>NW_004567134.1:7919359-7994323 GCF_000260355.1 Condylura cristata | reverse complement strand
AAAAAAAAAAAAAGATCTACACTTTGATCATGGCAAAGATGGTGTGAGGATGAAAAGATGATTTGCATAAACTTCTTAGAGCTCTTTGGAAAAAAAAAAACACACCCAAATAAAAGCCAGTATTATTATTGATAAAAATAAAAATAGCAAGGCAAATCCATAACTAGTCTCTGGAGAATTTTCAGATATGAATGGGAAGATTAGGTGTTATATTACAGTTGAAAGCAACTGTTTTCTGCATTTCCCTTTTGTTCCTACCATTGTTGCTCTTTTGCATGTGCACTGAAGTACTAGCTGCTGCAAATATTTCTAGCCCCAACCAGGTTCATCCTGGTATAGAGATGAGGGTCTTCTGAGAAACTGCAGTGATATAAAGCAGCATGTCATGTTTTTTGTTTTTTTCCTTTGAGAGAAAGGATAGCTTATTTCAAAAACAACAACAACAAACTGTTGTATAAACAGAGGAAAAACTGTTGCTGAAAAATATTGGCGTAATAGAAATACACATAATCTCCATATAAGGCATACGCGTGTGTGTGTGATGTGTACACACGTGCATGCTCAGAAGACTCTGTTCACTGGTGCTTTTTCCAACTCAGTGTACGCAAAGTGACAGATGGATCAGCAATGGCTGAGAAGCAGTTACACATATCTGGCCAGCATGGTTTTGATTGTATATTGGGTTGTCAGCCAGCCACACACCACAACTATTATTTTAGGAGACTGGAAGAGAATTACCCAGTGTCTCTGGGAAGAGAGAGATGCAGGGAATGAAATAGACGCTCTGGAGGTTGGTGTGGGAGGCTGGAGACAGCATGGGAGACGCTGTATCAGCTCCGGTTAAGAAGTTCCTCATTCCCTCAGATCTCTGTATCTCTTGTTCCTCTCACAGAAAGGCCATCATGCTGTCTTTTGTAAAAATGCTTTCAATGAGTCATAATGGTACTTGATGCTATGTCTAGCTGTCTGAATTCACTTAAGAATTCACTGAGGGCAATGCATTCTAGTATTGAGGTTCAATTGTTATTGTATCTGAGTTTTCACAAAATAAATCAGGTGTAGTTGAAAGAAATATGTGATACACAGTGGTCTTGGGATTATGCGCCCATATCTTCAAATAACCCTGTAAATACTTCTTATCTCAGTGGTTTTCTGAACCACACACTTATCACCTCAAATGCAAGAGAAAATGACTGATACACTTGAATGTCAGAAGTACAAATATTTAAGCTCAGCACCTACCTCAAATTACATACCAGCCAATCAAAAGGCTCTGTATGAAAACCTGGAAATGTTTGCTTTTATATAACTTCTCCATATAGAATATGGAGATATATAATATACCATTGTGGTGTAATGTATGTGCAAAAGATGTCAAAATTTAGCCAGTACAGTATAGATTCTGATATTTGTGGCTTTGGGATTTGCCTAATTTAATAAACTAGCTTCCCAAATAATTTTCATTTTTTCTCTTTCTGAAGAAGAAAGAATTACAGACCTATGCTATTAAGCTAGGGCTTTCCTGTGCATTAATATCACATCTATTGACCCTTGATATGGTTAGGAATTGGTCCCCACAAGGTGATTTTGAAGAATGATAGCGAAAGCGACAGTGTTCCATGTGTTTCTAATTGCTGCTACCCAGGTACCTTGAAGGATCTCACAGAACCTGTTGCCCTTCCTCCCCCTGCCTGTGTTCAGCGTCCCCAGCTTGTCTTTTCTGACAGGGGCCCTCACGTGGCTCACCCCTCCTTCGGTAAACGTTATTACTCCAACCGTTGCATGTAACCTACTTTTGAAAACGTTCAGTTTTTTTAAGAACGGGCAAAAGATAACATTTTTACTGTAGAAAACCAGGGCTGAGAACATAGTAAGGACTTAATAAGTATTATCTGTTAATGAGGGTCTTAGAAATTCTTTGAGGGCCCTCCCTGGTAGCGCAGCAGGTTAAAGCACAGCACTAAGAAACTAAAACCACTTCCGCATGAGTTCGATCCCTGCCCCAGCAGACCTCTCCTGACCCGCCCGCTGCTCCCCTCAGCAGTGTACTTCCTCAGTCGACCTGTTCTGTTCCCCACTCTGTCTCTGGTGAAGCCTCTCGCAGCCCCTGAGCCTCTGGCCTGTACCCCAGTTCTGTATGCACAAATAAATATATCTTTAAAAAAAAAACCTTGAAAAATATAATACAGGGGAAGAAAAATTAGGATTATTATGTACCCTCAACCCTACAGAGATGAACAGTAGCATCATATTTTGTTTTTATGTTCCTATATCATCTGTAATTCTAAAAATAACCAGGTCATTTAATCTTTGTTTTGTTCCATGTTCCTCTTTCCCCCAAGATGAACATCCTTGATCCTTGAGTGACCATAGTCTTCTGCATTATACTTTCAATAGCTACATAATAATACATTTTTTATAGAGTATGACTATGAATTGTTTAAACAAGTTCCTATTTGACATTTAGGTGTCTTCTAATTTTTTTTTTTTTTGCTTTTGCTTTTGTAACTAATACTGTAACAGACATCCTATGTTCTTTAATAGTTACATGCACTATTAAGGCATTCTTTAGGGTAAATTCCCAGCAATGAAATAATTGAAAGAAAGAATCTGTGTGCTTCGAATCCACTAACAAGTAATTCAGGGAAGCTTCTTTTTGGTTTGAGTCTGAAGGCTTGCCCTTTTTTTTTTTTTTTTAAGATTTATTTATTTGTGCATATAGAACTGGGGTACAGGCCAGAGGTGAAGGGGCAGTGAGAGGGTTCACCAGAGACAGAGTGGGAAGCAGAACAGGCAGATGGACGAAGTACACTGCTGAGGGGAACAGCGGGCGAGTCAGGAGAGGTCTGCTGCAACATGTGGTCACCTCGGGGGCAGGTGGGGATCAAACTCATGTGGAAGTGGCTTTAGTTTCCTAGTGTTGTCTTTAACCTGCTGCGACACCAGGGAGGGCCTAGGCTTGCCCTTTCCAACTGGATCATAATCTCCTTTAAAAGAGCCTCTGTGCTTCAGGACCTGTGATTTTTACAACAGATGATCAATATGTATTTATTGGGACAAAAACTTTTCTCCTGGCCTGGATTTTAACTCCTTCATTAACTGAATACCCTGGAGAGCTGAGAAACCAGAGAGAGGATAACCCCTTGTTGTTGTTGAAAGTTTAACTCAGGTTCAATTAGTTAACCCAAGTCAGAGGTCAGCAAACTACTGTACAAATCCACATCAGATCCAGCAGGTATTTGTATGACCTGTAAGTGGGGACTCTTGCTTACATTTGTAGTTACTTGAAAAAAGTCAAAAGAAGAAATATTTCTTGCTATGTAAATTTACATGAAATTTAATTTCACTTTTATATTTCTAATTTAATTTACTGTCCCTAAGTAAACTTTCATTGAAATATAGCTAGACTTATTTATAGCTTCTCTATGCTGCTTTAGTGCTAAAATGGCAGGGTTTAGAGCTTTCAAAAGCGACAGAGAGACCTGCAGATCTAAAATAGTTACTACTTGGCCTTTTACAGACAGTTTCTTGAACCCTGATCTAGGCCTTAGCCAATCCAAGCAGAGTGACCTGGACTCTGAAAAAATGATATTTGCGAAGATGTCACCAAATGAGCACTCAGAGAATCGTGACTGTTAGCACTTTGACTGTGCGTGGTGAGGTCTCAACATTGTTCTGTTGTCTCAGTTTTGACCCCAGCATCCCAGAGGAGAGCAAACCAGCACCTAAAACACTGGTTCCACCAAGTGCTTCAGACAAGGGGTTTTCTCTGCAAGCACTGACAATTTCCCAAGTTCACAGTTTTAGCATCATTGATACCAAGTCCTGAGGGCATGCTTTGGCTAGTGTGGCTGACGAGATGAAGTATGGCTCCCTTATTAACTTGTCAAAGTGCGGTGCAGCTGCATCATTTGCTCACCCATTTGCTTAACTTAAATAAAGGTTGGTGGTTAGGCTTCTGCTGCATTGTGCTCTCCTGCTAATTATCAGTGTATTTGTTTTAGAGACAATTAGCCACCTGGTTCATTCTCCCATTGAAGTCAGGTCATCATGAGTTACATCTGCTTTCAGGCCTCCTCAAGTCCAAGACATAATAAAAAGATGATGGCTATGATTATAAAAAGCGTGCGGGGTTGGGCATCAATGGTACAGCATATTGAATTCCCAAGGAGGATTGAGTTGCATCATTGTATTCACACAAGCTCTCCTCTGCCAGTCACAAAGAAGGATGTGAACCGAGAACTCTTGTGCAGAGCAGAGCGAGAAGTCCTTTAGCAAGAGGGGAGAGTATTTGCAAAGGTAGACTCTAATAATGGCAAAGCAAAGTGAGACATGATTCCTCCCCGGGGCGCTGTGCTGATACAACAAAAAAGTGACAAGTAAGCACGTCTTAGTGCTTGCAGAATTTGCATAAAACTGAAGTTGTTCAGACCTGTGGGTGTCGCCTTTAAAAAAAATGTGCCCGATAATGTGACATAATATTATGCAGAATACACATTTGCTTTTATAATCCCATATGCTCTGGCAAAACTTAGCATTTTGGAGCTAAGACTTTATTATGCTCGGTCCTTGCTGAATCACATTGATGATGGAAACACTGTTTGCAGCTTTCTGAATCTGGGGAGATGAGGGACTATGACATGGAGGCAGTTTGATCACCTGGGATATTGTGTTCTGAGGATGTCACTTGACTATAGAGAGGGAAATGGGAACTTTGAGACTTGTTGTAATTAATCAAGTGTGTGTCTTTGCTGCAAAGGGAGAGGAGCTGGATTCAATAGTGAGAGAATGAGTTTTACCTTGGCTGCCTTAGTACTAAGTCAAGCAGAGGCTGTTAAGTGAGATTCAGTGTTGGGGAAAATTAAGCGTTTGTTAAAGTTACAGTAACAGGTCAACAGGGCACCTTCTGAAAACCTTTCAGAATGTGTACCAGGGAGTGATGTAACCATGAACACATGCTTCAGACAAAGAGTACATTGAGTAAGCACCAAAAGAAATTCCAGTAAACATGAAAACACAAACCATCGATCTATGGCGATTACGGTGGTCTCCACAAAAACACAGGGATTATTTACATTTGTCCAACCTGAATTAGTAAAGACAAGGTAAGCAGAAAGGCAACTTAGTGCCCTGACACTGCCCATAGTGAATCCTGGCAGCTTTGTTCTATGGGATGTTACATTGAAAAGGGAATTCTGTGGCCTCTTAATTTGGGCAATAGGACTCAGGACTTAACTTTGGGCAAGGTAACTAAGCCGAGTTAAAAGTTATTGAGGGGCCCCTGGGAACCCTTTTAGTTTGTAATATGCTAACAAACTTTGTGAATATGAATTTTCCAAACTTTTTAGACTGCAGAACCTGCTTTTCCTGAATACTTGGTTGGAACAGTGGTCTGATACAGGCTTGTTAAGAAATGCTGCCCCAAAGTGTTTGCCTTTGTTATTAAAAGCCCCAAGAGCCAGTGCAACTAGGTAGGAGGATGGAGGGCTTGCAAAGTTGACGTTGCACCAGTTCGAATTCACCTGCCGCTGGTCCTTCTCTGGATCTTGTCAGGGCCTGGATTAAGAAATGGCAGGTCTGACGTTTGAGCAGGAATGGTCCCACTTTTAAATTTTAAAAATTGCTGCCTTGTGGAGCCCGAGGCTATGATTTGAAACAGTAAGAAATACTTTAACTAATTGAATCGAGAAGTAGGCCCACAACTTTTGATCACCTGCATAAAATTCCATTAGTCTGAAGATAAATTGTGTAGTACAAAGGTATACAAATGAGTGTAATGGGGTAAGGCCACCCTAGTTTCCTAATGCAGGAGAAAGTTATTCAGCCTGATTGTATGTGAGTCTTATTATTTGAAAATGTTTGCCAGTTACATAATAGAATGTGGGACATAAATAATATGGATCGAGTGAGAACACAGGACCAAGGAGGTTACTGCTTTACTCACACTGGTTTGTAATACCAGCATTTAGGGAAGGGAGCGGAGCTTCTTACAAATGCATCCTCAAAGTCTGCAGCCCTGCCTAAGACTGTTGTAAACCTAATCCTGCTTAGCAATTTTGATTTATTTCAATTGGCTCCACTCTGTTAATTGTTTAAACTTAGATTTAAAGAATAATATCCACTTTGTTCCTTTACACAACTTTGGGGAGGATAAAGCATTTAAAATAGGTTTTGTGGCAGAGAACAATCAATGTAGAACACTAAAGCTGACCATACCTTAAGTACATATGTTTTTCTTCTTCTCTAAAAAGGGACTTCAGATGAGACCAACAAAGCCCAGACTGTTTTTTAGAAGGAGGAGTGACTCCTGATAAAAGCCAATTACAAATGGAATATATGCTATTTATTTAGACTTGAGAAAATGTCTATCTGGAAAAAAAAATTATGTTTGTATAATCCTATATCAGCAGCCTCAGGGTTTTAAACCTCTTAAAAGCAGCAAAAGCAAGACCAAAAATATGTCATTGAAGGAAGCTTGATAGTGCATGAAAGAAAAAGACAGACCAGTGGTTTTGGCTGCTCTGGAGGCATGCTATTGAAGTGCACATACTTTAGAAGGCTGATTTCTCTGATCGCTAAGTGAGTGTATCTTAGGATTCCGGGTCCGTGCGAAGACATGATTCCCAGGCGAGATGCTGTCTTTGAACCCTTATTCTTCAAGGCTATCACTTTACAGCCTCCTGGCCTCATCTCCTCAGGACATAATTAAATAACTTTATGCATGTTGGTAATGGCATGAGGCATTTAGGAATGACTTGAAGGAAACATAGTACATACATGAGTTTCTCAGGTGTGTTTTAATCAAAATCAGACAGTCTCAACATGTTCAGCTCAGTAGACTACTGGATACTGGGCAAAATGCCCAGGATAACATTTGAGAGTACATACTGAGGAAAAAAGGGAAAAGCCCTCAAAAAAAACCACAAGGCAATGAAGAAATTTCATGAAAAACTAGGTGATAATAGTTTTCTTTCTCTGGCAGATGATGTCATTAGATGCTGAACTTTACAACTGATTAAAACTTTCTTTTTGCTTTAGTTGATGAAAGAGCCACACTAAATCTGATGCTTAGTAAAATTTGGGTATGTTGATTGGCATCTTCTATATACCAATCATTTATATATGATTGGTAGGTTTTTTTTATTTGTATTTCATATTGCTAGGATAGGGTTCTTAAAGGAAATTTAACTGACTTTGCAAATATGTTACTTGTTTTAATGTGGCTGGCATAGATCATTAAAAATTCATCCAAGACAAAATAAATAAATAAATAAATAAAAATAAAAACAAATTCAAAAGAGAACAATGTTCTCTTGTAGATCCTTCTGTGTGACCTAGGATCTTTATCACCTAGGATCTTCTATAAAGATTTTTAAAATATCTAAATTCGTTGTCACTTCAGAAAAGACATCTTTGCAACTGCTTGTTATTACCTCAGAACTATTCTCTTCACTTCCAACCTGATTTTTTGGTACAGACTGTTTGATTTAAAAAATATGTTCAAGTTAACAAAATACCTTTTTTTTGCTCCATTTAGTCCTATGGAAACTTCCATCTCCCATTGCTACAATTGGAACTTTTATATCCTCCACTATTTTATGCCAACCCCCAAGGTATTTGGAGGTGGGTCTTTGGGAAGCAATTAAGTCATCGAATCCCTCATGAATGGGTTTGGTGTCTTTATTCAAGAGGGTGTAGGGAGCTCCTCTCTGCTTTCCATCATGTGAGGACCTAAGAAGTGTGTGGCCAAGAAGATGGCCCTCATCAACCATGCTGGCACTTAATCAGATTTGCAGTCGTGGACTAGGCCAGTCAACACTGTTACATGAATCACCAGCCTGTGGCATTTGATCTCAGTCACCTGAACAGATAACGATGGTCACAGGGGGTCCCGCAGTGATGCAGTCACTGGTCAGAAATTCATGGTCCAGGGGAGTCACTGGGTATTTGTTTCATCATCCTTTTAATTCATCAAGACTTTAAATGCCCAGTTCTAGAAAAGGTGACCTTTTTTCCACAGTGTTCACATGAGCTTGATAGAAAGGAGAGGGCAATATGAAGGAGGCTGGAGTCAGGTCACCAGAACTCAGCAAGAGTAAAACCAATGAAGATAAACACTGAGAATCAAAACTCCAGATTTTTGTTGGTTGTTTTTAGTTGAAATATAAGTGATTAGAACATTGTGTAGTTGTATATGTACAACATAATGATGCAATATATATGTTCATATATATAACATATAGTAAAATGATTACTACCATAAGTTTAGTTAAAACCTATCACCTAATGTTGTTATAATTGTTCTCCCTTGTGATGCTAACTTTGAAGAGCTAAACTCTTATTTGTCTTCACCCTTCTGACTTATTTTCTTAGCTTTATCCTCTCCAGTTCCATCCATGTTGTTATTAATAGCAGCAGTCCGTCCTTTTACTTAGCTGAGTAGTATTCCATTTTTTGTTTGCATATGTATATGTGTGTGTGTGCATTTTCTGATTGATTCCTCTGTTCTTGGGCACTTAGGCAGTTACATAACTCACCCATATAGAGAAACATAACAAAGAGTCAAAACAAAAAATGATAATAAACTTTTAACATCTGGTGGCAAAACTGAAGCAACCAGAGTAGGAAGGGGACAGGGTGGGATAAGGGAGGGAAGGGGCACAATGGACCATAGTCGAGGATTGTTGGTGCACCGGAGGTGGGCAGAGATGCAAGTATATACTTGTAGAGGTTTGAATCTATAATCCCCAGAGCAGATAGAAAGTTGTATGCCTCCTTAACCTCAATAAACATAATTTGGAGAAAAAAAAATTCTTTTCAAATATATACAAATGTTCTGTATTTTTAAGTGAGACCCTTGTAGAATGGGGATTGGGGTCAATTCAACATCGAACATTATCTTATTTAAAAAACAGAGGATTAAAGTAAAGGAGATCATGAAAAGAATGTCAGAACCATTGAAAGACTTCTCATTTCTGAGCAACTTCAAGCACATCTCTTTCTTCCATGCTTCATTCTTTTGGAGCATAAATCCAGACTTTCCAGGAGAAACCGTGTATCCTCAGTGGAACCCCCTGAATGTTCTTCGAGTTTCTTAATTGGTCTGTCATTTTCACCTTGAAGGGATTCCTGCTAGTGTCCTGTCCAGTTATTTCAAGTGTAAATTATTTTCTCTTCTTACTCACCAATTCCTCAATCTCAGAGAGTTGTTTTCTCTCATTAGTGATTCTCAAAAGCCATAGTTTTGCTCTGCCATTAAATACACATCATTTCTCTTTCCCACCACACCATCCCTGTCACTCTATCTTGTCCTGTGGTGTTATGAATCTTTTTAGGAAGTAGCTGGGCATAGAAACTCTAAAACAACACAGAGGTTATGTTTAGGCAATGTAGCTTTGAAGATGAGTTGCAGGCCGTGGGATTATATGCTCTAGTTTAATTTCCAGCAGTGCCATTGGCTAGCAGTGTTACCTCTCCAAGTTTTGATCTCCTCAGCTGTCCAATGGCGGTAATAAAGGTGACCTCCTCACAAAACTGTAAGAGGAGCAATAAATTAGAGTGTGTCACACACATAACATGGTGCTCCACATGTGGTAAGTACTAAATTTATTTTGCTGCTATTGTGACTGTTGACACTAGGGAATAAGAGGAATGTAAAACCTTCTGCTGAACAAATGTAAAGCCTCCAATCTCACACAGGCATGTAGAGTAGACACAGTCACAAAACAATTAGGGAGAACTGTGAAGCCATGTGTTAGAATAGACAGCTATAGAATGGAAAGGGATGTGTTTTTCAAAATGAATGCTAACATGGAATGGCATAAACAGGAAACTTAATCGCAAAACTAAGACTTGAACTGGTCTCTAAAAGACAAGGACTGTTTGATGGCTGGACAGAACAAATAAGACTGTAGGTATTTGGCATGTGGAAAGGAGCACGGACCATGCAGGGTACCCAAGAATGTGGCTGAAAGGGCCAGAAGGCGTGTGTTTTGGAATGTCTTGTGGCTAACCCATGAAAGGGGCACCTTCAGATGTGCATGGACAAAGGAAGATGTTTTGGGGTATGTAGGATGAGACCAGAGGGACCTGGTCAGGAAGTGTTTTTAGGCTGTAGGTGGCTATATGGCTGCAGTATGTACTAACAAAAGCCTGAATATTGGAATAAGCTGACTTTAGAAGGAATAATGACTGCCTCCATGTGTCTATGCCTTCTTTTAACTTTACTTTGAGTGCTTATGTAGAAGCCGTGTAGACCAGATGTTAAAGCCAAGACCCTGACATTGGGTGGCTTGAATTTGAATCCAGGATCCATGATTTCTTGGGGACTTGGGGAAAGTTACTCTGTGTATTTCCTCATGCACATAGTGGGGATAATAAAAAACTCAACCTCATGGGATTGATGTGGAAACTAAGTAACATGTTGAATCCCTAGTTCACAGGGTTGGGCATTACCAAGGATTCAGCAACAAAACTCTTATTACTGTGTGTTACATGCTGTGCCACTGTATTGAGGATACAGTGAGAAAAGACACTGAGAATATTCTAGAAACTTCCATATATTTATGCCTGGTATTTATAGGAGATGTAAAAGCAAGTTTGCTTTGATTTTGCTTTGACTTGGGTTGAATTTGCTGTCCATGTAAAAAACTCTAAAGCTATTTCAGATATATTTTCTACAAGGGACCCATGATAACAAAGGAAATTACTGTCAAGAAATGAGATCTGGTATATAGTTCTTCCAGAAGGAATAATGAAACAAGTTGCAAACATCTTTTTCTTTGTTTTTCTTTTTATGTAATTCAAAATAATGCGACTACTAGATGATAAAATAATTTTAAAGTCAAGTGCTTATTGATGTTTCTTGTTTATAAAGAAGTTTGGGCATATCAATTTCAGGTATTGGTTTGTGCATAATTTTTAAAATGAGGTAACTGTACTAGGCATTGTTCAGGTTTCACAGTAGGAGAACAAAACAATGGCCTTTATAACAATAGCCTTTTTACTATCCAAAGATTATTTCAAGTACTTCTGAAGTCAACGAAAAAGAGATTTTCACTGCCTTTGCCATTTCTCACTCATGATCTTACTAATCTTTTAAAGGGTAAACTTCAAGTGAATAAGGAACAGATTAATGAGATCTGCAACATCAGAGTGTTGAAACTGAGAAGGACTGTAGGGATAATTGGAATAGTATTATTCTGCACATAATGAAACTCAGAGACTGAAAGGGATTTCCTCAAGGCTAAAAGCTTCTTGCCCAAAGCTTGGACTAGAACCCATCTACTGAGTCCTGACCCGGATCGCTTTTCCTTGTACAGGTGGGTGGTCTGTGGCAAGGCAAGTGTCCAAGTAGGGGCACATTAAAATAATAGGGGGAGTGACCGTCAAACTTCCATGATGATGCTTGTTGTGACCTGCATCTGTCCAGTCTAGTTTTATTCATCCAAGCTCCAGCTCCTGGTATACCCCAGGGACTCTTGCTTCTGAGCTCTTTTTTTTTTTTTTTTAAAGACTTATTTATTTGTACATACAGAACTGGGGTACAGGCCAGAGGCTCAGGGGTGGCAAGAAGCTTCACCAGAGACAGAGTGGAGAACAGAACAGGCAGATCTACGAAGTACACTGCTGAGGGGAGCAGCAGGCGGGCCAGGAGAGGTCTGCCTGCCATGTGGCCACCTCCGGGGCAGGCGGGAATCGAACTCATGCGGAAGTGGCTTTAGCTTCTCAGTGCAATGCTTTCACCCGCTGCACCACCAGGGAGGGCCTGCTTCTGAGCTCTTTATCTCAGCTTGGCAGAGGGCTCGTGGCATACCATCTATATTCTCTTGCTCGAGCAGGAACCTAACCTTTACTTCTCTTTTCAACTGTTCAGCACATCCTGTTGTCCTGCTCCTCCACAGCAATCCCAGGGCTCTTCCAGTTCTGTGCAGCTCACCACCCCCCCTCCCCAGAGAACATTACTGTAGCTTGGCACAGGTCTCCCATCTCATTCAGCTCAGTCCATTCTTTGCATGTGGCAAGAAGGACCACTTTAAAATCAAAGTCTGTTATGTCGGTTCTTGTTTATTACCCATCAGTGGTTGCCACTGCCCTGGAGAAAAAATCTAAGTTGCCTTCATTTAATGTATAAATTATGGGCCCTCCCTGGTGGCGCAGCAGGTTGGCTGCTTCAGTGCGAGTTTGATCCCTGGTGCTGCAGGTGACCCCCATGGCGCGGCAGACCTGTTCTGTCTTGCCCGCTGCTCCCCTCAGCAGTACACTTTGTCAATGTGTTCTGCTCCCCACTCACTCTGTTTCTGGTGAGTCATCTCACCACCCCTGCACCTCTAGCTGTGCCCCATTTCTGTATGCACAAATAAATTAATCTTTAATAAAAAAATACAAATTACTACAAAATTAGCCCCTGTCTTCTGCACCTCACTTAATGTCTATATTCTCTCCCTAATACCTCTTTTTCCAGGCTGACTTTAGGCACTAGACATACTGAACTTTGATTTTTTTTCAAATATACATTGGGACTTGGATATGCTTGTCTCTATTCAGTCACCCTTACATTTTTGTGTGGCTAATTTCTAATTATTCTTTCAATCTTTGCAGATAAAGCTTGTTTTCCAAACAACCCTCCCTGACCGCACTGTAATCCCACTTGCCTGGGGACAGAGCTCTCTTTGTTTCAGTAGCAAGTTGTATGTCCTCATTGAAATAGTGATCACCTTGTATTGTACCTGTCTTTTCCCTCTCTCCTTTCATTCCTCCACGTGGGATGGAAATCATTTACATTTCCTATAAGTGAATCTCTTCCAACTATTGCAATTCCTGGCAAATAACCATGCAAAGCTTGTGAATGAATGAAGAATGAGTGACTTTACATTTTATAAAATTTATCATGGGATTGAGAGAGATTGCATTCATTGTGAGGATGGGTGAGGAGCATGGAATTATAGTAAAGAAGATTACTAGACTTGGGGACAGCTCTGACAGTCCCTCCTAACAAGTAAAACTTTGAAATCAGTGAGGGGGTCTCTTTATTAGTCTCTTCATCCTACATCGTTGATTTGCATTTATTTTGTGTATGATTAACATTTTCCATGATAAAAGTTTAAAAATGTATACCTGTGCCTAGAATTACAAGATACTAGAGAAGCAATCATTTGGTCAAGGGCAATGTTTCTTTAGTCAGTGAACAGAAAGCGGATTCATAGGATGACGTTATATGGAAACTGTCACCCGAGTAATTGATGGCCAGGGGATTTGAGAGAAAGAATTTAACATCCATTTAATTGTAAAAATTTGGTATTAATAAAAAGATGAATAATCTTTGTGATATGATTATGTTTAGTGCTTATCTTATGTGTATTTACCAAATTAAAAAAAAGTATAAGTTGATAGTGTATTTTGTATTGATTATATTTGAAAATCTGTTTAAATGGGTTATTACTACTTAAAAATCACATCATCATCTCACTTCCCATAAGAAATTTGCTATTTTCTGAAGGTAAAACAAAGGTCTTTGACTTTAGTTGATTGAATGGGAATTTTTTGAACATTTGAAAGATATGTCATTACTTAAACTAACCAAATTTATACACAGTGTGAGCCTTGTATTATAGAAGCCTTCCATGGTGTCTTTTCAATTTTCTGGCATTCACATTTTTTTTTGCTTATAACAGGAATACAACTATTTGTAAGTGGCTCAGTTTTTTATTTGTTTTTGAGCCCGGTATATTACCAGGATACCCAGCCTTTTCCTGTTCTGGATGATGCACACTTGTGGAAATGAAGATTCTCTTTCAGGATAGGAGATGAAATCAAGCTCCAGTGGTTTCCTGTGGTGCCCGTGCAGTTTCTCCTGACCACTTTGGTTGGTGCCCAAATATATTTGACTTGTAGTTTGGTCTCTCATTCCAGTGATTTTCCTCATTTTTCATGATTTACCTACTGCTGTCAAGAACAATCATTGTCTTCCACAAGAGACCGGTAAATACTTCTTTTAGCCAATGGATTTATTAAAGATAGAGTCCAATGATTCAATTCATTTGGGCAGATTCATCAAATGCCTCCTAGTATAAGGCATAGTGGAAGATATTTTGAGGGATGGAAAGAGAACATTCTTTTGCTCAAAGGAACATGTAGTTAAATTATGGATGCAGAGGAAACTATGTATACAAGCACATTATTTTTCTCCCCTGCATCTAGGTGGATATAGTCTATAAGAAAGAAAACTTTTGTACTGTAACTCTTGTTGAAGGAACATCTGATTTCACCCATAAACCAAAAACAAGAGATGGTTTATATGAACTAGTTGGAAGTGTTTTTGCTACCACTATATGCTCCATCAGAGAACAAATACAGTCATAAATAGACATTTTTTTAATAGACATTTTTTTAAAGATTTATTTATTTATGCATACAGAACTGGGGTACAGGCCAGAGGTGTGGGGGGCGAGAGGCTTCACCAGAGACAGAGTGGAGAGCAAAACAGGCAGATCCACGAAGAACACTGCTGAAGAGAGCAGCGGACGGGTCAGGAGAGGTCTGCCATGCCATGTGGGATCACCTCTTGGGCAGGCAGGGATCAAACTCATGCTGAAATAGCTTTAGCTTCTTAGTGCTGTGCTTTAACCCGCTGTGCCACCAGGGAGGGCCCATAAGTAGACATTTCTATAACTTGCTCCAGAGAAAGCAAGTCATGGCGTTCAACCAATCCAGTATTCTGAATTAAGGGTATGTAAGTGTTGGAATTTGGGGCCATTCTGTTGTTGACTGGGGGTTGTCCTTAAAAAACTAGAATTGGGCCCTCCCTGGTGGTGCAGCAGGTTAAAGCACTGCACTGAGAAGCTAAAGCCACTTCCGCATGAGTCTGGATCCCGCCTGCCCAGGAGGTGACCACATGGCGTGGCAGACCTGCCCGCTGCTTCCCTCAGCAGTGTACCTCTTCAGTCGACCTGTTCTGCTCCCCACTGTCTCTGGTGAAGCCTCTCGCTGCCCCTGAGCCTCTGGCCTGTACCCCAGTTCTGTATGAACAAATAAATAAATCTTTAAAAAACAAACAAACAAACAAAAACTAGAATTGTTGAAGTTGCTGCTAAGTGTCAAGGGGATTAAAACATCAAGTTTATTATTGATTTACTTTTGACAAAATGGTCTTTGAATTTTAGCATTTATTTTTTGCTTACTGATTTTTATCTTTTTTTTTTTAATTTATTTTTTAAATTAGCTTCTTTGGCATAAGGTACTACTTTTAAGAACTTATAATGTGTGACCTCTAGCTGAGTAGACTTCCAGCTAGATTTTAGAAAAGAAAGCAAATAGTAAAAGAGTTTTATATCTCAATCTAAATGTAATTCTAAACAGCCTATAACTATATCTATTTATTTGTATATACATGCATTCATAGTTGATATAAGATAACCATGGGCACTTTTAAATCACAGAATTGCCCTTTGTATGCAGATTTATAACAGATTTACAAAACAGACCCTTTCAATTCTTAATTTTTAAACATAGCAATAACATTCTATTCAATATGGAAGAAAGACTTCTCCCACTGGCTACTGAATGTTGGCAAGAGCACAAAGAAATCTAGTATGGAGTGATTGCTTGCTATGACCTCACCCCTGCAAAGTGTCATTCCCACCCCTGGACTTTAAACACGATCACATAAGTTGTTTCAGTCACGGGGTGTAAGTGCAAAGGATAGGAGCAGGCTTGGCCTGCGCTTACATGACTGGGTCTGCCTGCTTTGCACGACTGTGACCCCCAGGGCTGGCATGCCTCCTGGGACCTCTGCTGCTTCCTGCCACAGGAAGAGAAGTGAGTAGCTGATCTCATGGCCAGCCTCAACCTAACCTTCTCCTGGTGCCTCTAGTCCAACTTAGCTCCCTCAGTTAGCCTCGGCACTGTGGGGGTGGACATGTGCCCCCAGTCAGCAAGATGTAGGGTGGCATGATATTCAGCTTCATTGTGCTAATAACTGACAGATACTGGTGATCTTCCCAGATTTTTTTCTAAGTGCATGGAGACAGACATTATTAGGAAAAATTCTAAAAGAAATCCCTTGCCATAAGTGTCTAAAAATATTTTGTATTATAACTTGGAGTTTTAGTTTTTTTTTTTTTTTTAAATGAATGATGTGTTCTTTAAGTTGGAAGAAATGGATTTTTTTTTTTTTTAGAAATGGATTTTTTTTTAAAGGGCACCCTACAGTGGTGATACTTGATGATGGAGAGAATCCTAATGTTAGTACAACTAAAAGAATAATTTATCTATCTATCTATCTATCTATGTATCTATAGTTATCTATCATCTACCTAGTTTGACTTTAAAAAATGTAAAAAAAAATAAAAGAAGGGTATTTTGAGTGACTTGTATGTACAATACAGATGACTTTCTTCAGAAGGTGTGAATAAGGACTATAAATTATGCTCTTGGAATTTGGGAATCTGATACTTAGGGATATTCTAAGATGCAAAATGTGAAATACGTGCAGAGCTTGAACTATTCAGAAATGCTCAGCTGCTCTTGAAATTCTTGTCTTGAGTTTGAACAAACTTTTCACTCATAAGCTTTCTAATTTTCCACGTTAAAAAAAAAATGATATGACAAAGAATGCAAGAGTGAGGAGAAGTTAGTTCCAAACTGCCTGCTGCTTTTCAGCTAGGATTGTGTGCAGTTTATGTCAAAACACTTCAGCAAAGAAACACAAATACAGACTAATGTTTGACTTCTTTTGTTGTGTTGAACTGGAGCCAGCAAAAGTATTTATATATAAATCCACTTGTGAAATGCATAACTCTCTCAATGTGACTTATATGTTTAAGGCTTAAAGAGAATTCAGGTTGATTGACAGAAGCTACTGCTCTTACAGTGTCAAAATGTATAACTCTGTTTATGGGGAAACTTTACAGTTTATTCTTTTCACTGAGGGCTGTTTACATTCTAATTAAGTGCCACTACATTAGCAAGGAACACTTTTTTTTTTTTGGCCCTACTATGTGTACTGTAAAGCGTAAGCATCCATTACACCCACCTTCATGCTTCTCTTTAAAAACCTGAGGGAGGCCCTCCCTGGTGGCACAGCGGGTTAAAGCACTGCACTGAGAAGCTAAAGCCACTTCCGCATGAGTTTGATTCCCGCCTGCTCCGGAGGTGACCACATGGCATGCAGACCTCTCCTGGCCCGCCCTCTGCTCCCCTCAGCAGTGGACTTTGTAGATCTGCCTGTTCTGCTCCCCACTCTCTGGTGAAGCCTCTCGCCGCCACTGAGCCTCTGGCCTGTACCCCAGTTCTATATGTACGAATAAATAAATCTTTAAAACAAACAAACAACAACAACAAAAAAAAACCTGAGGGAAACAAATCTCCCCAAACTCCAATTGTATGCCTAAAATATCTACTTAGACAATGCCTCAGGGCAAAATAGATGACTTGCTGTTTTGAACACTTGAACATAATGTAGGTAAAAAAGAGGCAGTCGGAGATATTCTTCTCTCTCTAACAGAACCTACAAAACCCCATTTTTTAACTCCTTAATTCTGCGAAGAACTAAGACATGTGTTTTTTGTTTTGGGATCTATGATTTCCAGGAGCTTCTGTGGCTAGAATAAGTATGAAGGAGCCCTGCAGGTGAACGCTCTCATAGACCATGTGGAAATGGTGTGTCTTCTTTTCTCAAAAAGGGCATCTTTCTTTTTCGTTGAGTTCTCTTACCTCGTTTAAATTTTTATTGCATTCCCACCTAGTGTTATACATAAAAATAGAAGACATGCCACAACAGATTAGGTCAGTGGTCCATATTGCCACTCTCTGAGGGATGTTTTGTGGGGAGTTAAAATTGTCTTTTCCTGATGTTACTCTGAAAAGCATTAGGGATCGACGGTTCACTTTCCTTATACCCCTTAAATATCCTATTGTAGAACCAGCATCTGAATTCCTAAAGCTTTTAAAGTTTATTTATAGCCTTACTATTTGTATTCTTTGGGGACTCCATGATCACTGCATAATTTGTATAAAAAAAGATCACCTGTCCAAGTTGCAAGAGTTGGTTCTAAGACCTAACATTTTGAGATTTGCTGAGTAAATCTGTTCACAAAAATCCTATCTTCACAGTCACCTAAAATCTAGTGATGCGATAGGTGGCTTTTAAAGAAGTTTCAAATGATCTTCATATTCTAGTTATTCAAAACTTTGTGTAATTCCTTCTCCTTATAACTGGGCTGGACCCAATATCTTGTTTCTGATGAACAGAATGTGGTAACGTCTCAGTATCTTGTTTCTTATGAACAGACTGTAGTTTGAAAAATTCTCTCCTATGCACACCCTTTTCTTGTATTTGCTCTGAAGAAGTACACTACCTTGTGTGTGCCCTGTGGATGGCTGAGCAGGCAAAGGCCTCAGGGCAGTTCTGACCAACATCCTGCAAGGTACTGGTTACCTCAGTCCAGCAGCCAGGGAGAACTGGGTCCTGCCAGCAAGTCATGCAGTGAACTTGGAGCTGATTCTTCCCTCACTGAGTGTGTAGCTGAGGCCACAGACCCAGGGGGCATCTTGATTACAGTCTTGTAGGAGACCATACAGTGAAGTATGGGTAACTGATGACTATAATAGGGGCAACCAACCACCCAACAAAATAGATACTGTGATGATTCCTGTCTCTATTTTAATTCTATTATAACGTGTCTCTGTTTAGTCTTTATTTTCTATTTGAAGTTGTCCTGGTAGGACTTTTAAGATAAAGTCCTAGTAGGTTGCCGTATTGGTCTTCCAAAATTATTTTTATCTTGATAACTGTAAGGTGCGTTCTGCTTCTCAAATCATTTATGTGACTTAAAAAAAAATTAAGGATGATCCTAGCAGATTTTTATATAGTTGGTGCATCACTTAATTATTTATATGTAACATTATCGCCTTACTTTATTGTGTTACTGACTTAATCCAAAACATTCTTTCTTTAGGTTTTGATTTGGTGGGTTACCAATTTGGTCTGAGGTCAGCTGGGTGGTTTTAATCTAGCCATACTTCTTTCTGTATCTGTCATCAACTGCAGGTCACCTGGTGAGTTTTGCTGATCTTTGGTAGACTCTCTGACCTCTGAGGCTTCATTAGGAATTTTCCAACAGACTCAATTGTGTTCCATGTGGTGATGACCCAGCAGGCAATTCCGGGGCTGTGCACGTGGCAATGTCAGGTCCTAAGAAAATAAACAGAAGTGAAGCATCTTGAGTCTTAGGCTTAGACTGGAACCATCTGTCACTGCCGCCACATTCAGGCAGTGCTATCTCGAGCCAGAGTCAGTCAGAGGCCAGACTCATGCCTGGGGAACATATAGTATCTTCCATGGGATTCCAGGAGGAATGAATGAATGATTCCAGCAGAAATGAATGAATTGTGATTGTTTTTGGAAACTACGCATGTGGAGTTGAATTGACATAGTGAATTGACATAGTGTACTCCCTCCATAATATACAAGTGGTGCCCATTGTTACACAACCTAGGCAGGGTTTTTATTGCAGTTTGGGAGCTCACTGTGACTCTGTGCCTCAGTTTACTTATCTGTACATTTATTAACAGGCCCTAAGTCAGATGATCACTGGGAAGACATAATGAACTGCTATACATAATGATCTTAGGCCAAAGAAAGTGCTCAAAATATCATTAGCTTTTATTATCATGATTATGTTGCTTTGTAACATCTACTGTTATGTTTATTTTCCTGCTAGCTCTGGACTCTTTGAGAGAGTGATCTTAATGCATTTAATCTTTCATTAAAAATTGCTGAGCATCAGTTATATGCCAGGTTCTTGAGTTAAGCAACAGCTGGTTCCCACTGGGACACAACCCCACGGCTGTGCTATTTTTCCTACTATGTGTTTTCCTTTCGGTGTTTTCCCTAAACTCCTCTCAGTCCTTTTTGTTGTGATCTCAGTTATGGCCACTTGTTACCTTGTGGGCGTTTCTTTTGTTTACTCCAGCCTCCCAAGTTATAGTAGCATAATGAGGCTTGGACTTTTGTCTCTGTATTTTCCACAGGTACTGTTTATTCCCATTGTTTGAGTTTGTGGTAGAAATTGAATATACTTTTATACATTTAGAGAGATCTTCTGTTCCCTTAACCAAGTGGCAGAGTTACTTATCTGTTCCTTTTCCTGGCAAAGGGGCATGGTGAGTGCCCAGGGTTGCTGGATAGATTCTTTCTGCAGGCAGTGAACTCACTCAATGCCTTGTCTTCCTGATCTTCCAACTAGAGATGGTGCTGGGTGTTGTATTTGCTTATAGGGTTGTTATCAGAAGCAAATTAAAGCATAGAAAAAAACATTTTGAAAATGTATTAATCATATTTGTAGTGGGGATGATGTCATATTTATTAGTCAGAAAGACTATGTCAGTGGAATATCAACTATGATAAAGACCCAGAACATTCTAGGGAGCAAAGGGAACTTATATTGGTCTCAACAGTTTTGAAATAGAAGAATAAAATTTGACTTAATACAATGGCTGCATTCCTTTATCATTGTTTCCAATGTTTTTTTTCCTACTTCTTGAATGTAAATCAAAGTTGAACAGGAAAGCTTCTATAGGATGTTGTAACTATAAAAAAACAAACAAACACAAAACCTCTGTTGTAACTATAAAATGTTGCATGTACTTCATTTCTGTAAGTACAATGTGTTCTGCATCACTTTTATTTTACTCTATTAGGTATGCAGCCTATTTGCCAGGGTGAGTTATCTCCTCTTAGAGTTTGGTCATATACCTAGTCTATTTTGTAAACAGAATTTACATTAAAAATGAATTACATTTCCTTAGAGCTTATTGATGGGGCTGACAGATTGCTGAATTTCTCTTCTGAGCTAAGATTTGTCACCGTGATCGAAATTTGGCAAAATGCACCTTGTGGTCATGTGAAAGGTGGAAGTGTCATGTGCCCCACAGAAGGTTTTCATAAGGGCACACTTGACCTTGATTTTTGTCTTTAAATAATTAACCAGTCGGAACAAAGAAATAGCAGTTCTGCACTATGATTCCTCAGATAGTCTTGTCATTCACTAGAAACACTTTTCTTCATTTAGAAAGAAGTGTTCTTCTGACAGACAGTCTGGGACAAAGCATGCGTACACACATACAATGAGTCAAGAGTTGGATTGCAAAAACATGAGACCCCAAACAGTAAGCTCAACTGTGATATCAGATGCTTGGCAGATTACATTGTAAACCTTCTGAAATCCAGCCTGTGACACAAACAGTCAGGCATTGAGATGATTAGCAATCACTCCCCAATATCTGCAGAAGCGGATGGAAGAGAAAAGCATTGGTTTGTGAGATATCTACTGCTTTCAGTTTTACCAGTAAAAGAGTTTTGAAAGGGATTTTTCTTTTGCTGATAATAAAATCACACATGCTCACAGTACAAATAAAATTGGAAAATTTTAGTTGGGAAAATTGAAGTGGGAACAATTTAAGACTATGTCTCAATCAATTTGAGTGGGCTATTATTTCTGAGTTCAGATACAGATTGTCTATGAGTCAATGTATTTAATTATTAGGCACTTATTGATGTGGAGTTAAGATAAAGGAATTTCTAGGACCTCTGAGAAAACAAAGGGATTTCTTAGTCAAATGTCTGCCCCATTGTTCTGAACTGTTTAGCATGCACAATATCCTAAGCTTCATTTTTTTATGGCATTTTCCCACACAAAACCTGCCTCCTCTCAGTTTCTCAGAATGCAATAACATTAGAAGAGAGGAGCCATATGGATTAGGTACAAAAAAAAGCGCATGTTCAGAGATGAGCTGGGAAGGTTTATTTTCACAGAGATGAGGGAGGTCAAGATCAGTATGACTTGGGCTGAACATTTTGATTTGCAGGGGAAGAGAAATCGTTTTCTTTTTAAATGTTGAACATCAGTAAATGCTGAGCAGCTTTCTGGAACAGGATAAAACTGTGCTAAGTTGAAAGCAGGCCTATAAAATAAAGAGCCTGGTGGGAGACAAGAAAGGAAAACCACCATCATATCTGTGCTTCTCATAAAAAGAGGAGTAAGCAATAATTATTATTCAGTGATGGGCGAGACATAATAACGGCTGGAGCACCATTAGGTGCTCACGATACCAGCCATGGTCAAAGGAAGGCAGCCATGCATAAAGTGGGGCAGTGATGGTTAGTGGGAAGCCACTCAGCATAGCCACAGGCTGCCTTATTGTCTCCTCATGGTGAGACTTGAAGGCCTGAGACTTCATTGCTTAAAAAGCACTAAGAGGGCCCTCCCTGGTGGTATAGCAGGTTAAAGCAGAGCACTAAGAAGCTAAAGCCACTTCAGCATGGGATTGATCCCCACTCTGGAGCTGACCCACATGGCCCAGCAGCCCTCTCCTGACCAACCCACTGCTCCCCTCAGCAATGTACTTCATCAATCTGCCTGTTCTGCTCCCCACTCTGTCTCTGGTGAATCCTCTCACTGCCCCTGCACCTCTGGCCTATACCCCAGCTCTCTATGCATAAATAAATAAATCTTTTTTTTTTTTTTTTTTTTAAAGCTGTAACAGGAATAGGAACCAAAGTGATAGAGGTAAGCATTGATTTTTTTGCTTGGACCCTGGGCTTTCAGGGCAAGTGATTTGTTGTGTTGATCTGTACCTATTTTTCTATATGTGTTGCAGATTTCCACAAAGGGTTTTGATCCCTTTCAGTTTGTGTTACTATCAAAAGGGTTTATTCAAATAGCAACGGTATTAATAGCAATAGTAGTAATAGTTGTAATAAGTACAAGCAGACATTAGGGAAGAATCATCATGTGCCAGACATTCTAATGTCTGGAACTATTGCATTTAATCCTGGTAGAATGTTACTAGATAGGCACTGTTATTACTGATTTTATTGATGAGGTGCTTAGTGGTTGAAGAGGTTCCCTAACTTGCCCAATACCATGAAAAATAGGTGGCAAAGCCAGGAAGCGAAGCTCTGCGGGCTGATTCCAGGCCCTGTATTTCCTTGCCTGTCTGGGAAATAAATTTTTATTAATAATAAATATATTCTCTAGATGATACTATTACTTGTGTGTCATCTCAATGCACAACACAAAACGATGAAGTAAATACAAATCTAACGTCCAGATTGTACAGGAGAACTGAGGCTTACAGACTGCATGACTCATCTACATTAGATGAGACATCTTGGGCTGCTTGCTTGCTGATGTGGCGAACCCCAGAATCCTGAATCCTTGTCCATTGTAGTCCATCTTACACGCTTTTTATTTATATGTTGAAAAGTCTTTGGAAAAAGATGAGCTTTTCCTTCTTTTTAATTTCTCTTTCATTTTTTAAAAACCAGGACTGAATGTTACTTTTTTTTTTTTCTCTTGCAAAAAATGCACCTGTTTTTGGTGTCAAAAGGCAAGGCCTCATTAGGTGCAAGGCTTATTAAAAACCCTCACTCTTGAGGAGCCAGGCACCCCTGACTACTTTCCCGCTTCCCTTGTGAGCACAAGCCAAGAGCATACTAAATTTTGCTATTTGGTCCTTGACAGTGACCACTGCTTAATGCTTTTTAGGCATGTGAGAAACCCCACAGCGCCTCTAAATTGTGCAGGAGTACTCCTTGGGGAGAAATGTCTTTCTGACCCCAGCTTGCAATCAATTAACACCACGAAGCATGGGAATTTATAGCCCTTACTTTTTATTTTCTCAGTGAGGGAGAATCTGGAAGACGCCAGTGCTGTAACAGAATAAAGGGATGCAATTTGATCTGTTGGGCCACAGATCTCTCCTTGACCTGTGTTGTAAGGTTATCCAGGAGTGATGCTGTTTCAACAATTCCCCAAGTGAATGCATTGTGGCTTTTTTTTTTTTTTTTAAACAAACTTCCAATGTCTAACTTTTTAATTCTTGCCATAACACCAGCTGGCTCGTAATTAACCGCTGGCATCATCAATATCTCGTCAAAGTTAATGAGTTTTTAACATAATTTTTAACTGCTCTGAAGAGGTTACAGAATTAAAAGAACAAGAATAATGTATATATTTATTCACAGACAAACAGAGGGATGAAAGATAAGGATCCAGCTCTTTGGCCACTGAGCAAGAAATCTGTGCCCAAGACTGGACCTCTCTAGTGAAGGCAGTGGGTTGACAAGTGTGGGTGGTCACAAACACCATTGGTACTCGCGAAGAACTAACATTTACCTTGATTTCAAATTGCTTGAGCTGAACAGTCATTCAGAAACAAAGGGATTAATGCTTAATATATTGATGATTTCCCCTCACTCTCCTTGGTCCTCAGATTCAGGGAATTCATTTTATCATAGTTCTCACTTCTTGGCATATTAACAATCGTTGTTAGACCAATTTTCTGTCTTTCCTTCATTCCTTCCCCTTCTTCACTGCTCCCCTCCGCTGCTCTCACCTCCGTTCCCCCTGCTTTTCTCTATCTTCCTTCCTTTTCATCCTCACCCCCACTCCTATTTCCCATATAAATAGTTAACCATGTTTAAATGATCGATGTATATCCTTTTACTAGTATATGTTCTTACGAAATGTGCTGTTGTTAATTATATGAATGTGAAAGATTTTTTTTAATGTTCGACACTATTTTTCTTTGATTACTAATTAATTTGAGTTATATGTTAATTAGAATCTATGTTTTCTAATATCTGCAAGTTTCTATCTCACCCATTTCTTAAATTGGGGTTCACAATATATTCTTGTTGACTTGTAAGAACTTTTCTTCTTCTTCTTTTCTTAAAATGTGGTGTACATCTCAGTTCCTTGACAACTTTAGACCTTGCATCTTTCTACTCCCAGAATGTCACACATCTATGAACTTTGCTCGTAAATTACACCCTTGAATTGATACTCTTGGTTTTGATGGAATTAAAATTACTAACTTTGCCTTGATAGTTTGTACATTCATTATTTTAAGATACCATTTCTTACCATTATACTCTGAAGATATTCTTTGACATTATTAAATCTATTGCTTCCACCTACTTTTCACACCTATGACTTTGATCCACTTGATGTCTATCTTGTGTCCCTGTCTTACCTGGTATTAGGTTAGGGATCCAATTTATTTTTCTGCATATAGCAAACTAGTTTCCCAACTCTACCTACTACAGAGGTAATCTTTTCTCATAGAAAATCCTGTCTTCATATCTTCTATTTTGTTTCAAAGTTAATTAAGTTTTTAATGATCATTTTACTATAAATTTATGAACAACAATTGAAATTGCATTTGTAGAGACTTGACATCTTTATAAAGTAAATCATCCAATCTAAGATCATGAATTGTCTCTCGTTTTACTTTGATCTTTTATGTACTTTAATATAATTCTACATTTAATCCATGGAGGTGGCCTATATTAAATTTTAACTTCTTTTTCATGTCCCATTGATACATTTTTCCCATAGCATAGGGTAGCCCATTGGAATAAGAACATACCATGTGGTATTGTTTGAACCATTTGCTCCCAAAGCAGTTTCTAGTCTGCAGTTGAGCTGGCTGTGAAAGAGTCATGTGAGTATTTGTTAAAAATAAACATGTCTGAGATCCAATTCCTTCCCCACCCCAAGATTTTGGTTGGATTTAGGAATCTGAGATTTTAATAGGTCTCAGATAATTCTGATGAACTACTTTCCTGTTAATCATGTTTGAAGACCTTTTTGTGTTATGCTGAAAGGGGGATTCTTCCCTCTCATTTGAACGGATGCCATAAAGAAAAGAAAATTCTCAGGTTAGAAGGAGTTATGGACTAATATTTGTAATTGCAAATACAGGTCTGCTGGAAATTTATAGTACTTTTTTTTTTAATCTTTAATCCTTAGGTCAATGGCATGTTGCACACCCTCTGAATACCAGTTAAGAGCAACTTTATTAAAATAATTCAGGACAACACAATATGTAATTTATTCTTTTTTTCTAGGCCCAATAAACAAGCATGGCAATTATAATTTCAATGATGACTTATAGATGGTTAGGAAATTGAAGTCTGTAACAGTTGTGAATGAAAATTCTCTCTGCTCTCAACCAGAATAGTGCAGTACCTAACATTTAACCTCTGTGTGAATATAGTGTACAAAATGGATTTCATCAGTGACAAGTCAGCTAGGAGACTTGTCTTTCAGAAGTAAATAGGCAACAGGGATGAGAGCTGGTTATGCAGAGGGGTACAATTATCTATTCTAACTATCCTAAAACTCTAATAATCCCTAAATAGCATTTAGAAAAAAGTAGATCAGTTGCTTAGACATTTGGTCACCTGATCGTTCATACTTTATGGGGGCTTCCTGGAGACGATTGGTGCCACAAAAGTATATTTCAGGATAGAATTTAAGGCAGTTTTCCAGGGCCTGGAAGAATAAACTAAGCATTTGACCCTCAAGTCATGATGCCTGGTGGTTTTTCTGAGAGAGTCTAGTTCTCTCTAAAACATTTATACCCTAAAAGTATCTACTTGTCCTTCAAATGCCATTGGCTGACCGTCTCTTGTATATACAATTTAAGCTCAGAAAGTTGAAAAAATAAAAATTTAACAAATACCCCTTTATTCAGTTTTCTCATAATTAAGTCATTGGCTTCACTTTCCTTGCTTGCACAGAAGCCTTTCCTTACAGTTGTATTACCTCCTTCTGTTGATTCCTCAATACATACTCCTTTGCGCAAATGAACTTCAAGGTTGATAGGCTTCATGTAAATGAGAAGTGCTCACAAAAGTCAGTTTTTAAAAAAGATTTATTTAGATGTAAAAATAAACTTTTTAATAAAAAAAAGATTTATTTATTTGTGCATACAAAACTGGGGTATAAGCCAGAGGTGTGAGGGGTGAGAGGATTCACCAGAGACAGAGCAGGGAGCAGAACAGGCAGATCAATGATGTACACTGCTGAGGGGAGCAGCAGGCAGGTCAGGAGAGGTCTGCTGCGCCATGTGGGTCAGCAACCTGGCCGGGTATCGAACTTGTGCTGCAGTGGCTTTGGAGAGCTTCATAATGTGGTGCTTCCATTGTGCCACCAGGGAGAGCCACAAAAGACAATTTTAAAGTAAATCCTGGATAGGAACTTTTAAGACCAAAATGGCATATTGATAATTCTAGAAGAAAAAGCAAGCATCTTTTCAAGAAATTTTGTAGAGCCCTTTGTTCAGCTGCTTCCCATCCAAGGACATGAGAGTACATATGTGCAAACGCTGAAGCTTTTGTAGTGTCCATTATTTACAGCGTGCGAGTTGCTTGTGAGTGCGAGTCGCTTGTAAGCCTTTGTCAGCAAAACCTGATGTTTTTCTAATATTTATGAATGATAAGTCATGTCTATTTATTTATTTATTTAAATGTATTCATGCATATAAGAACTAGCAGATAAGCCAGAAGTTGGGTTGGGGGTGAGAGGAGTCACCAGAGACAGGGTGGGGAGCAGAACAGACAGATTGATTGAAATATACTGCTGGGCCCTCCCTGGTGGCGCAGCGGGTTAAAGCACAGAACTAAGAAGCTTAAGCCACTTCCTCATGAGTTCGATTCCCACCTGCCCTGGAGGAGATCCACATGGCACAGCAGACCTCTCCTGATCCACCTGATGATCCCCTCAGCAGTGTACTTCGTTGATCTGCTCCCCATTCTGTCTCTGGTGAATCCTCTCACCCTTTGCATCTCTGGCCTGTACCCCAGTTCTATATGAATAAAATAAAATGAATCTTTAAAAAAAAAAAAAGAAAAAGAAATACACTGCTGAGGGGAGCAGTGGCGGAGACAGGAGAAGTCTGCCATGCCATGTGGGTCAGCTCCCTGGAGGGGATTAAATTTGTGCTGCATTGGCTGGCTATAGCTTGACAGAGCTGAGACTTAACCTCTTGCACCACCAGGGAGGTCCTCACATTGAGCTTCCTTATAACTCTGTGAAGTGTGTATTGTGAATCCCATTTCACTGAAGGGAAAGTTCAGTCAAAGAAATAGTGCATTTATCTTTAATACATATTTGATAACTCCAGATTTGCCTACAGCATGAATCTAACCAACATTTTTCATTGGTCCTTCTATACTTCTTACGTAGGAATTTGTATTGGGAAAATGTTGGCAAACTTCTATAAAGGTCTAGAGAGTAAATTTTATAAACTTTGTCAGTCATAGGGTCAGAACTATGTCACAACTGCTCACTGCTGCCATTGTTGTGTAAAAGCAGGCCTAATCAAGAATTACAATGAATGGGCATGCCTGTGTTGTGATAAAACTTTATTTGTAGAACCAGACTGGCCAGATTGGACCCATAAACTGTAGTTTGTTGACACCTGGTAATGAATATTGCGAGAGAAATAAAAGAGAAAATGTGTGTAGCCAGGGCTTGTATTGGTAGTGAAACTCCTCACCTTCATCTCGTTTCTGGTTTTGTATTGAAACTCCTCCCACATTTGTGCTGTAGGTTTCATGGGAGGATTACCTTGCACACATTCACAACATTTGACCTACATCGCATTTTAGTATTTCTTCTATTTCCCCATGACAGTTGCATTGTTCTTGGCTCTCTCTGTCTTTTTTTTTTTTTTCATGATTTATTATTATTATTATTACATCATTCTTCATTTTGTGCATTTTTTTGTCTCATTGGGCTTCCCATCACCAGTTCACCCGTGTGCATCACCACAGTCCAGGGCACTCTTTCCGCCCCAGTTCTGCTCCTATTCCCCCTTCCATCCCCATAAAATGACTCTAGTTTATAGTTCTTTATGGTTTTCATTTTTACTCTATTACATTTGTTAGTCTCTCTCTCTTATTTTTTTCTTCCCTGATCCTTTATACTCCCGCTGTGATTGAAACCATCCAGTATTTTTCTTTCTTTATCTGGGTCATTTCACTAAGCACGATCCCTTCCAGGTCCATCCATGTTGCTGCAAAAGGCATGAGTTTATCTCTTTTGATTGCTGACTAATATTCCGCTGTATATATGTACCACATCTTCTTAATTCAGTCATCTATTTTGGGACATTTGGGTTGATCCCACATTTCCACTATTGTAAACAGATCAGCAATAAACATGGGGGTGCAGGTGTCCTTTTGAGTCAGTGTTTTTGTGTCCTTGATGTAGATACCTAGGTGTGGGATTGCTGGGTCATATGGAAGCTCTATTTTTAGCCTTTTGAGAAACCTCCAAACAGTTTTCCATAGTGGTTGTACTAGTTTGCATTCCCACCAGCAGTGCAGGAGAGTTCCTTTTTCTCCACATCCTTGCCAACATCTGTCTACGGCCATACCACCCTGAACATACCTGATCTTGTCTCTGTCTTCTTAGTGCATATCTTTCTTTCTTTTTTTTTTTTTAATTACAAAAGTTTGCATATCTTTCTTTCTGAAGTCTTTCGACCCCCTCTGCTGTAGAAGTCCTCTCTCCTTCATCATGGGTCTTTCTTTTCTTCTGTGGAGTGATGGAGATCTGTATCAGCTTTCTCATACGCATCCTCACCCTTCATCCTCTCTCAACACATAGTAGATCCTGACAATCTACTTTCTCTTGCAGGTGGGAGAAGAGGTGATTGTTACTTTAATGTCTTTCCCTGCCAAAAGTCTGACAAGTGCTTACCCTCATGCATGATGTATAAATGTTTTAAAAAAATGACAATCATGTTTTTGCATTAGGTACCTGGTAAGAGTTTTGGAAGCTGTAAGTTATTACTCAAATGTAAGCCATTGTCTATCATTTTGGTGATTAAGATTATGGAAACCTTTCCACAGCTCAGTGAGCTCAGAAGGCTCAGGTTTAAGATTTATGGGGTGATAGCTTTTATGGTCATTCAGGGGTTCTGAGAATAATCTATAATTCTAGACTTTGCTAGTTATCCCTTAGAAAATACTTCCTTGTTTTGGGTTAATTCAAACACTGAAGCAGTTTTGCTTGAGGACTTTATGACTTGAAGAAAAAAAAAATCTTCAAGTTGATAACAGATCTTAATTCAATAGGACCTGTTCATGGAGCTACATGTTTGCATTCACAGTGAAAAAAGAGCCTCAAACATGTTTTCAGACAGACAGTCATTTTGCAGAATAAAACTTTGTGGATAGCACTGAAAAAATAGATTTTTTTCAGTGCTATCTTATGATAACATTATCACAATATTTTAAAGCAAACTGTCATGTACAATGAATACCACTATGTAAGACATTTTTGCACATTTTCCAATCATTTCTCGAGCAGTCTCCTATCCTTGTGCTCATTCACTCAAAGAAACATTTTTCAACTGCCGATTACATGCCAGGTGCCAAATAGTAAGACATAGTTTATTCTCTTACGTGCAGTCCAGCAGGAGAGACATTCATGTGATGAAACAGTCTTCAACAGAGGTTTTTACCAGAGGATTTTACAAGATAGAGTATTCTTTCCCAAGTACTGAATATTCTAGAACAGCGTCATTGCTTTAAAAACAAATTTTGAGGTGCCGTACAGAGTATAATGAAGATAAAAACTAAGTAGTGAGGAAACCAGGTCTAAGGAAAAATAAGAGGAAAAGTCACTGAATTAAGTACAAGTTTAATGAACAAAATACATGTCATAAATGATGCCATTAGTAGAGATGAATTTTGAATTTGATTCTGAATTTTCTAGCAGCTAAAGCAAAACAAAGTGCAGTCCATTTCATGGTCAAAGTATCTATATGACAAAACAGATTATCTATATCTAATGAACCCTGAGAGAAATTAACCTCATGGGTTTTCCTAATTGACACAGTTCTCACTCTCCCTACACCACAGAAGCCTCATTTAAGGTAGGTTATTATACTTTCTTTCAAATAGGCCAGTGGAGTAATATTAAGCTGAGGGTCAGCAAAACACATTTGATTATCATGCCAGAAAAATGTCTCCTCCTTAATTCTCATGTTCTGCTTAATCCAAAGATTTGTGGTATTTACAAGAATCTATATTATGACAATCTTTCAGAAATGCTCCATTTCTCTTATTTTTTGCAACTGAACTTTTGTGACTAAGGGGCATCAGAAAATTTGAATTTATACTGAGTAAATCTGAAGGAGCGTGCTTTTAACTAGCAGAGACTAGTCTCTTTTATTTATTTACTTATTTTTTGTAAAATTAACTTCCCTTTCACCTCTCCTAGGGAATAGAAACTTGTGCCCACCTTCCATTTTCTTATCTCCTTGCTGTACTTCTTCCCTTCCCCTATTCCTTTACATCCCTTTCCTTCCCTTCTTCTCTCACTCACCTGCTGACTGAGAGGACAGCTGGCAACAAGCCAGGAAATGTGCCCTTACCAGACACTTCGTCTTCTATCATCTTGGCCTTGGGCTTACCAGTCTCCGACACTGTAAGAAACAAACTTGTTATAACAAAAATACGCTAGTTTTGTTATGGCATCCCAAGCTGACTAGGATACTTTGTCATCTAATAATTTTATGTTAATGGAAAGAAGGGAAAGTCACATTTTAATATACCTTGGGCTGTGTGATTTTTTTTTTTTTTTGTTCAGCTACATCTGTACCAAATATCTGTCTTCCATGTCCCATGTCCAGAACAATGACATTACTCTCTTCAGGGGAAGTTGACACTAGGCCAATTTGTTGATTACTCAAAATATGGATTTTCCTTTAATGTGTGATATTATTATGCCAACAGTGGGTTGCATGAATCAGTATTGTGTAAAACAACATCGTCCTAGTCCTAGCATTTTGGAATTAAAAAACTCTCAGAATAGCATAGATTCTACTAGCATAGATTCTGCTTCTTATGAAAGCTTCATAATAAATTTCTTCTAGAACTCCATCAGGGCAGAAAAGTCTTGAGGTGTCATATATAGTTACAATTTGTAGTCATATTTTCCCTAATAATTTTTTCCTTATAAAATTCATTTCTGTTCACTGAAAAACTTTAGAGTCATTAAAAAATAAAGAAGCTAATAATGTCACCTATATTATTTCTACCTGGGATTACCCAATATAAATATCTTATTGTATTTTTTCTAAGCCTACATATTCAAATAATTGGGATTATATTTAATTCACCTGACATTATATTTCATTAATTTTCCTCTAAATTATTAGGAGTCACTTATAAATATCATTTTTGACCTGTGTAACATTCTGCTGGATAGTGGCTTATAAATTACTTAGGCACTGGAGGACATGAGGACAAACGTGGAAAATAATTTTGAATCTTGACCCTAGATATGTAATCTTAGTCCAGCACTACATTTAAACTCCAAGTTCCCAGATTTAAGGACACCCCATACTTGGGAATCTCTTTCTCAAAATTATCTAAGTCAGGGTTGGCCGCTTGGGTAGCATCTTAGGCAGTGGCACAGAACCACATGATGAGAAGGGCTTTTGGGATCAATATTCTGCTGACACTGCCTTGAAGTTACAAATCATTTTTAAAGCAGGAAGTCCCACTTTTTTCTTTTGCACTGCCAATTGTGTAGCTAGACCTGAGGGCATTGCCACCCAGACTGGATGCTTTGTGTCCAGAGCAGAACCTGATCCCAGATTCTGGGATCTTGAGTGTAACCTAAATGTGGGGTCAGCCAGATGCCCTGAAGAGCTCTAGGCTTTGTGCCCATGGGTTGATCTGGGGGGACCAGTTTCCTGGAGGGCAGCCTCTCATGAGGACTGATCATATTGAAAAGGATTACAGAGGCCACACTGTCAAAGTAGCGTCGACACACTAACTCTGGACAGCTCAAGTGAACTCTAACATTATCACCATATATGGCCACATATCCACTGGCGGCCCTGCTTTGGCCGGAGCATTAATCTGCTTCACTCTCCTAGTCTGCTGTTCACATGCCCACCCTCTGTGTCCTGACAGCTCTTGTCTTGGCACAATCTGCTTTGAGTTTTGGCACAAGTAGAGAGTCCCCTAGAGCGTCAGGTCTGATATCAACGAGGCGCAAGAATGGCAATAACAAGGTCATAGACGAGCAGCAATGACCTCCTTGGTGGTGGTAGTGGGGTAAAATCCCAGACTGAGAGCCTTGGTTGGAGCATCAGTTCCCACAAGACTTCAAGAACATTAGTAAGGGCCCAGCTCTGAGTCAGAGCTTATTTATAAACTCTTAGTTAATTTCTCAACGTTATATTCAGAAGCTGAAATTCCCACAATCGTTGGTATGAATGGAAAAGTCACACCATATGGCAAGAGTGATGAAATCTTAGAAGCTTAAATTTTTCCTTATCTTAGAAGCTCCTCAGCTGAGAAATCTCTAGTTCCTTCATTCATTCTTGCAAATGGAGGATCAGCTTGCTTAGCTCATCTATTGGGAAGGTTTGCACTGTGGGCTTGGAAATGGCAACGGCCGCAGGGTCTTTCTGCTGGGCACTCTGTGTCTATTGGGTACTGGAGGGTGATGGTCTCGCAGCCACCCTGGAGAATGTGTTAATGCCTGGAGGTCATTTTTATTCCTGTTCCGTGTTTGGCAATTGGGTCCTGCTGTACTAATTTAAGGCTTTTGACTCTGGGTTTTACTGCTATCTGCTACATCCGTGACTTTGGTTCCTTGCCATTTCTAAAAGGAGAAATATAATCAAGGAGCATTTCCATATCAGAAGAATCAAGAATGGCTTTGTGGAGATGTTGATAGTTTTGGGATTGGACACAGCAGGAAACTCAAGGTCATACGTATTTACAAGTCATAATTCACTCCCCCCTCCTGCATTCATTTATTTCTTCACTCACCACACTTTTATTAATCCATGGTTACTTCCCTGGTAATGTTAGTGTGGTGAGGAATATAAAAGGTGATGGAGCCATTTCTTCTCCTTGGAAGGAGGCAAGAGTGGAAAAGGAGCTTTTTGAGCTGAGGTTTGAATGATTCCTGGGGGTGTGTAGCAGATGGTGGAAACCACAAAATTGTGTTGACCAATGGGCTCTGAATAGAAATGACCAGTGTCTAGGTAGCTAAACATGTCGCTCAACCATTTCTCTCTTCCCTTTTGGCAGGGCCTGTGGAAGTTGTGTGTTAACATTGTACAACCTGAAAGTGGAATCTTTGGGTCACTGCTTGGAGGAGGGACACCCAATAAAGATAGCAAACCACACTCATCTTTACATGGGGGAGGGAACTTCTCTTGTGGTAATTTATGGAGATATAGGATTATCTGTTTCCATAGCCTAACCAGTCCTATTACCACTAATTGAAGGAGTTTTCCACAATCACTCTGGGATTTCAGAAAGAGAGAAAAGCAGGTGGAAATTCTATGGAGTTGCTTTCTGGAGGCAAGGAAGTTGGATTAATTTCCTATCTGCCCATTTCCACCTTTGATAAGGGCTGCTCTTGGGAAAAGCAAAGGCCTCTGTCCTTGCATATGACTTTCTGCAAAAGCGCAGGGTGGTTACTTGGAAGGAGAAAGCTCCCACTTAAAGGTTGCAGGCTCTTTTTGCAGAGGGTTGAAGGAGCTTGTGGGTAGTGAATGCCAACACGGACAGCATCTTATAGGTGTTAGTTAGAGGGAGCAAAGCCCTTTTGTCTTAGTAATCACAGAATGGGTATCTGACTGCAGTGTTTATGGTCTTCTTTAGAATGTGGGGTACTTGACCCCTCTTTGTCCTTTACTTTGTGGCCTATCATCAATTCTGAGGAACAGAAAAGTTATCACTGAATAGCCCATTCCACTGTGCACCAGCTTTTTGTGCAAGAAATGGGAGCCCAGAGAATCTGTGCCTCATCTTTCTGTAACTGAATGGCAGAGTCAAGACTGAAGCATTGATTTCCTGACTCCAACTTCAGTATTTTTTTCTCTTGCTATTTCTTTGATATTTCTTTTGTTGTTATTGTTTGCTTTTTATCTTTTGTCCTTGTTCTTAACATCCCAATGCCCTGGTCCATTAATTTCTTTAAGGAAATTCACAATAGGGCTTGTCTACTGGTTCATCTTTGTGCCCACCCCTCTCCCTGTGATGTGGTAGCAAGCTGCCCTTGGGCAAGACATTCACTCTCTTTCACCTTGGTTTCCTGATATGAAAATGAGATAGTAATAGCAATGCAAAGAATGAATGAGATGAGGCGTGGGCTATACATGAGATAATATTTGGCTTAGAACTTCCACCCAGTAAGAGCTGGCTCTCAGGATGAGGTCTCTAAGCGACCTTGCAAAGAAAGTGTCTGTCATCCATCTCTTCCCTCAGCAGATTTGTGTTTGTTTATTGTTCCTTCTTGTCACAAGGCCAACCTGACTTCTCTGCGGGCCCTGCCAGAAATCTGCACCCATGCTTTGTCTATTGAGAGCCCTCTGGCTCCTTACTCCTGCAAAATCAGACCTTCAGGCATCTGGGCCTTTCTTTCCAACAAAATGTGCTTCTTGTTCTCTCAAATCTGAAGCAGTAGCTCATTTCTCAGAAACATAACTTTTCCTAATAGGGGAGGCAAATGAATTCGTTTCAGACAAACTTAGGTGCCTTTTCAGAAAGGTGTTTGCAGGCAACTCTCCTCCCCTACTTCCCACTTCAGTTGGTAAGAGCCACGTGAGAGCCAGCAGATTGGCTGGCCTCAACCTTTACATACCATTCTGACTCTCTTGGGAGACTTCGGTAAAGACGAAAGCAGGGAAAACAGAAGAGGAAACACCATCAGGGGACAAGTTTGCCTTGGGCTGGATAAAAAAACTGGATTTGGGCTACTTGACTTGAAACTTGATAGAAATTTTAGGAAACTTGGGGTCACTTAGTTTTAGTTTCCGATGCACACATTGTGTCGCCTGAGCTGAGATAAATACATGTTGGCAATTATAAAAGTTCTATATCAGAGTACAGATGAAGATGTAACTGGTGATTTGTGATTCCATCACCAACCCCTCAAGCTGTTTCTAGCCTCTTATTTATAGCTTTCCAGGGCTGTATATCTTATAAACACAAAACAAATGAAGTAGTGCAAATGAAAAAGCAGCTTTCCTTATGGCCTATTTACATCTCCTTGCTTATCATCAGGGTAAATAAAGACACAGCCTCTTGATATGTGGGGGCCTGAATGACTCTCAGTGTCCACAGTGTGAAAAAAGTATACTGGTGGACAGATAAAGCCAGAGAGGTGAAGGAAGACTTGTGGTAGCTTCCTCAGTGAGGAAAATCCTGAAGGTTGGGGACAGGTATCTGATTCTTTATATAGTCCAGGAATATCTTGACATTCCCTACAGATGCTTCCTGAGGTGTTCAGGAGTACCTGTGATGTAAGATACCTGAGAGGTAGATGGAGTTTTGTCTCAAATCTTTACCTGCACAGATCAACACCTTCATCATGGGTTTGTTGTGGGCAGAGTGCATTTCCCACCTGGACTTTGGCCATGGCCATGAGGCTTTGCTATGGCCAGTTAGGTATGTGGACAGAAATGAGAGTCAGTCAGTTCCAAGCCTAGTCCTGACAAAGCCATGTACATTTCATTGCTCTCATGTGTCTAAATTGCCACAAGAACACAACCTGAATGTCTCATTCATGGATAGCAGGAGAAAGAAAGAACTGTTAGCACAGAGCTGCTGACCCTAAATCTCAGTAACTTTCCAGAACAGAGGTTTTTTGGCCATGTACCAATCAGTGTGGTGTGGGCATCTCTACCTGATAGCTCTCTTCCAAGCAGTGATCCACAGATTCCAACTTGAAGCTCTAAATTGTCAACACACAGCTCCCACAGATTCTGCCAGAGGAAAGAGAGGTGAGAGACACTGGCTTTTACATTTGGCCTTGCTTTCCCTGGAAGCTTGTCCCTTCCTTTCAGAGCCCATTGGTGAGAACTCACTGTCCATAGAGTCTCCGCTCCAAGGAGCACATTACTATGTGACCCCAAAGCCTGTTGCTAACATACATTATTTCTCCATGTTGCTCATATATGTGCCATCTCTCACATGCCTCCCACTGCAATAGTGAAATGGAGTCAAAGTATACTTCACCATTTAAAGTAGTCGAGGGTGGTGTATCTTTTTTTTTTAATATTATAATAGTTTATTTTTATATCGTTTTGTGCCTTTTTCCATTTCAGTTGTAATCCTTGTGGGCTTCCCATCACCAAAGAGGGTGACGTGTCTATATGTCTTCTTTCAGTAGAATTTAGGTTGAGAATTCTTGAATTTTCACACTCACTCTTCTCATACAAGGAGTTTCTTGTGAACCTTTCAAGCTGGCCTTCTTCCTGTCTTTCCATGGCCTTGTTGGAGGCCATTGTCTGCCTCCAACATGAAAAACAGTGAGATGCCTTAGTCTGTTCATTTCCAAAGCAGGATTTCTTCCCTAAACTTCAGTCTTGTGTTAGTAGCTCCTTTGTGTTTTCCAGAACAAAGCTCCAAGGAGATCCAAAAAGATGTCCCTAGTTGAAGAAAATTGGGAATCACTTGGGTTAAACCAGATAGATCTGTCTTCTTCAGGACTTTTCAGAGCCTTTGAAACAAATGTATATTGTGAATCTCCAGGTGAGTAGATACAGCATGCCAGGCTCTATCTCACTCCCACTTAGCCATGGAAGCTAGTATTAGTGGAGTCTCTCATGGACACATTTTCAGAGCACACACTCAGTGAAGTGTTGACCTAGGGTTTAAATTGGATTTCTCTAACCATCTCCTCTTCTTTGCTCCAGTAATGTCTCATTTGTTTGTGCCCTTCCTAACTTGTCTTGTCTTGGGCTTACTCCTTTATCTTTGTTTAGTTCCTGCTGGGTAAATACAGTCATAGGTTGAATGATAAAACACAGTGATTACTCTGCCAAGGAGAAGAGTGAATAAGAACACCAGTGTGTAGTGATAAATGTTCGCAATATCGTGACTTCACCTTTGGTGCTTTTCCTTAGCTGATAAAGTGAATGGGTTAAGGTAACAGTGTGTCTTCTCTTCTCTAGATTCTCCTTTTGACTGGAATGTAAGAGGTTTTGTGGAGTCTTAAATATAAAGGACACGTTTGGGGGATGTGGTTCAATTTTCTATTGTAAGACCATGCATCAAGAATAGAGTAGCCATACATTATGGCTGCAGTCATTGGGTTTTTATGGCTTATCTGTTTCTAATTTACTTGCAAAGCGGGTGGATAATTTAGACCAGACCAAAAAAGAGAATTTTCATGTACATAGTCTCTGATACATTGATTCAAGAAATAATCATTTACTTATTCATGCCTTTCCTCTCTCTATAGTATAGCACATTATTAATTAATTAACATTAGCAAAGCCTCCCTCCCCCACCCCTGTTGGTTTTCCTTTCATTGTAATCCAGATAAAGCTTTTATGAAATGGAATTAGTGCACTTCACACCTTGTAGCTAATTTTTCAAATACAGTTCCCTCCAGATTATTATATATCGGAATTAAATTAGGGGTCAGAATTAATGCCCTGCTTTCTTTCTTCTTTTTCTTTCTTTCATCTTTGAAGATTTCTTTTTCTAATGAAGAGAATGTGAGTTTTTTTTTTTAAAGCTTGCTGTTGTTAATTTTATTTAGTCTAATAGGAATGAACACAACCTACTTGTTTTATTTTTTTTTTTTTGTCTTCATTTGTAAAGTGATATCACCTCTGTGACAGGTATATAACCTTAGGCAACATGTAAATAAGATACATCCGTTCTGTGATTGCATTTATTTTTTACATAGGATTTAATTCTTGAATTCTCCATTTATGGTATCAATTTATTATTAGTCATTGTAGGGATGCAGTAGAGTAAAAGAATTTTAAAGCAGACTAGCTCATTTTTAATGGGAGTTGAGTAAGAAATGTATTGAATTTCCCTTTTATGGCATATACATTTTTATAATACTTGGACCCTTTACATTACATATATGGTCATTTCTACAGAAATCGGGCATGTGCTGATCAGAATTGCCTTTAAAGGTAAGTAATTAAAAATGTATATAGCTGTTTCTCCTTTAGAAACTCTGACTTAGTTCTGGGGTGTGGTCCCAGCCTCTAAATTTTTAGAATCCTCTTCTGGGTTTTAATTTTCCATACCCAATTGAAAAACGCTGCTTAAGAATGCTCTGCTTGAGGCCCTTCCTGGTGGCACAGCGGGATAATGCACAACACTGAGAAGCTAAAGCCACTTCAGCATGAGTTCAAACCCCGCCTGCCCCGAGGTGGCCACATGGTGTGGCAGACCTCTCCTGACCCACCCGCTGCTCCCCTCAGCAGTGTACTTGTCGATCTGCCTGTTCTGCTCCCCACTCTGTGTCTGGTGAAGCCTCTCACTACCCTTGTACCTCTGGCCTGTGCCCAAGTTCTGTGTGCACAAATAAATAAATCTTAAAAAAAAAAAAAAAGAATGCTCTGCTTGAAGATAATTTCCTATGAGAAGTCTGCTTCATTTCATGACTGACAGGACAAAGGCACAGAGAGATGCAAAGATTTTTGTGAAAACCACACAGCGACCCCTGAGAGGTGTCTGAATTGTCGGAAATTACTTCCTTTTAAGCTCTCTTTTTTTAAATTCCTGCCAATATCCAGTGGGGCGCACAAGCTAGAGCCCTTGTTGCTATTAATTGAGCTGCAATAGAACACAACTCCCCTAGTTTTACCTCTTCTCTGCTCTTCTAGAAAAATCACAGCCCATGTGGGTGAAGCAGAGAATGTGTCTAGAGACAACCTGAGCATCTGCTTTGCTGTCTTCAATGTCAGCATAGTTTTAGACTTGACTCGGTTAAAGGCTTCCCAGGGCCAGTCTGCCTAAAACAGAACGTTGGATGTGACCGATGACAGCTTGTCTAGATTTCCTTTCACTGCCCTCCCATCATAAGTTCATGATTCGGCCCTATTCTCAGTGGAAAAGGATGAATAACAAAGGCCGAGCATTTCAGAAGTTGGGTTCTGACTAGGATGGATCATTGCTTCATGTCCTTTGTCTTTAAGAACAGGATGTAAAAGTCAACGTGGGCCTTTCCTGCGCAGGCCCTATGTGCATGGTAGTTACAGAAGGTGATCTTGACAGATGGAACTCTGTAACGGTATGTCTAGAGGTGGTATAAAGGTGTCCGTTCTGGTGGTGAAATGTGGCTTTGTGAGCAAAGACAGGTGGTATAAGTAGGTTTTCCCCAGCACTTTCATACCTTGTGGTGCTGAACCGTCACTCTTAACCACATGTGGTTAAGCAAAGCGTGCTTCAATGGGATTTAAGCGTGACATCCCTTCCTTCATTCCACAAATGAGAACCAGATGTCCATATTCTCTGGGTAATATTCAGGCCTTAATAACATTGCCATGCATTAGGCCCATTAATTGATGCTGACAGTAGCAGTAATAATAGTAATAATCATAGTAAACTTTTATTGAGTGTTTACCATGTGCTAGCTATTAATGTTTTATGTGGATTACTTTATTAATCCTCACAAATTCCTCTGTGGAAGGGTTCTGAGGGTTTTTTGTTTTAGGCCACCCAAGTTCTCTCTCCCCTCCTGTTGATAATAGCACCCATAGTTTTATTTCCTTCCCTCAGGATATCCCTTGTGCTCTGGGGAAAACAGATCTCCCCATCTGCAAGAGGAGTCCAGAGAGACTTAAATCAATCAGCAAGTACTAGTCTGCAGGCTACTGTGATTAGTTTCAGGGAGGTCATGTGACCTGCTTTGGGTCAACAGGGTCTCAGGAGAACATTTCAGCATGGCCTGGGTCTTTGGTGGAAAGACCTGGACAGGCACCCTCTGCATGCCAAAAGAGTGTGTGGAAACTGCTAAGGGAAGTGATCCTTGGGTAAAGCGGTACTAAAGAAGGCAGTAAAGAAAAACAGACAATTTGGAACTTTGGTGAAGTGATTTTAATTTCACTGAGTCACTAAATCAATCCTCAAAACTTTATTTTCAGATTTTTTTCAGTCAATAATTCTCTTTCATCATTTAAGTTGAATTGGATCTTTGTTTTTCTAGCAGGTTCTGACATTAAAACCTTTAATGTACTGGTAAGGAAATGGACTGAGAGAGTTTGAGTACTTTCCCAGTTTAATTGAAAAAGTAAATGGGAGCTTGTGGACTTGAATCCAGATGGTTTGATTCCCAAGTCTTGAACACACCTGATATTTTGAGAAAGTGGAAGATAATGTGATTGTTAAGGAAAGAAAAATGTTTTCATTTTATTTCTTACTCCTAATAGAATGTGAATTTCATTGTAAAGATTGTGTAAGATACTCATTTGAAATCTTGGACTCTATAGCCTTTGTTCAATATAACTTTCCAGGCCTGAAGTCTGGAGTGCTTACAGGAACCAACTTATTGGAGAAATCATTACAAAACACCTTGTCATGACCTCATGCCATGAAATTTTTAACAATTTAAGTTTTTGGATTTGGTTTGGATTGAAGTACACTGCCAAATCTGATTTATTTATTTATTTTTTAAAAATACTTGGGAAGCTTAGAAAAATGTACATTCTTGGGCTTTGAAAGAATCTAAGGTGAGACCTCAGGTGGTTATGCTGCATTTTTAGATTGATAGCCTTATTTATGTTTCTCTCTCACACACACACACACACACACACACACACACACACACACGGAAACTTCATGCAAGTAACTGGTCAAAGCCAAGGTCCTCTGAGAAGTGCACAATTTCTGTTAGACAAGAACTAGGAAGATATATAAACCAAGGTATGTAGTAGAATGAAGACCATTTCCAAAGATTTGGGAACCTCTTAGGACAGTATACTTTCTCTGTTCCTTCCTTTAGTTTTCCTCTTTTTTCTCTTTGTTCTTGTCTCATATTCTCTCATCTCCCCACCAAGAATGGAGTGAGAGAAGAAACAAAGAAACTTGGAAGCACATAAAGAACCCTCCACCAATAATTCAGTAACTTTTAGAAGTCAATTAGAAATGTATCTTGTAAAAGAAACCAAAGTCTCTGTGGAAGACAATTCAAGGACCTTTCACTTAAGCCTTCTCTAAAAAATCTTGACCACTCACTAAAGTCATCAACATACCACCAGTAGCATTTTTAAAATTTTAGTGTACACTAGAATCACTCGAGATGCTTGCTACGGTTACAGAGCCCATTCTCACCCTACATCTTTGGAACAGAATGATTGCAGCAAGGAATCTATCTGGGAGTCTATATGCGACCCCTCTCCCATTGGGGCCCCTATCATAGTGACTTTAAATGCAGATCATCTAAGCGACTGTCTAAGACCACCATACTAGATACCACAGTATTGAAGGACATCAGCTGCTCATTATTAGACAACTATTTATGCCTCTGAGTGGTCTTCACATTTTGTTCTAACTTTTGTATCATTCAAATTATAGCAGTCAATGATAAGGACTTGATTAACATAATTGTTTGATTCATTGTTTGAATTTTTTTTTTAAAGATTTATTTATTTGTGCATACAGAACTGGGGTACAGGCCAGAGGCTCAGGGGCAGTGAGAGGCTTCACCAGAGACAGAGTGGGGAATAGAACAGGCAGATCGATGAAGTACACTGCTGAGGGGAGCAGCGGGTGCGTCAGGAGAGGTCTGCCACACCATGTGGTCACCTCCGGGGCAGGCGGGAGAATCGAACTCTTGCGGAAGTGGCTTTAGATTCTCAGGGCTGTGCTTTAACCCGCTGCGCCACCAGGGAGGGCCCCATAGTTTGAATTTTTAAAGTTAAGAGTAAGAGGGTCATCACAGTGACCTTGTGTCTTCTGTGATCCAGGGACCCACATCAGGCTATCTGTCAGCTCATATCATAAATCTATGGCTTGAGCAGTTTTCCTGGATAGAAGATTAATTAGTGTTTAGAAGGCAAGACTTTCAGAGTGCTAGTCTTACCAAGTCTTCTCATGGCAATGGTAAACCTTGAGGTCTGTGAATATCTTTTGCACACCAAAGAAGTTTCACTTTCTGTTAACAGAAGATGAGTAGCATTCTCAGTAGTTACAACATTTTAGCCATTTTAGGCTGACTACAATAGATTTCTCATAAAATTCTGTGCAAATTGCCAGAATGTTAGTTATTCCACCAGTAAAAACGAGCATAAGTAATAATACTGATGTAAATAATCATCCTGTAAGCCCTTTATTGCTATGGAGTTCAGCATGAGGTCATGCATTCTGAACATCTGGTTGAATGACTGAATTGTGAATTATCAAGGTCTTGTGAAGAAAGGCGTGAGCTGCCTGCTATCTTTAGGATTCCTGCCTTTCTGTGAAAACGTCCCAAACAGTCAGTTTGGATAAATAAGAAATTGACCCAGGGGATGGTGATCAGAAAATTTATTTTCTTTGCTCCAATTTAGGAAAAGGAATGGTGGAGAGACCTTGTCTGGTCAGAGTACTTAGCAGATTGTGGTGGGCTGTAAAATGGCCTCACATTCCTTCCATCCTTGTTATACACCCCCTTTTCAATATGTGTTCCCCATACCTAGCAAGAAGTGAATTCTACCTTCTGTGTCTTGGAATCTGCTCTTGGTCACTTGTTTTCTCCACCATATGTTGGGTCTTACCTTTCCTGTTTCTCTGGGGAATTGCGAAACCACCACCATGTCACGAAGGTAGGGCCAGCCTCCTGAAGCAGGGTGACCCCTGAGTGGACAGTCCTTCCCACTGCCAGGAGAGGAGAGAAGACCCCCATTTACCCAGCCACATTGCTTGTTGCTGGTGTAATGGCTGCATGGCTCTTGCGTTAAGCCCCTGGATTTCCTTGTGGTCTGTTGGGTAGGGAAAGCGAGGGGCTGAATTTTTGTATCTCCCTCCCCCAACTAGTATGTGGTAACCCAAGTACCCCCAGAAGGCTCATTGGGAGGGATTTGAGGCCTGGGGTGGGACCCTCACTAATTACAGCAGCCAATGATAAGGAATTGATGAATACAATTGTTTAACATATGCTCAGATTTTTTTTTAAAGATTTATTTGTTTATGTTTACAGAACTGGGGTACAGGCCAGAGGTGTGGTGTGTGAGAGGATTCACCAGAGACAGAGTGGGGAGTAGAACAGGCAAATGTACTAAAAAACACTTCTGAGGGGAGCAGCAGGCGGGTCAGGAGAGGCCTGCCGCGCCATGTGGGTCACCTCTGGGGTAGGGGGCCAAACTTGTGCTGAAGCAGCTGCTGCCAGCTTGTAGTGCTCCGTCCTAACCCGTTGCACCACCAGGGAGGGCCTGAAATACATTTCTGATCTTGATAAGTTATCTGGTTTGTGGCATTTGGTTAGAACAACCTGAATGGACTAAGATACCAACACATCTGTTAAAAAGCCCTTGAAATTTTATTTTTGGGGGAGAAGGTATAAGTCTCTCTCCTTAGGCAAAAGTCTTTGAGGGCAAAAGTCTTTTTCATTACATAAACACATTTTACTACTCTCCTGTGTGGCTCACGCTGCCTCATCTTACCACAGCCACCGCCCTTAAGGGGTCCCAGGGTCTGGCTGCCCAGCTGAAGGCTGCTGCTCCCCTGCTCTTACCTCTCCGATCACTTCTGGGCACCAGTGTAGTGCCCGGCAGGGTCTGGCTTCCTGAGCAGTAGGTGAAGGGGCAGATATCACGACTCAGAATTGCAAGAAGTTCATAACAGCAAATTTTGAACAAGGGAGATAGAGACGGGAGGGAGGTGAGCAGATTCTTCCCTCCCTGCGATGGACCTACTGAAAATGTTCTCTCCACTGGCTACATATGTCCCTCCTATCGCCCAGCAGGATCCTCTCAGGGCTCACACTGCAAGTATCACCTGCACTGGCTTTTCCTGCCTCACCTATTCTCCTTATTCCTACCTTCTAAATAAAACCACCACTAAAACGTGGGCGCATTTCGGAGATCTCTGTTGTTATTCTTAGCATGTCAGAGATTTCTGGTGTTCAAGATGCCCTTATCCCAGGCATCACTTGCTGCAGACCCTTGAGGGATTTTCTCAGAAACACTGTAAGGTGTCCTGTAGAGCGTTAGCTGGAGAGAATCTAGCCTTCTCTCTGGCATCTGGGGAAAGCCTTGGCTGTGACGCTCCTCTTGCGCCACATGTTCTCATGAACTGTCAATCATTATATCTGCTTTTGTGTCTGTGATTCCCACACGTGGTTCAAGCATTCAAATAGTGAAGAAGGTACAATGGAGTCTCCCTCCTACTTTTCCTCCAACCCTCAATTCTATTCCTGGAGAATTCCTTTGTCATCGTTCTTTTGTTTCCTTACTGAAGTGCTTATGCATGTACAGGTAGGAAATACATTGTTTTAAAATATTTATTATTATCACACACTGTTGCACTCGCTCCTTCCTTTTTCCAATTTACCACGTGCCTTAGAGCTCAGACCAGATCATTTCACAGTGCTGCCTCGTTCTTAATGGCTGTACAGTTTTCCACTGTATTTAGCAGCAGGGCTCAGAGTATTCTAGTGATGAGTATTTCAGTGGTTTCCAATTTTGATATTGGTTCCAGCCCTGATATAGCAAAAATGCTGCAGCCTAATATACATAGATGAGCAGCCAATGAATTCTTAGTTGAGGAACTACTGAGGCAAAGGGCTTCCTGCGGTTTTTCGATTTTGCTGCTTTGAAGTTGCCACAGTACTATGTAATTCATGTTGAAGTGGTGGGCTCAAAATGACCAACAGTACCGTCCAAGTTTATTTTACGGCAGCTAAGGAGGCAGAAGTTTAACCAGCATGAAAGTGGAAATGTGAGCTGATTTCACCAAACAGAAGAGGTGGAGTAGGGATTTCGAAGGAAGAAAGGAGGAACAGAATTGAAGCAAGGAGACAACTGGAGGCGTGCCAAAAGCAACACCCTTTTATCATTTTGGAGAAGCAGATTCTAGGAGGCTTCCTGGGCACTGTGGTGATCAAAAAGGCAAAGGAGAAGAACAGAATCTGCCTTAGGTGAAGCCAGCACCAGGCAGTGAAGGGACTAATTAGGAGAGTAGAGACGCAAAGGCTCACTTTCACATATGGAGTCAATCTTTAATTGCTTAAAATAGGTTAAAGATTCATTAAGAATTATGATTTTTCTCCCTGGACATCTTCTGATAACAATAGATGCTTTATCCTTCTCTTCCACATCAGACACAATCAAGACAGTCACAGAAGCACATATGAAGGCGCCTCCAAATCCTGGGGGTTCCGCTCATGTACCCCACAGGGGCAAAGAGTCTTTGCCATTCTTTTGGTTCTCCTTTCATTTAGGGGTGCATCTCCTGGCACATATGGCTTGGGGGGCTCTGCACCTCCCAGGTGGGAGGGCTGCAGAGAGAGAGAGTTCCTTTGCCACAAAGCAGCCGGACTCTGGGGCAGAGGCTGAGGAGGGGAGGACTGAGGGCTCAGCCATGCTTAGATGATCGCTAGTCTTTGCTCTTGCTGACCTACTTCTGTCTCCCTTTCACTCTTCACTTGATTCTTGTTTCAGAGGACCCACTCTCAGTGTTTTTATCATTTTGGCAGAAAACTTTCTACAGGGGAGGGTGGATCCCTTTGCTTCAATGAGGGCAGAAAGATGATCAGACACAGGTGGTAGCCCCTTGCTTTGAGTGGAAACTCTGTCCCTCTACCAGGATTTTCCCTTTCAATGTCTCTGGTGGTTTTCTCTCTCTAGAGGAAAAAAACAGATGAGAGGCAGTATCATGTCGAAATAACATACCTCAACTGATAAAAAAGAGTAACACAGTTGAGTCTATGATTCAGATCGAGAGGATCCATGAAGGGACCTCAATATATGTCCATTTGTTGGTAGACTGTTTGAATCATCTGTCTGGCTAATATGTTCTCCAAAATCTGGGTACTAGATGGACAGTTCCTTTTCTTATACTGAGATGTGTGTGTGTGCAGGTGCATATGTGTGTGCAACTCTTTAATAAAAGGTTTAATGTATGACTGTGAATTGGTAGATGAAGGGCGAAATCTAGCCCAAAGACTTCAGCTAACAGAGTGTTTAGAAATAATTTTGCATCTCTCCTTCCTGCATTTTCTTACTTATTGAGCAGTGTGAATTTTATTTATTTATTTATTGAGAGATTTACCACACTGTATGTGGTTCAGAAATATCAGATCCCAGCACTGCCCAGCACCCAGAGCCTGCCATCATTATCTGTTGGACACCCTCCACCCTTTAATCTTCACTCTCTTCTACCCGCCTTTGGTAGCCTCAGAATTGGGAGATTTTTACATATAATCCTAGATTTCTGGCTTCTCTTGAGAAAGGAGAAGATCTAGCAATACACTCCTTCGTGAAAGGAAGGAGTTTACCTTCCTTTTCACCAGTGGTTCTCAAAGTGTGGTCCCTGGGCCTAGAGCATCAGTGCCAACTGGAAATTTGTCTGCAATTCTAGCGCAGAGCCCAGCAAGTGTTTGGACAAGCCCTCCAGGTAATCAGATCCATACCAACATGTGAGAAGCACTGATGTTGACTACAACCAGGCAGAGCTGGTGGCTGTGCGCTTTTCACCTCAGCCATTCCACTCTCTCGTGAGCTTACTTGGCTCTGTGAGTAATGGAGGGTTTTTCTCTTTGTATGTGGATAAGATCACCCATTATGCAGGTTGGAGATTTTCAAACTTGTAGTTATGAATCTAAGGCCCAAAGATCTGAGGTCATGCAGAGATCGTCAGGAGCCCTAGCACCACCCATAGACATATCAGATCTGCTGCCCATGTGGCAGTATGAGGAAACTCAATTAGCACAAACAGATAAGGGTGTATTAAAGTCTTAGGAGGAAGAGAGCCTTGCTTGGAATCCCTAATGCATATAAGTAAAATGGTTAGATAAAGCTTTATTTAATAACATGGCAGGTGGGAAGAGAGTCACAAGTCATCTTAGTGACTTAAGAGTGTTGTTTAATGAACTTTTCATAATGTCTATATGGTTTCTGCCAGCTTGTCAGACAGCCATCAGTTACCCAGCCTTACTCCAAATATAAACAACTCACCATTTCAGTACAGGAAGCACAGAAAGATGCTGACTCTCCGTGTGTGGGTCAGCCTTCTTAGTGGTGGCCAAGTGGGAGTCCCATGGAGAGGTAACTTCTTGTTCAGCTGCTGTTCTTGTTTGATGCAGATGTTTGTGACTCTTAGATCAAGCTGTTTAAATTTTAGTTCTTTCAGGTACTGAGATGATGTTTTGTTTCCTGAAGTAATATTAATCAGTGCTCACCAAGTAATCAGCTATATTTCCTAGCTCAGAGACGGGGAAGTGGGGTCATGTGCATTTTTTATCAATGGAACGTAATGAGAAGAGTCATATTGCCTCTGGTCTGAAGCACTTAGGCAGAGGGGGCTACTTCTCCATGTGTCCACCTTTCTTGCCTTCCCCATTTTAGAGAACACTTGTTTGAGGTGGTGGGATTGAAAATGGAAGCAGCTTGGGTCTTTTATTTGTTAGCTAAAATGAACCAGTGCAGGAATGCTATGTATCTGATCCACCTCAGCCTATGTGAGGGGAAAGACTAGGCCTTTAATGTGTTAAATGTTGCTGTAGCAGGAGAACCAGCCTACCCTGATGAGTCCAAGCTCAGAATTCTCAAGAGCTGGCATGGTTGATGATTATGCTTGGACATCAGTGGAAGCCTTGGAATTTGTCCATCTGCTGAGCTGGTCCTTGAAGGGACTGGTCAGGTGTCCATTTGCTAGTGTCCAGAGAATGAAGCTTGTAATCGGCAGGAAGGAAATGGAGATGCTTAAACTTATACAAGAGGATCATTGCAAGACAGGATAATCTTTCAAATAGGACTCACTTAGTCACTAAGAAGGCAGGCCACGCCCTTGGAGACTGAAGGTTGACTTGAGTTGTCAGGATCCCAAGAAGGAGGACCGTAGTTAACTTTAGCCTTCATGGTCCAGAAGAAAAATTAGGGGAAAGAATCCATAGTTACTAAAGAAGATGCTCACTTTGGGGTTTGGGTGACCAGTTAGATGGAATTAACATTCCTTGAGGTAAGGAATTTGGGATGAAAGATTCAAATTTGGAAAGTTTTGAGACATCTAAATGTCAGTAATGGTACCGAAAATTAGCTGGAGTACCTCGTAGCTTCCTTCTAATTTAAATTAGCTTTCTACTTGGCCACCCTAATTATGTACATAGTTGTAGACAGGACAAATGTATGTGCTATACAAAGGCTATTTGAAGGTGATCCAATTCCTCCCTCTGTCACAAGAGTGCTATTTAAAACCTTTTCAACTTAGAAATTCCAGGGCCTCATTGTGAAGCTTTCCTTCACAATGTCATTAGATGTTTGCATAGATGCATCTGGGGATCAAGAGCAAGATTGCGGAAGGGGTTGAAAAGTTTTCAATCTAAGGCTTAAAGATGAAACTGGAACTCATGGAAGAGGAAGGAATTATCCCAGAAAAGCTGACTGAAGAAGAAAATCACCTAATCTAGAAACTTGAGCAGTACCGATGTTTGAGAGTTCTCTTGAGAAAGTGATCCCATGAGAGAGATTTAAGGAAAGGAGCAAAGAAAGATGTCTAAGAAGTCAAGTTAGGAAAAATAAAGCCAAAAAAGTCAATTCTGGGTTTCTCCTCTCAGGGTTCCTTGTCAATATTGTTGTGTATTTTGGAATGCAGGTTGAGGAATGAGTGGGGGATGAGAAAATGAAGATATTAAGTGGAGACACCTTTTTCAAGAAGATTGGCAGGAAGGAGAGAGCTATGTGTTACCAGAGGGCAACTTGGGTTAGTTGTTGTGCCCAGCATCTCCAGAGGTTCCTTTAATGCCCGAGCCATGTCACATCTCCACTCCTGGACACCTTTCAGGGATCCCCATTTCTCTCAGCATTAAAGCCAAAGTTCTCAGAAGACTGTAGTGCAACAGGATTGGCTTCTCTATCCACCTGATCTCCTATGCCTGCCCCTCATGCATGCCCCTCCGGCCACACAACCTTTCTCTGGACATGCCACAAATGTTCCTACCTTAGCCTGGCTGTTCCCTTTGTTTGGATCATTCTTCCTCTAGATATGCTCTAATCTACTCACCTTCAAGTTGTGACTCAAATGTTGTCTCCATGAATAAAATCCAGATTGACCTTTGAAAATTGCTACTTGCCCTCCAATATCTGTACTCCTGCTTCCTTCTTATTCTGCTTGACATTTTCTTTTCCCATCATGTCGATCATTTAATATATTTGCTTATTGTCTGTCTTCACTCATGCTAGCATATAATCTCTTCCAAAGCAGGAATCCTTGACTATTATATTTCACTAATATATTCCATTACATTCACCGGCATCCCTCTGGAACAGCGCCTGGCATAAAGAAGGCCTTCAATTAATAATGAATAAATGAAGCCATTAAAAAAAAAGGAGAGTCTTTATAATACTTAGATGTTGAAGCTGTCCAAGGGACATCAGTGAGTCAAGGGACCCGTAGGGATGGAACCCTGCCACAGAAGATCAGTTAAGTCCCAGGCATGTAGTAGATAGAGATTCAGGGATAATGTCTTAAGTGAGGTTAATATTAGCTGATCAGAACACATTACTCCTGAGCTCCAGGCTGTAGGTTCAAATGCCTCCTAATGTGTCTTCTGACCCTGGGCTGCATGTCATCCCTCAAGGCATGGAGATGGTCACCATGGATGAGCAGCATCAGGTCAAAATACAGACATCTTCTAGGGTTTTCTTGTTGATACAGTTTTAATTTAGTAGGGTTCATCCTACAAACTTGTCTGAAGCTCTGAAGAGGTGGAGTGGAAGGTTTGCCTACCTTGCAAAGGTGTTCTCTCCACTGTGTGATTCTTGCAGGCTGACAAGGTACCTTAGTTATGAGTGAGGAGAATTCTTTGCCTTTGGATGTTTGCAAAGGGAGCTCAGTTTCCTTCTGTGTGAGAGGAAACCCACACTGTACTCTAGATGCAGACAGGCAGGGGCAGCTGTTTAGCGCCACAGAGATAACCTAACAGCACGGTGGCCAGAGACCCGCATCTTTCCCAACCCTACATAGAGACTTGGATGGTAAAGTAACCACTTGCTACCAAAACAGCAGTTACCACCCCCCGCCCCCACTCAGGATCACCGACAGGCTGCCTGCTAGGTTGGTTGATAAGCCTTTTATTTAGCGTTCTGTTAATGTGCTAAACACTGTTTTGGTCTCTGTGACTGTAGACTATAAAAATGCAGTAGGTGGTTTATAGGAGACGAGTTGCAAGCAAGCGAGAATGCTCTAGTGCTCTGAGCCCAGCACACAATACCTCCCCTCCAAAGGGCTGGATTTTCCCTCGGGCTAGCAGAATGAGCTAAGCAAGGTTCCCGTCCTCTTTATGGCTCTCTTTGACCTGCCCCTCCCCTCGGTGCTGTGTGGTGGGCGTACAACTGTTGCAAGTAGGTGGCACAGCTGTTTGCTTTGACTGCCTCTGTACCTCGGGGATCCCCACCACACAGTTAACATTGCAGGATGAAAATGGCATTTATGCTTTAATAAACTCACCCTATTTCTTTGTTAGAGGGAAAAAAGGGGGGCATCCCACCCACCACGTTGCCAGCTACATGTCACTGCTTGGAGCACACCACAGTGGCTAATGTTTTCCAAATTCTCCCTTGCAATGGAAATGGAAACCATTAGAAAAATATTGGGATGGTGTGAAGATTTCCCAAACACCTGCCTCCCACCTCTTATGCACATATGCCTGCCTTTTTGCAAGGCATGTAGCTTTTTTTTTTTTCTGTTCAGTGCACTTTCATTTACAAGTGCATGTATATTTTATAAGTGTATGTGTACATACGTCTTGGTGATTTACTTGTAAATTTCCTAAGTGGGAAAGCCACACAAAGGTCGCCAAGCTGTGGACGGAATTAAATAACATTTTCTAATAGGAAATAATAAAGCAGGTGTCAGAAACATATAGGCAAGGGTGGGGGGCAGAAGGCAGTTTCAACCAGTAAGTTATTGAGGGTTTATAATCAAGGAGCTGATCCAGTGGAGGGGGCCTGCTCTCCTCTTCCCTGTCAAATAAATCAGGCAGGCGCTCAAGGTCTTTCTCCAAGGGGCTAAATCTTTCCACCCTCACTCCTTTTTGTCCTGCAAAAATCACACATCCCCTAGCCTTGCTGGCACACCTGTTTCTCCCTCTCCCTTGCCTGTTAGTCCCTAGAAAACATAGCTGACGGGTTCCCCCGCAGGGCACATTTCACCGATTTGACTCGAAGTGTCCGTAATATGAAGGCCTTCTTTGCCTGATTCCGAAATCAGCTGCTTTCCAGGCCCCCTGGAGAGGACCTCTGTAAATCGGGAAGTAGCAGCATCCACTTCTTGCTATTGTTGCCATTGTGTTGTTTTTATTAACTAGCCTGCCATTGTTTTAACATTGTGAGACAACAAATAACTCATTCTGGGATAATAAAATCCAGAGTATTAAGAAAGTCTGATATTGGAAGGACCATCCGCCCCGGTGTTTCTAGATAACTGGAAAGGACGCCATCACTAGTAGTTGTCGGCATCGTGTGTTCCACGCGTACTTAATCCTTTTCTTCCTGTAACACTTCCTTTTTTTTTTTTTTAAGTAGAATTGACATTATAGGACATAATGATATATATGAAAAAAAATTATTTCCCACTTCTGTCTTTAGATTTTGTTTTCTCAGAATGCATGCTGTATGATATGAGCAGAAAATGGTTCCCTCATTCATTTATTATTTTAAGTGTCTTTCTTGAATAAATGCTATGTTGTGGGAATTATTCTAGGTGCTCAGGATAAGAAAGTTGAATAAGAATGATCCTGTGCTTTCCCGAGCTTATGATTTTATAGGGGCCAGACAGTAAATGAGTAAACCAGTACACATAATAGTTTTATAATGTTGTAAGCTGATAGAAATAAAACAGGGCCATATGGTAGTGACTGAGGGGTGGTGATGGCACCTTTCTAAGGAGGTGACATTGGATTTGGGAACTTAATGAGAAGTGGCTCATAGGGAAACAGAAATTTTCCAGGTAGGGTAATACTGCGAAGGCCAAAGCAGAGCTGAACTTGGCCTGAGAAGAGTCTGAACTGGGAGGAAGGCAGTTTGGACAACGTTAAAAGGCCCAGATCATTGGGAAACTTTAAGGTCACTATCACCGTCCATTTAGGCTGCTATCTAGGATGCTGTAGCCTGCATGGCTTAAGAACAACAGAAGTTTATTTCTCATGATCCTCGAGGTTGAGAGGTCCAAGATTAAGGCATCGGCCAACAGGCAGCCCACTTCCATCCACAGCTGTCCTCTCACACGGCTCAGGGGAGGGGCACTCCCATCTGGTTCCGCTAGAACACCATGTTCACCTTCCAGAGCTGTACATTCTAGGGCACCAATGGAAAGTGGGTTTCATCATATGAGTTCTGTGAGGACATAGCAGTCAGACTACAGAGGTGAGGCACTAGTTCGAATTTTGTTTTAACTGCCACTGGAAGCCATAGTTGAGGGTGGGGAAGGCTTTAAACAGGGAAAAAGACATTGCTGAGCTCCTGCTTCTGGAGGAACTTGGGGCTCTTGTTTGTGAAGATTCACTCCTGTGAGTTCACAGGGACTGAGTATGGGCAGGGGTGTTTCCCTAAAAGAAATTCCACATATTCCAACAGAAGGAAGGGGAATGAAAGCAGGTACAAAATCAAAGATAGTGCATTGCTAGAAACCTTTCTGAAATGAAATTTTACAGGCTTTTGTAAGTGAGCAAGAATACTCATAAACAGTTGAACATGTTACCCACTCACCCATCTACCCATCCATCCACTTACCCACCACCCACCTACCTACCCACCCACCTACCTATCTTTGTCCATCCATCCACCCGTACGTCCGTCCGCCCGCCCGTCTGACTGATCGTCCGCCGGTCCGTCCGTCCGTCTGTCCGTCCGTCCATCCATCCATCCTTCCTTATCCTTCCCCATGTATTAAGGAACAGAAAAGGGATGTCCCTAGGGTATTTATTTTGGAGAAGGAAAGAAGAAGGCAATTTTCCCGAGAGGGATATATTTATACTATTTTTCAGAGACTTCATTATAGCATGGGGATTAATGAGGAGGAGGATGATCTTCAGTAATATACTTAGGCAGAGTTTCCTCCAGAGCAGTGGTGGAGACAAAGATTTGGCAGCAGGTCATTTATTGGGAGGCGATTTCCAGGAATCAGGAAAGGAGTGGGGGGGGGCATCAGGGAAGAAAGGAGAGCCAGTAAGTGGTATATTCATAATTCGTTGCCATTGTAGGCATCTGGGAGCTTCTGCACAGGACGTGCTTTGGAATTGTGTCACCAGGAAGCAAGGTGGTTGGGCTTTTACCCACCAGCATCCACCTCTCATGTGGAGGTTTTTACTTTGGGGGTATTATACCCTCGTTCATGTTGTTTGACTAATATCAGCAATTAGAGGAGAAAGTCACAAGAAAGATGGTAGAAACTTCAGGAAGCTGTTGACATATGGGTACTGCTGTTGATATCTGGGGTGGGCTCAAGAATATGGACTGAACATGGAAATTTAAGGAGACATCAGATCTATCTAGATGATGTGGTGATATACTGGCAAAAGGTTGCATTTCATGCCCCCACAGAAAATTCGGCCTGCTTAGGGTATCCTCATAGAGATCCTCTGATGCTCTGAATCTGGTGTGGCTTTTAAAACTTGCTGCAGCTGTTTTCTAAGAAACTACCCATGGTTGCTGCAGCTCTGATTTGAGGGCTGCTAAATCTTAGGGGAGTCTCTCTCTCTGATTCTGCTTCTTTACTCCTGTGTCTAAGAGTAGTGGTCACGTTTTTACGTCGGAATTCAGAGTTGACTTTCTGGAACATCCGCAAGTTCCTGAGAGTGGTAGAATGAAGCAGTCAGCTCAGTGTACACTCAGATGGTCCTTCAGGACAGACACTCCTTTCTCCTGCTGCTGAGGGGTGTGGCTGCTGCTTGCTCACAGTTAAGGCCCTAACAAAGAAGGTTCCCTCCTCCAGGTTGTACTCGCTCCTGGGGGAAGCCTGCGTCCAATGACTGCATGATGCAAGGCTACAAAGCCAGGCATTTGTCTTTGCAGGGGCAACTGCAAAGAGCCATCTTGCGTAGAGTTCCCTGTGGAACTGAGGCATTTGTGGCAATTGCTTCAAGTCTGACTTCTCCTTCCTCTCAATTCTGCTTCCTTTACACACCCAGAGATGTTCACCCCAAAATCAGCCCAGGAGAGCTCTTGCATCCAAACCTCTATTCAGAGACTATTTCCTGAGGAATCTGCCGTAAGGGTCCAGTAAGGGGAAGCTATTTGTTGTCTTCTTGGCTCCTCTTCTTTTTTTCACTAATAGCCAACAGAGACTAAAAAGACCCCATTGATATCTCTGGAGACTCTAAAGTTCTATAATACTGGCTCTGTGGGGCAGTCCCAGAGTCGCCTCTCTGTTGCCCACCCCTGGGTAGCATCCCTGTAGTGAAAGTGAGCCCTTCTGATCACAAGGAGTCTAGTAAACAGATGGTGCCCAGGGCCCCCAGAGCCAGCCAAGTTCAGAATGGTCTGTCAAATGGTGAAATGTTTTCCTGAGATTTTTATGACTGTAGAATATTTGAAGAGGCCAACATATATCAAGAAATGTAGACAAGGAAGGACAGCCTACAAGAGTTGGAAGGAAATAAGAAGCCTTTAAGACTTAGATTTAATATTCTTGGAAACAGAAATGAATGATTTAAGACTTTCTTGTTTATGTTTGTTTACCATTTGGTGCCTAGTGTTCTTAGGATATCATTTGCTTCACAGTCTTAGGATTCTGTTTTACATGCTAGTAATACCTTACATTTTCTGCCTATTGTACATCTCATCCAGAGACTATATGGGCATCTGTAAAGGCACACAAACATGCTGATATCTATCTACACAGTGTAGCTAATCATATACACAGACAGGGGTGATCAGAAATCTCCCCACCTTCATCAATTCTTTGTTATTGGAATGATTCATTGAAGGATGGTGAACAGCTCAAATTCCTACTAGCTTTCAGAGTCTGAATAATTGACTAAAAGTACATTACAAATTATCACATTTCTTTTGTTTCTTATCAAATTCAAACTGAGTTGCTGTACATTGAAAATCAAGAAGCAGGAACTACAGTCTGTGTTAAATATTTAAATTTTATATCTACATAGCACTGATGACTGATTTAACTATCAAATTATAATGGTAAGGAAACTTATGGGGAAATGATTTTTAAAGTGTTCTAAAAATATAGTACTGTAGGTTGATAATAGCATAAGTTCAAAAGGGCATCTTTGCTGGCAGATTCAGCAAATTTTGTATTCCTGTGACTTGACACAAACTATATAAGAAAACATTTTATTGTCTTCGCTGTCAAGACACTAAGATCAGGAGGTAGGTTGATAGTAACATCAGCTGATTCCAAATTATTTTCCTTTATGAAGCTTATAACTCTGTGAGCACTTAGGAATCTGATGAATTCTTTCTGCCACACATATTTAATTTGGTGAAAAGAGACTTTAGACATCAAGAATTTGATCATTTTAACAAGGACGTTTATTGTACTATTGCATGTAATACTGAAATATTTGAAAAACCTACATTTCTATCAATAGAGGAATGGTTATATAAATTATGGTATTTTATATAATGAAGCCTTAAGTAAGATATCTAAATATACACTTAGTGTATATTTATCATATATTTCACTGATAAAAGCAGATCCTAAGATAGCATAACTGGTACAATCCATTTATATACAATTGTAACAGAAAGATAACATATGTAAATATAGTTCATTCTTGAACAGTGTGGAACTAAGGTCACAGATCCCCAGGCAATCAAAAAAATCACATATAACTTTGACTTACACAAAGCTTTACTGGCTAACCTACTGTTGACCGGAACCTTACCAAAACACATAAGCAGGTGGTCAGCACATATTCTGTTACTAGAGAATATTCTATATTCTTAATCTAGAGAAAATATTATGAAGAAAACCATAATGAGGAGAAAATACATTTAGTTATATACTATATTTATCAACACCAAAAATTTACTCATCTGTTTACAAGAAAAACCTACTCACTTTGTGTTGAGTCAACTGTACACAGGAATATTATATGTACTTGTATATAATAGTAAGTGGTTAATTGTGATTATCTCTACCTAAAGAGTAGACTTTCAAGTAACATTTATTCTTTGCATTTTTGTAAACAATAAGTTATTTTACAAAAAAATTAAAAAAAAAAAAAACCCAACCTGTACAGCCTCTGAAAACATTGTTCTGATCACTATTTTTCTGCCTAAAGTGATCTCTCCATTTGGTTCCGCGCCCGCACGGCAGGGATACGAGTCTGAGCGGGGGAAGTCGAGGTTGAAGAAACAGCTCACATGGATGGTCGCAGCAAATCGTCTCTTTATTTTTCCCTCCAGCCTCCCTTTTATACCCTTAGTGCCAGGGTGTTGGCCTGGGGGCCAGAGGAAGTCTCCCTCACATGCCTCACTGATCAGGGCAGATATTGACCAGCTGCTCACAGGTTGATCAACTCACACAGGTGGCAGACAAAACAGGATGTTTTTCTTCCTGTTATGACCTTGTGCTTAAGCTCCAGGGGTGGTTGAGGAGGCTCATCCCGGCTGGGACCCAACACTGGTATTCCTGTAGTTCCTGGGACATTTCTCAGTTTTCTTTTCCCTCCTCTCTGCCAAGCTGGAGTGACTGGTAGTGCAATCTTTGTATCCTCTTTGACCTCATTAGTGACCTCATTCAATTTCATGGTTTTAAGTGTTATTGATGCTCAATATTGTCCTTTGACATCCCCTGATTCCCTTTATGGTCAGGTTATACTTATACTTCCTAGAGTCTTTGGCAGCTTGAATGAATGAGTGCCACTGAGAGTCTGCCCGTGACAAACAGGCAGTAGTAGAAGTAGAAGTAGTAGTAGAAGTGAGACGAGGAAGACAGCAGCCATCTCCCTTGGCAGCTCTTTGGCACTTTCTAGTAACTTAAAGCCATGCAAGAGTGTGCCCAGTTGGGCTCCAAATTTCAAATGTCATGGTGTGAGCTATGTAGCCATGGTTGTATTAACAGTTTCCTGACACCCTGTTTGCTGAATTTTCAGCCCTTTCATAACATTTGTAAGTTCCTGTCTCAACTACTTTGAGTGACTTTTCTATCCTGCACTGAATTTTGACTGATAGGACAGGATTCAAAAATTGTATCTGCAAAAATTGTATTGCAGCCCAGATTTTTTCTTTGAACTCTGGGCTCATATGTCCAACTACCTATTGATACTCGATTTAAATGTGTAATAGACTCCACAAGCTTAAATCCAAAAGTTGACTCCGGTTTTCCCCAAATCCCTGCTACTTTCATAGTTTTTCCCAAATTAGTTGATGGTAATTTACACTTTCAGTTGCTTGGGTCATACATGTGGGAATAACTTTTAATTCCTGTGTTTCACACCTTATAGGAAGCCTGCCAACAAATTGTGTTGTCTCTACCTTCAGAGTATCTTTCTTTTTTAGAAGATTTATTTACTTATGCATACAGAATTGGGGTACAGGCCAGAGGGGCAGGGGCAGTGAAAGGATTCACTAGAGACAGAGTGGGGAGCAGAACAGGCAGACTGATGAAGTCACTGCTGAGGGGAGCAGCGAGCGGGTCAGGAGAGGTCTGCCACGCCATGTAGGTCAGCTCCAGAGCCGGAATCAAACTTGCACTGAGGCAGCTGCAGCTAGTTGGCAGTGTTGCGCTTTAGCCTGCTACACCACCAGGGAGGGCCCAGAATATCTTTCTGATTCCCCAAATAGAATGTACATTTCATTTAGCAATGGCATTTTGTGTTTTGATCCTTTGTCAAAACAGTGTCTGGCACATAGTAGGTGTTTAGTATTCTCTGAATGAATCAATGCAAGTAGAGATGAGTAATGAATGAAGATTATGAATAGGATCTGAAGCATTTGGTCACAACATAAGAATCTTTAGGTAAACTTTCAACTAGCTTAAAGAAAACACTCAGCTATATTTTCAGAAAATTGAATTTCAATATTTTTAGTGCATTTTCAGATGTATATGTATCTTGGTCTTGCCCAGAATTTGGTTCACAAAGCATTTTTATCTTTGAGTAGAGAAATATAGAGGTATGAACTAATTTACCTTAGGACTGTTGTTGTATGGAATATGTATTGCTTCCCCTGCTATTGTTACAGCTTTAGCAAAATCACAGCAGCAAAAGTATGAACATCAAATATTCATTGAGTGCATACCATGTGACAATTACTGTTTAAGGCAGTTATATTTTCTTTTTTTTTTTTTTTATTATGAAAGGGATGTTCAAACATAGTGGAACAAATTGGAAAAAGGAAAGAAAAAAGAAGAGCAAGTCAAATTGTCCAACAAAGCTTATAAGAAAATATTACTTTGTGGCTGAAACCTCTCCTCTATCTTTGAAGTCCTCCTCCCTAGAAGCCACTTTCAACTTATTCTATAATTTAAAAGAGCAGGCTTATAGTCTAATTTCTTGAATTTTTCATTTTAGGTTATTTACTGATTTCCTACCTTAGAAAATGCGTCTTCACTTTAGCAGTACCACCTTTCTTCTCCTTCTCTGCATTCTTTCACTGTAGTTATTTCAAAACATTTAAAAATTCAACTTCAACCTTGTAAGTGTCATTTACAATTGAAAACTTTATGATACTTTTGATTTTTATTGGCATTAACAATCTCTTCATATAAAAAAAGGCCAGCTTTTTATGTGGCTGTCATTAATTTTTCAAATTCTAAAAATTTTAACACCCTTAATTTAAGAGCTAATGCTGCGTAAAATACCGGTTATTTTTATTTTTATTTTTTTCTAGGAGATGAAGATTCTAAATCCTTCAGTTCGTATGTTGGTATATTGTTGTTTAGGCTGTTGTGCATCTGTCATTTGGGACCTCCTTTCAAAGCCATCTTTGGGATTGCTCACTTTTCTTTTGGTTGTATTTCTTTGTTTTGTTGGGTAATGTCCTCATAAACTTTCTGAGGAAGAGTGCATGGGAGGTAAAAGTTTTTGAGACCAGGTACATTTTTAATTGTCTTTATTCTTTATCATTTTTAACTGCTAGTTTGGCTGGGTATAGAATTCTAGATGAGACTCCCCCCCACCACCACCCCCTGCACACTTGACATCATCATAGCTTCATTTCTTTTAGCTTTCAGTGCTGCCTTTGAGAAATCTGCCACCATTTTTACCACTTCTTTGAATAGGTTATATTTCATTTCCTTTCAGAAACTTTTTAGGGCCTCTTTATATGTGCTATTCTGAAATTTTATTGTGACCTGATTTCATAATCCCTTCAGGCTTATATAACAAAATGTCACAGACTGGATAGCTTATACACAACAGACATTATTTCCCATAGTTCTGGAGGCTTAGAAGTCCAAATCAAGACTCTAGCAGATTATTTGTATGGTGAAAGCCTGTTTCTGGCTCATAGACAGATGGCTGCCTTCTCATTGTATTCTCACAGATAGAAGGGTGAGGGACTGTCCTGGGGGACCTTTTATAATGACCCTGATCCTAGTTATAAAAGGTTTGCTCTCATGATATAATCAACTCTCAAAGGTTCTACTCCCACCCACATTCACATTGTGGAAATAGACTTCAGCATGATGTTGGAGTACAGGACTACTTAGTCATAGTATTTAATAATAATTTTTCATTTATTATACTGGGCATGACCTGCTGTTCAAAAAAAAAATTGTCCAGTGATTTCTTTAATAATTTCTTTCTCTCTGTAATCTCCACTCTGATTTTCTGAAGTTATTGGAAGTTGAATTTCTTGGGTTTTTCTATATGTTTTTTTCTCACTTGTGAGCTATATTTTCTCCTACCTAAATGATCACTTTAACTATATATTTCAAGCTTCTCATGAATTTCTTCTAGTTTCTACTATTATCTTTTTGATTTCCTAGTATTCTTACATTGATTCTGAAGCAGAATTTCTATGTCCTCATCCCAGCTCTTCTGTGTGGTCTTGACCAAGTCACTTATCTTTTGTTTGTTTCCTCATTATAAAATAAGGTTAACAGAATTTAACTCATAGGGTTGCTATGATGGTTCAAAGGCTTACTATTTGCAGACCCTTTAATACATTGCCTAGCACATAGTGAATTCTATATAAATATTGAATAAATACAAGAAATAAACAGCACTCAACCCTGTTTCATGGATGCAGTAACTCCATTTACTTGAGACTTTTAACACATTGTTTGTGTCCCTTATTTCCATCTCTATCTTTCAGATTAGAATTGCTTCTCAAATGTCTGATTTTCAATTATATATTCACATTTAAGATGAAAGTCAATTGGAATGGCGTACATGTGGACTAGAAAATTACTTCATAACACAATACAATTATACTAGTTTACAATCCTGCAGGTGAGAAGTCCAACATGGGTCTCACCAGGCTAAAAGCCTGTGTTGGCAGGGAGGTTTGCCTTCCTGTATTTAACCTTTTTCAATTTCTAGAAGCTACTTCCTTCAGCTCCAAAGCCAACAAAGACAGATTGAATCCTTCTAACATTTTATTGTTCACTTTTTGCCAGTCACATCTCCTGTTGATTCTCTTCTTTTGCCTCTGTCTTTCTGGAAGGATCCTGATGTTATCATTGAACCTGCATGGATAATCCAGGGTAATCTCTGTCATTTAGTAAACTTAATTCCATCTTATTTCTTCTTTGTCATATAATCTAATATATTTATAAGTTCCAGGACAATGAAGTGGACTTCTTTGAGGGATCATTATTTTTCCTAACGCACTGTGTGTATATGAATCTGAACAACCTGTAGACTTTACTGAGCAGTTTTTCTCTTTCACTGAGCGACCTCATTCTGTATTTGTAGGTCTCTTCTCTAGGGCTCATCCTTCCTCCAGAAAGCAGTATTTTAAGCTCTGTCAGTGTGTAGGGGGTAAGGTTTTCAAACTGGGTGGCTGTGTTTTGAAATTAGTAGAAGATCAACTTCAAACTAACCTGCAGTTTCTAGAAAATGTTCTCTACTCTTCCCTTAGCTTGCATGGTTTCCCAGGTCAGAGCCTCTTAAAAAAACTGAGACTTCAATCTCCTCCCTTTCTAACTATTTAGTGGTGCAATGGGTTGAGGTACAACACTGAGAATATGGCTGCAGCTGCTTCAGTGTGAGTTCGACCCCAGCCCAAGAAAGTGACCCACATGGCACAGCAGACCTGTCTTGCCCGCTGCTCCCCTCAGCAGTGTACTTTCTGTTCTGCTCCTCACTCTGTCTCTGGTGAATCCTCTCACCATCCCTGCACTTCTGGCCTGTACCCCAGTTCTGTATGCATAAATAAATAAATCTTTAAAAAAATATTTGGCATATGTACTATAAAAATAGTGCACAGAGATATTGTATGATATATGTACTTGAGTTTGGAAAGTTGGGATATGAAAGATATAATAGTTAAGTGCATAGTAGAGCTTAACAATTATTTCTTCACTGATACGACAATAATATTCCTTTATTATCTTTGAGTAAATACAAATCTATTTACTTAGTTGCTTATTTGAGCTAAGTTGTTTTTATAGCAACCAAATGTATGTATTTTCTTATTTGTTATAGCTTTAATAAGTAGACTGTTATAACTGCATTGGATTCAAAACACAGGCTTCAAATAACTTATTTGCTCACATTCTTGATCTGAAGTTGTGATTTATTTAAAGATTGACTTGAACAACATTTCCTACAACTTAATTAATGATGTTGATTTTGGTATAACATTTTTGTGTCTTGTGTGCAGAGATGATGTGTAATTTAACAATATGGGCCGGACTTGAATGAGCCCAGTGTACCACAAAACTGTTTGGATGTTAAACACCCAACCCACCCAGTATTTATAATAGAAATAAGCCTTCACCATAAAGCCTCTCCAACAGGCCTTGTAAGTATAATGGCTCTAGCAGGTGCCGCCACAATAAAGGAGCCAGCCTCCCCATGAACAAATATTAAATTAAAAAAATCAATCAATCTGCAGTCTCATTCCTGGCCCCAGCTTCATTGTTCCCAATAATGGCAAGAGGCTTTGTCAGTGCATTGTTAACAGGTTAAAGACCTTGCAATTATTATTTTATTTTGAAGTATATCAAGCGATTGGCTCTTTTTCTCCAGTAGTTGCCACTTTGGAACGGGCCTGTAAATGTTGATGGGTCTCACAGCCTGAGGGCAAGTCCTCTGATCCTAAAAACTGTCAGGAAACAACAGGATTTTGCAGGATAGGCTTGTGATCCACTGTGCCATTGCCTGTAGGAGAGCCAAAAAAGCCTTTATTCTTCAGAGCGTGACATCATCCAGACTCGGGGCCTCTGTGATTCAATTAGCCTGGAAAGGTGTTTTTACCCCCTCCTGCTTTTTTCCCCCCGTCTCCTCTTTTTGAAGGGTTACATCTCAGCCTTGGCTGGCTAGGACGCCTGCACTTCTTCTCTTGTCCTGTTTCTGCCCCCTACTCCTGTCTCTTATATGATCCTCACACTCCACTCACTGGCCATTCTGCATTCCTCTTTGACTTTGGGCTGCAGTAACACATGATCGGTCTGGTTTTATGGGGACGATCCCTGAGGACTCGTTTGGGAGCTGGCCATGGAATTTCCACCATCATTCGAAGTCCAGATCTGTATTGTCTTTCAGCTGCCATGGTTCTTCTTAGGCTTGTGTTGGGCCACGGAAGTTTGCTGTCTGGGTTCTGAAGTTCCTACAGAAGAATCTGATTTTCAATCTCAGGTGTCACTATGTAGGGAAGTTATAGTTTTACTGTCAGGATTTAGAGGATTTTTGAAAGTACCAGTTTGGGATCAGTAAGTCCAACTTGGGACTGGAGAGCCTGCATTTTCTTATAAGTTTCTGACTGATGTTGAGGTGTTGGGACTCTGAGTAACATTGAGTAGCAAGGACTGGAGTGAGGTGAGGTGACCTGGGGATTTTCAAGAATGTCCCATATTTTTCTTGGGAGAAACTGTGGAAAATTTGATTTGGAAGGAAATATGTCATTCATTTTTCCTAGAAATTTTCAAGGACACTTCTTTTCGAATCATGAAACATTTGGTTTACTAGCCAATAAAAAAAAGATATATGTACATACTGTATCTGTTTCTTCATTATGATTGTTTTGAAAATAGTAGTAGCACACTACTGTTATGTCTGTAAGTTCCAAAGTAAAAACAAAACAAAAACAACAAGAAAATCAAATAATCACCTATAAATATATATATAAATCTAAGTGTTTACAAATCACCACCACACAGAATTTATAGTACTGTTCATTGGCCCACGAAGGGATTCATGGATAAGCCATGTTAGGGAAAGAATAGTACATGGCAAATAAAGAGCAAGAACTACATTTACTAAATATAAACCTTTTCTGCTATGGAATTAAAAACCCCTTTTCCCCCTTTTCATATGTTTTCATTTTCATGCTGATCAAGGGAGAAAAATTTAATAAGACATCCTTTCGCCTTGTGATAACACTTTATACCAATAAATCTTTTCCTTTTAAATCTTTGCTCTCTATAAAATCACCACAAAGAAGAAAGCTCTATGGTGCTGAGATAGTTCACCCAAGTTAGGCTGCAGCACTGCTAAAATACCTTTACGACACATGCGGCTCTTCCTTTTAAAACATATTTTTCAACTTAGCATAAACTTCCCAAACAATCTCCTGGCATGTGTTTTGTTAGCCTAACAGTAGTGTTTGGAATGGATGACATAGTAATTTACAAGGGAAGGATAATTGGTAGTAAGAATTCTAACATAAAACTGAGCTTTGGGATTCTAGTCAATGCGTGTAAGGTGTGTGCGTGTGTATGTTATTTGGAAGAAGGATGTTTAGGGCCATGGAAAGGCTGAAGTAGCATCAGATGTGACTAGTATTTTAGTTCTACACATCATCAAAGTCCACTGAAACTCATTTTTTCCCATCCATAATGTGGAATGGGTAAGTGGGACAGTGAGCTGTACATTTCACATGTGTGTTTTGAAAATCAAAGGAGATGATATCTATAAATGAATTGCTATAGAAAACAGTCCACAGACATAAAGTAAATCTTAGTCGGGTAGGATGCAAAACTCAGCAGAACATCCCCGAATATTGCAGCCTGTGCCCTCTACTTCATGAGATGGATGATGTTCTCACTCCACCGATACTCAGAGACCGTGAACTTATCGCCCTCACAAGCTTCAACCCAACATCAGTGGAGTCTCCAGAGACTCATATTTCATCCAGTCACCAAATTCTCTAATTCCTTTCCACCTTTTCCAGTTGGATTCCTGATTTCCTACACCTCTTGCCTTCTGTGCTTTATCTTTTAATTCTTTCCTACAATGTGCCTTTTTGCTTTGTGGCAGTTACTGACACAAAGCATCATGTGTTTGTGCTGTTGCTGCTACAGCAGTTGCTATACTTTGCTGATCACAGTAAGATTTCCTTGCAGACAGCTTCATTTTAACAGTGGATGGCATTCCCTGTCTTAGAAGTCCCTTGAGTTCTCCCCAAACAGGATTTATCACTGACAACAGCGCCTTTTGTCTGTGATCCCCAGGGACATTGTTTAATTCGTTTTTGGTCCCTTTTCCTCCTCCTCCATCTCGGCACACTTTTGGTTTGTCACTCTGCCTCTTGTCCTCTGCGTCTCTGCTTTGGTCTCCCCAATCTTAAGTCTAGTCCAGAATTCTGCTGCCTTTGACTCTTGTTTCAGGTGACAACACAGTAAAAATATTTAAGAAAATTGTGCTCAATTAAAGGACATTTCCACTCCTTGTGGGATGAATTGCCCATCACTCTTCCCCCCATACTAATCTGTTGAAGTCCTAACCTCCAGTGCCCCAGAATGTGAGTTTAATTGGAGAATTTGGAGTAGGGTCTTTAAAGAAGTAGATCTATGAGATCATTAGGGGTCTTTATCCTTTATTTTTATAGGGTCCATATAAGCAGGGGAGATAGATCAGATACGTGTAGAGAAAATCATGTGAAGACACATGGAGAAAATATCAAATGCCAGGAAGAGAGACCACAGCAAAAACTCACCCCACATGACAACCTTCACCTTGAACTTCTTGCCCAAGATGTGTGAGAATATATGTATCTGCTGTGGAAGTTATCTGGTCTGTTGGCTTTGTTATGGTCGTCCTAGAAAATGAATATTTGACCAATGAAATTAATGAGCCACTTTATTTTTGGTATTTCAAAGTAAAAAATAGTAAAAATAATGATAGCAATATAATTAACACTGTATATCCAAAATATATACTATGTAACCAATATAAAACAATGGGGTATCTTTTGTTTTCATCCTAAGTCTTCATAACCGAGGTGTGTTTACACTTACAGCTTATCTCAGTTTGTTCCAGCCACATTTCACTAGCCTCACAGAAATATAAGCGGTATTTGGACGACATAGTTTTAGCAGCTCAAACAATTAGGGTAATATTTGAAACTAGTATTCCACTTTTCATGCAGGTCAGTTGAAATCTTTTGTAGGGGTGGAAAAGAGTAGTGTGAAATTTTTTCCTCCCTGTAATGTGGTTGTACCGACTAGTCTAAATGCCTAAGAGGCCAGAATTCATATTTTTAAAACAATTTCTTCCTCGCTTGCCACAAAGGGATTTTCCTTTGGAGATAACACACGTTTTCTTACAGCGGTGGTTCTCATCAGCCAGTTAAGACTTTCCAAGTTAGGTTTGTGTATCTGCTTGCCTTTTCTTCTAATTAGACATGCAGCTGGTTTGGAGTGATCACTCCTCGGATCCCCTCATCGCGGTCCGCACCATGGTTCAGTTTCTAAAAACTTCCAGACCATTCCAGGCTTAATCTGCTCTGAATAGCTCCAACATGTGAAGTCTGGACTGTAACTCCTAGCTTTTAAGTATTTCTGTATTTTGCATCACTGTTCCTTCACATATATTTGCTATATAAATATATACTATTTATAGTATATAAATATTGCTTCATATATATACACTTTATAAATATATTTACATATCTTCACATATATTGTTTTTGCAACTAGATTACTGGATGCATACTGATTTAGAAGGAAGTGTACGCAGACATCTAGGCTTGTTTCTTGCTTCTGTGTGCCCAGACAATGTGTTTTTCTTCTCTATGGCTCCACAAAATAGAGATCAAGCTACCTACTTCAATGTCTTTATGAGGATTAAATATGACAATGAACCCAAAATATCTAACTCTTAGTAGGTTCTTCATAAACAGTAGCTGATGCTGTCCTGTAAATTCAGCTATGAACAATAAAAAGCTTAATATTAACTTCCTGTAAACAAAGCTCTGTCCTTGTGTTTCTGTTTTATTTCATGTTGCAAAATAGATTGCAGAATGTATGATAGTCATTTAATAAATACTTGTTTATGTAACAAAATGCAATGCAAAGTGAAAATATCTAAGTCCACTGTGAAATTACTATAGGTTTTGTACTTAGTGCTCAGAGTAAAAGGATTTTTCAGTGTCTCTTTGACTTCTCCTCAGAAGATATTTCTTCAGTTTCTATAGTTTGATGAGTGTCAATATGATGTATTTTAAATGATGTTTTGACAGATCAAGATCAGATTTACTTGCCTATAAGTTTCACTTGAATATCATTTTATATTGTTTTAGTGTTTTGTCTGTATTGCAATGGGCACTCAAAACATTGAAAATAACATGGAAGGGCAAAGGAGCTCAGGAAATTTCAGAACAGGAAATCTCTCTAACTCTAGTTGAGTCTGCAGATGTGCCACCCCATAATTACTTTTCTTTGTAATGCTTATCTCTTAAAATATATAGTGTTTGTATAAATACACATATACATATGTACAGTACACATATATTAGCAATCTGAAACTACATAGTGATTTGCACAGTAAATTCACCCCTGTCTTTGCAAAGAAATCACACTAAAACATATGTAATACCATGTTCTTTCTGAGTGTCACAATCTGCCCCTTCTTCTTTCTTTCTCTTTGGCATTTTGTCCCAGCAAATCTCTCTCTATTCTGCTACCTTGGAATTGAGGACATTCTTCGTGAATTCCCTTTACATTTTCTATTTTTTTAACAGAGGAAAGTAGAGCAACTATGTTTCCAACCTTTGTAAATAATTAAGGTCCTTGAGTCCTTGTATCATTCTGGTTGCCCTCTGTTGTACCTTCTTGATTTCAATAATATTCTTTTCATATTAATGCGATCCGTCTTGTAGTCTTGTAGGAGTGCTCTCACTGCATTCCAAATGGGGACTCTCCTCCCGCCCCCCTATTATAACACAATAATTGTTGTTGACCTGCATTCTGTGGCTGTGCAGCCACGATGCATTTCTTATTCTTCAGCTGCTGGAATTTTCCCCTACTGCTTTTTCTTCCCATGCTATTTTTATTATCCAATGACCCATTGAGCCCCAACCTTCAGGTGATCTTCAGTTCCTTTCTGTCTGTCCTTGGCTGCAAATAGCCACCTTGCAAAGACAATTGCTTGAACTAGGGAAGCGTGCCTGCTGAAGATATCAGTTCAAGAAGTGTTTGGAGATATTCTGAAACGAGAGAACCATACTAAACTCATGAGAGGAAGTAGGAGACGAATTGCTAAAGTTTTCTGGGTGCAAAAGTAGCAAATAGCCTTGTTCAAAGAAGGCCACCTCCACGTTAGTGCCATTTTCACGAAATGAACTCTGCACTTGATGGACTTTTTTGTGAGCTGCTGTGATATTTCTTTTGCCCTTTTCTGATGTACCTTGAGTTTTCCAATTCTTCCTTATGTCTCTGCTGCACTCAGTTTCTAATTTACTATTTGGATCATCAGAACATTCTTCTTTCTCAACTCCAAACACACTATCTCTCTCCACTCCAAATTATTCTGCACATAGCTGCCAAAATAATTTCTCATGCCTGGCACTGGGATCATGGTATTCAGTGACTTAATCCTCCAGTGGCTCTTCATGGCTCTAATCAAATAAATCTTCCACTGTTGCTGCTCAAGGCCTCCAGCAACTTGAGCTGGATGCGCCTGTTTGAAATGATCTTATGCATTTCTCTGGCTTTTTGTCACCCTCCTACTTATGTTAGATTTGACCCTCTTTCATACATTTGTCCACTTCTCCCTCTCCAGCAATCTCAAATGTGTATTTTAACATCTTCCCACACCTCATTTCTCTAAATTACTAATAATGTTCAATTTCTCCTAGAGTTTTTTGCTTAAATAACCACCTGATCGCAAACCACTTTACTTATCCCTAGACTTCTCTTGAAGCTACTCATGTAATAATGGTAAAATGTAAATACTTGTTTAAAATGGTGTTTCCAAACCAGGTATTATCTTATGCATTTTAGGGTTGCATGTTCATTTCCGAATATGTGTCAAAGTGCCAAAGCAATTGTGGTTTTAGGGCAGTTTTGTTAACAGTGGTCTCTAATCTACCAGTGTGACTTTAAACAATCAGATCAATTCCAATGACTTGTATTAACTTGGTTAGTCTATTGTTTGTTTGTTTTAGAAATCTGAAACTACTATAAATATTTGGAGAGTAAATAACATTTTATTTTATCCAATGGCTCTTAAGGGATTGTGTGTGCGTGTGCGTGTGCGAGTGTGTGTGTGTGTGTGTGTGTGTGTTGAGACAAGTGGAGTTAGCAAAATAAGCTAGGTAAGATTTTTAAGAACACACGTATTTGAGATTTTTTTTATACCACTCAGAATGTCCTCTGATGAACCTTCTTCATTTCAGAATTTTTCTAGTCTGTTGAGGATGTCCATTGCTTTTATGACTTCCACATGGAGCTATTTCTTTAGAAACCTCAATCACACATGATCACGTTCATTGTACTGCTATCCTCAGTTACCTGATTGTGATTAAAAGAGTTGAATAGTTTTAGTTCTAGGTGATTTAGTGGTGAAAAAGCTCTCATCCCTACTAGTGATAGCAAAAATAGTTCCAATCTTTGTCTATGGCCTGTTTTTCCACTTCCAGACACCTGTCATCAGCCAATGAGAACTATTATAAAGACATGCATGCAGTGATGTTGCATTGTATATAAATAGTTGGATTTTACCTACATTGTGTAAGAAACATGGTGTCATCTTTCTCTGTTATCTGCAGGCACCCCTTTGGAGAATTGTGGAGAGAGCGGAAGTTTCCACAATGGTATACCACATAGACATAGGCTCTTATGATGTTTTAGAAATTAAAAAAAGCCATATAAAAATTCCAGTCAGTTTCTAATTTCTAAGATGGGACATCCAAATTTGCCTTTGGAGATTAACTGTTGACTTCTGTTGATTTAACTGACACTGTGGTGGAGGCTGCCATTCCAAGCCTGGACTGTATGTAGGATTTCATTTTCATGAGCAAATAATAATCTTCTCTTTTGATGAAGTCACTGATATATTCAAATTCCATTATTCGTGCTAAAAAATGATTCCTAACTGATGTGAAAAAAACTTTCAGTTTCAACGTGGCAGAGTTTGGAACATCCAAATTATAATTATGAATATTCTGAAATTATTTTTAATTTTACTTAGGAACATACTATGGCTTTGTGAGAGGTGTTTTGGAAACTTAAAACTTGTGAAGTACATCCACAGATCTCATTTTATTGGCTCATTGCAAGAAGCTTGGGTAACTTTAATGGAGAGGAAGTTTGGGCGTTACTTGGGGTTCTAGCTCTGGAACTAGCCTAATCTTATGACCTCAAGTGAGTATGGTAAAGGACAAATAATCCTGTACTATAGAGGAGAAGCTGGGCCATCATGGAGTTAATGACCTTTCCAAAGCCCTTAGATTTGCTGACTTTAAGGATCATTTCAAGTTTTAGAATTCAGTCTTCTTACTGTACTTTTGATCACAGACAAATAGTGCCTGTTCTTACCTTAGGGCCCTTGACCTTCAACAGAGTGTTCTCTTCTCCTGCATGCTGTGTATGAGAGGTTAAGGTTAAATGAGGAAACGTTAGGGGACAGGGCAGCTAAATGGAGAGAATCATGTTTCAAGAAAAATTAGCAGGAAGAGCATTTCTTTGTGGTAAGGAGCACTGCTTCTGCTTCTGTGTTTTTTTTTTTTTTTTTTTTTTTTTGTTTTTTTTTTTAAGATTTATTTATTTGTGCATACAGAACTGGGGTACAGGCCAAAGGTGCAGTGGCAATGAGAGGATTCACCAGAGACAGAGTGGGGAGCAGAACAGGCCAACTGATGAAGTGCACTGCTGAGGGGAGCAGCGGGCAGGTCAGGAGAGGTCACCTCTGGGGCAGGGATCGAACTTGCACTGAAGCAGCTGCAGTCAGCTTGCAGTGCTGCATTCTTACCCTTATTTCCACACCAGGGAGGGTCCCTCTGTGGGTTTTATATAGATTTTTGATAAGCAAATAATATACTTCACTCATTTATATTACTTTATTGTCTCCTTTAAATGTTTAGGTTTATAGTCCTAGACTAGATGATCTTGAAGCTTCTAGGTAGTCAATGGCTGCCAAATGGGAAGCAATTGTTGGTCCATATTAGGGAAGTAGTTCTAACAGACAAACCATTAATAAAAGAAAGGTAGAATTTTTTATAGAAAAGGATATATCTTATTTGATATTCTTAAACAATAGAAACGTGCATGTACAATATTTGTGCGGTCCAAAAAGAAAGCCATTTCAGGTTCAGTTGCTAGAGCTGTCCTATACTGTGTGATAGTTGACAGGTACTTTGATGATTTCCAATTAATTGAAAATAAAAATCTGAAAATGCAGTTCCTAAGTCCTACCAGTCAAGCTTGAAGTGCTCGGTTATCACATGTAACTGGCTGTTAGTGATTACATTGGACAACATCATCACAGAAAGTTCTGTTCCACAGTCACACTCAACTTTGTTACTCCGCTAACACATCTGAGCTATACAGTATAAACCCCTTAAAGATAATGTCCTTTGCTCTCCACCATGCTTACCTTTCAGTGTGTTTACTCCTCAAAGAGGAAGGGCTTAACTGAAAGCTCTCAACAAAGGAGAGCTTTGTTGAGACATGTGGGTCAGCTCCCTAGCTGGGGATGGAACTTGTGCTGCAGTGACTGCCGATTCCAGGGAAGCCTTGGAATCAATAGGTTTTTCTGCCTGGTTCCCACTTCCAGGAATTCTGTCTTAACTGGGGCATCAGAATTCTAAGTCTTCCCTATGGATTCTATCCATAGTGGAGAGCTGAGATGGAAAAACAAACAAACAAACAAAAAACAAAAAAAAATCATTTTAGGTAAATAATTTGGTAATTAACAGATTAATTAATCTCAGCTGGAAGTTGTGACTTGGAAGTTATAATATCTTAAAATGATGTCCATCTAAGCTGCTGTAAAGAATATACACCATTGTAAGAAGTCACCAACAAGGAAGGTTCACAACATAATTTTACAAAGCTTTTACTAAAACAGATGGATTCCATTTAAAAATACTCCAAAGGTCTTTAAATTCTTTCAGTTCTTGTTCCAATGACTTCCAGTTCTTTCAGTGACTCACTTAGAATAAAGCAACAGACTACACATTCTTTTTAGCCTCTGCTGTAATCTCTACTGTCCAGCCACACTGAATGCTTTCAGCTCCTTGAATTTGCTTGTCCTCTTCTGCTTTGGGGACTTCTCTCATAGGGTCATAGGGTTCCCTCTGCCTGGGGCACTTTTTCCTTAAGCTCTTCCTCCCTCCCTCCCAACCCTCCCATGGCTGCCATTATCCTTCCCTTTCCCAGATCTCAAGTCTAGTTTAAACTCCATTTCTTCTCTAAGGCTAAGGAGACTTCTCTGATTCCTGAGCCAGACTGGATTATCATGGCAGAGATTCATAATAATCCTTGTCACACACTCCCGCTGCTTCCCCCCCCCATCTTTTCAATCCCTCTTACAGTCAGGCAGTCATGTGACCTTCTGTGGCCAGAGAAGGGAGGGTGCGAAGACACACAGCAATTCCAGGAACTGTAAATCTATCTGGTTCTCCCCTTTGCTGCTTCCCCTCTGTGATGATGAGTAACATCCCAGATGGTAGAATCTGCTTCAGCTGGAGCCCTATGACCATGTAGGGTACAGAGCCTCATACTGAATGTGGGGCATAGGCAAGAAAGGCAACTCTTAATGCAGCTCTTTCTTTTAGTCTCTCAGGTCCATATGGGCAAGAATGACATCTGTTTCATTCATTGTTGAATCCCCAGCACTTACTTCCCTAATTGGCACATTTGGGTTGAGCGATACATATATGATGAATGAATGAGAGCTAGAGAGGAGCGCTAGTTATATCTTCTTATTCTTTGTCAGTGTGTACAGAGCACTCTATTTATAGTATATAGGCAAACCCCACTATTATGATAATTACAGAGAATATAAGGTTGAGACATTACTTATAAGGATAAATTCAAAGAGCTGGAGCTAGAAGGAAACTTAGACATCATCTAATTCAGGGTGTCTCTAAGTGAGGTCAAAAGAACATCTATGTTGAAATAACCCAGGGATGTTTTTTAAAAATTAGCTAGTTTGATGAATGCACTCAGCTGAAGGAGTCTCGACTGCATTTAGGACATTTATCACCATTGCAGGAAAGAGAGTCTTAAGAATCAAACAGGAGCTTGATTGGGGTCTTGAAATTGCCATGAAGCTTCTCCGCTGTCCTAAGTCAGAGGGAAACAGAAATCTTGGGAACGGGACCTGGATTTTTGCATTTTTATCAAACACCTCTGCTGATGTTTAGGCATGAGCATTTTAGCACCACTAACCTAGTTCAGCATGCAGAGAAAGAAAGGAGAATCCAATCACACTGTCCTCTGCTCTGTGGTTGCTGAGCTGTGGTGATGAAGAGTGAGGGTACCTTCATGGGATCATTTCTGGGGAAATCATTCTGGGGCTGCACTAAACCAGAGGCAGCCCCCTGGGTCCTAGGGCTTGGTATAGAGAACTATTCCAGGCAGAGGCCAGAAGGGGTGGCGGTCCCCCTTTTGATTCAAGCTCTGCTTAGGGATTCTGACTCCAGCTCTGGCTGGATTTCTAACCTCCAGTAGCTGCATGCCCTTTCTTATGCCTCAGTTTCACTCTCTGTAAAAGGGGAGAATAATAATTTTTTAAGAATTGAGTGGGATTACATATAAAATATCTGATGCATGATAATCATACTCAGAGTATATTCGTTATTCTTTTAGTGTTTTCTGAATCCTATGCTTTTTCAGTATTTTGGAATAGCTGTTGTTGGGGAGGAGTTGAAAATAGAGATATGTGTTCATAAGAAGCAGAAATAAATTTGTAGCATTATACCTACTTCTATCAGATTATCTTTTTTATTTAAAGATTTACTTATACATACAGAACTGGGGTATAGGCCAGAGGTGCAGGGGCCGTGAGAGGATTCACCAGAGACAGAGTGTGGAGCAGAACAGGCAGATCAATGGAGTCCACTGCTGAGGGGAGCAGCGGGCAAGGCAGGAGAGGTCTGCTGTACCATGTGGGTCACCTCGGGGGACCCATTAGCACTGAGGTGGCTGCAGTCAGTTTACAGTGCTGCATTTAAATTGTTGTGTGACCAGAGAGGTCCTCAAATTATCTTTTATGACACAGGGGGATCTCACTTAAGTAACCCAAATATACAAAAATGCAGATTTACAGAGAGGCTTTATTAGCAGGTTATTTACTTTATAAATAGTATGCGTCTGTGAAGTCTTCCTCATAAAAGAAATTAACTAAAAATTAAAGAAAAATACTGAAAGAACAAGAAAGAAAAGCTTGTATAGATCAAGTTGAATGAAAATTTCCTAGGGAGCATTTAAAATATGACTTGGTATATCCCAAGATAAGTTTAAATGAAAGTTTTCACAGATATGTTTATTATACAAGTGAGAGCACTATTTTCCCCCAAGTTTCCCCTCTCCAATTGCCTTTTCAGGGGGGCAGTAGAAATTGCCTTCATGGAGGCAGCCCTGGGCTCACAGTGATCAGATGATCAGATGGTCTATCACTGGGAGGAATGACTTTAGAAAGATCATGAAGATTAGAGTTACAGAGCTGTTAGCACCTGAAAGGAAAGTTGTTAATTCCACGGATTCTCAAATGCCCATTTTTCACTTTGCCAAGTTGCAAGGAGATAAATAATGTGGGTTCCCTGTGACAGGATCTCTTTCACTAGGTAGTTCTTCACTGGATATTATGTCCTCCTGTCTTTTATGGAGCCGTAGCTATGAATTTGGCTATCTTTCTGGCCTTTCCAAAAAGCTGCATG
>NW_004567134.1:7905351-7919189 GCF_000260355.1 Condylura cristata | reverse complement strand
CACCTCCGGGGCAGGCGGGGATCGAACTCATGCGGAAGTGGCTTTAGCTTCTTAGTGCAGTGCTTTAACCCGCTGCACCACCAGGGAGGGCCACACACCCTGCATTTTTTATTATTTATTTTATTTTAAAAGTCCAGGGAAAACTCAAATTCAACCACCATCCCTTGAAGATCAGAGAGAATGCAACTAGTCTGTCCATAACTAGTGTTAAAGCTAATGTGTGAGCCCTGGTGTCCAGAATTTCTGCTACTGAAGACTCTTCTGACCATTGTGCCACTTATAATTCCAGTCCACTTCCTGCCTTTTCTTAGTCATGGCATGCTGATAACATTTGTATTTACACCCTGTTGCTAGACATTTGCTCCCAGGGTGCAAGGCATTTCCTTTTATATGACTTAACCTTCTTTCCCTTTATAAACAAACCTTATTTATTTAGTGGCTAATTGTGTTAAGACTAAGTACTTATTTATTCATTTAGTCTAATAAAAAGATCCATTAAAACTTTCCTTATGTATAACATGGAGTTTGGCTTATTTTCTTCCATAATAATACTATAATAGCCCTGAGAAGCCATGGAGGGAGCTGAGGATAACTTTTCAGTGGAAATTGATGGATGGACACAGGGGTTGATGGACACACTTATTTTTTGTGTCAGTGTGTTGTTTGAAAAGCAGACAACTGGCTAGACAAAAAGTGCCAGCAATTACTCTATTGAGAATGTCTTCAAGGAACATAGAGAGTCACCCTCTAAAGGGTGGGGGTCAGGGCAGAGCAAGCCAGGAAACTATCATAATCTTGCCTGACTGTTTGCTCCCTCTCTCCTTCCTTCCTTCTATTTCTCCCTCCCTGTCCCCACCCTTTCCTCCTTCCCTCCTCTTTTTCTTTTTTCCTTTTCATAAATTAAAAAAAAAAAAATGGAAACACATCTGAGACCGAATGGCTGCATGGAAAAATTACAGGGTAAAAGATTCTTCTGATCATGTTTGGGGAAAAAGTCACCACCAACCTGGTCGTGATAGGAAAACAAGCAGCCCCCAGAGTTCCCTTCGTGTGACCAGCTGAATCAGATGTCTCTTCCCCACCGGGCAGGTTTGACTTGCCTCTGCTGTATCTCTTGAGTGTCCAGTCACTGGGAGGTCAGCAGCCCAGCTCAGGTTTCATAAAAGAGCTCATGGCCCTTCCATGGTGCTGAAGTTTCTGGGTTTCTATTCATGTTCTCTGGTTTTGATTTTTCTCTATTTCTTTTTCTCTTCCTGGTTGGAAAAACAAAATTCCTTCCAATTTCTTCAATCCCTGGTTTTCATTTGTGAAGTTAAAATTATTTTGATTTGAAGTGTTTTTATGTCTTTTTCTAATTTACATGTTCTTGTTCATTTTATTACCAAGCTGTATGCAAGAAAATGTATATAGACACAGATGACCTATTGTATATGCATTCATACATATATATATGCCTATATATGTCTAAGCTTTACCTGCCTTCGTGACTATGCTTCATGGGTATGCATGTATATAATGTAAATATGTACCCATAAGGCATAGACATAAAAATAGAGGCATCATATAAAATATATCTACTCATTTAGTTGAGATTCCATAGGTTACTTATTGAAAAAGCCTGAATAAATTTCAACTAGACACACTTATAGGTAGATAAATAAAGTAGAGATCTAATCAACAAGCCCAAAGAGGGAAAATCACCTCTCACCAACCAGAGTGACAGAACAGCATCGTGAGCTCTGCCTGCTTCTACAATCATGTACTTGTATATCCTATGTGCTCTCTTAGCCAAAAGAGCTAAGCTCATGGGCTGAATGTAATTTGCATCTTTTCTGGACACAGTGCATTGTCCTGTTCTTCTGTAGTTAATGATGGACAGGGACCATGTGCCTGCTAGAAGCTATAAACTTCAATACACGCACATATTTCCAAACTTGGATTTATATATCGGTCCCCAGACCGTATTATTATAGGAACAGGATTTCTTGTGTGTGTGTGTGAGTGTGTTTTTTAATGTTTGCATAATGGCTCTGTTTTCACCCATGGTGGGCTCTATTTTGTTGTTTGCCCCGCCCTCAAACTGGACCTAGACATTCCATTTGTAGCAACAAGAGGGCTGAGAGGTGACAGACCCTCTATAGAGAATCCTCCAGGGAGGGGCCCTCAGGAATGGTCTAGATAAAGCCACACACAGAGCACAATTGAAGCAGCACAAAGTAAAAAAAAACCCAAAACAAGCAACAACAGCAAGCAGAGCAAGATTTCCCCTGCATTTTTCTTACAAGAGCGATAAAGACGATGAAAATAGGTTGATATTTGATGAATTGGTTTTATTCAGAGGAGTGCTATCATTTTAATGTCCTTTTTTATTTTTTGAAAATGCACCCACAGTCTCTGAATTCCTATTAATGCAAAGTTCAGATAAAGCTGATGAAAAGCATCTGCCATCTTGATAGTTGCCATGGCAGATGGGGCCAGCCTTTATGCTTTTATCGGTATTAGTATCAGAACACACTTTGTGTTCCAAGCTGAGATAAAAATCATTGAAGCTGTACCTGGAAGAGGCAGTGCACTCTGCAGGCCTCACTGTTCTGCATCTTAACAGAATTGCCTGTATGAAAAGCCACGCAGAGTATCTTCTTGTTCATTACTGCGGATGGTACTTTACCAGCTTGGGGTGAGGGTGGGGAGAGGGTAGTGTGTGTGGGGGGAAGAAGTGGATTTTTTTAAAGGTTTATTTATGCCTACAGAACTGGGGTACAGGCCAGAGGTGCAGGGACCATGTGAGGATTCACCAGAGACAGAGTGGGGAGCAGAATAGGAGATGGATGTACACTGCTGAGGGGAGCAGCGGGCGGGTCAGGAGAGGTCTGCCACGCCATGTGGGGCACCTCTGTGGCCAGGGATCAAACTCGCACTGAAGCGGCTGTGGTTCACTTGCAGTGCTGCTTCCTAACCCGCTGTGCTACCAGGGAGGGCTGGAAGTGGATTTTCTTTAAAAAAGCAATTGCTGTAACCCTTTGCTGCTTTTCTATGCCACTTGCCTCCTCAGAATGTGTGGGCAAACACACCACTGGTGGCCACTTATGCTAACCCTGCAGGTTCTCTGGGAGATCCTGGGAGGGAGGTGAGTAGGGAGAGGGGGTTGTTCAAAGTCAACCTTGGAACTGAAGAACAGTGGAAAGGAACCCTTAAAGCACTTTGAACGGAGTGTGGTGCAGGCTGGGAAAGGGGATGGGGGAGGCTGCGGCTTCCTTAGCAAGTGCATCCCGCACGGAGATGCCTACCTCTCTGCTTACTATCTTCCCGCCAAGTTCCACATGTTAGTGACATAGAATTGCACTAGTGCCCACTCTGGGCCTGCATCCAAGGTCTACCATCTTATGAGGGCACAGTGGGTCCTTGTTTACTCTAAAGTTCCCAAAGACAGGACTTCAGGCAGTGAGAGCCTTTCCACCAGCTCCTTATTGTTTATTTCCAAGCATATTGGCAGATTCTCCCCCAACTCTTGCTTCTTCTCTTCAGTTATGCAGTGCAGTTATTTTTGATAATATTGTTGCCTGATAAATAGAGGGGTAGTGAGATCTTAAGTTATTATGCAAGTGTTAGCTACACAGCCTGCTACACCATTTGGCTGGTGCATGGAGGGAGCTGATCAGTGAAAAACAAGATGAGGGCAAGGGAGTTATTTTAAATTGAAGTCTACATATGTATCTATATGACATGAATAATAAGGGTTGGGAGCCACTGGAGTTGGCTGCATGGACTCTAAGCACCTCCAAGAACACTTCAAAAGAATTTAAAGAGTGAAAAGACAAAACTCAGTCCCTGACTTTCCTTCCGTTGATTAAGAGAAGAGGAGTCAGAGCCTAGACTCAAGAAAGAATCACTGTGTGATTCAGGGAATCCTCCCAAACACCTCCATGACTCCTTTTCTTTATGAGAGGTAGACAGTGCTCACATCCATCTCACAGAGTCACCATGGAGATTAAATAAGACCATGTGGGGAAGGCCCATGTCAATGTTCAATGAACGCTAGTGATCACTACTATAATTCAGTCAGTTTCCTAGCAGCACTGAGACAGCTTTAAGGGGGACACATGGCATTAAATCCTACCTCACTGGTGACATCTACCTGGGCAGGGCACCTCACTACTGTGTCTAGAATTCTGAGCCGTCAGCAGCCATGTCGGGGCTGAGATAGGCTTTCCACTGCTGAGTTGTTTCCATTGCTGTGGGCATTTCATGGCCTGGTTCTTACTTCAGTGGCTGGGTTAGCTGAGTGAAGGTGAATGATTAGTTCTTATCTTTAGTTCAGTCTAGATAGAGAACTGAATGGCTTTCAAAGAGCCATCACAGAAAGTCTGTGGTAGCACTGACTGCTTGATGCTGTAAAGCCCAGTCTGTGCCTTCTCTCTCAGGCTGTGCTTATGTCCCAAAAAAAAGTGAAAGGGAGATGTGTACTTTCAATAGTCTGTTCAATAATGAACATAACAGTCACTTGGAGAGAAAACGACTTACTATTTTTCTTCATTTCTTACTGAAGTATAATTTGTGTATCATAAGATGTACTTTTTAGTGTGCAGTTCTATAAGATTTGACAAATATGTAGCTACATAGCCATCTCCACCATAGTGATATGGGATAGTTTTAATCTTTCTAAAAATTCCAGGGTGAAGCCCCTTTTCAGAGAAACTGTACCCCACACCCATTCCCTGGTAATCACTGATTTACTTTCTGTCATTATATATAGTTTTATGCCTTTTTAAAAGAGTGTCATATTAATGGAATAATATAATATATACATGTATGTGTGTGCTACTTTTACTTATGGTATGTTTGAGATTCATCTCTATTGTGTGCATAACACTTGCTCCTTTTTACTAAATTATTCCCTTGTATACATATGTCACAAGCCGTATACCCGTTATTTCAGTCGAGGGACTCTTGAGTTGTCTTCAGTTTTGAACAATTATTAATAAGGCTGCTATAAACATTTGTGGGCATAATCTTGTGTGTATATACATGTTTCTTTGACTTGAGTAAATTCTTAGGAATGTGAATGCTGGATCATGTGGTAAGTGTATATTTATTTATCTTTATCAGAAATGGCAGACTCATTTCCAAGTGACTGTACTATTCTGTTTTCACACCAGCAATGAATGAATGTTCGAAGGGTTCCATATCCTTGCTAACACTTAGTATTGTCAGATTTTTTTTATTTTAACTTTATTTTGGAAAATGTATATTGTTTTTCATTGTGGGTTTAGCTGGCATTTATTCTATGAATAATTTTGTTGAACATCTCTTCACATATTTATCTGACATTTGCATGTTTTTGGTGGTTTCTTTTCAAATGCACTGCCCATATTCTCTAGATTGTTGTTTTCTTATTATTCAGTTTTGAGAACATTTAAAAAAGTATATGTGAGATACAAATCCTTAAGCATATATGAAAATAGTTCTTCCAAGTCTGTAGCTTGTACTTTAATTCTCTGGACAGTATTTTTCAAAATGCAGACTTTCGTAAATTGTCATTTATCAATTGACTTTGACAAGGTAACTTTTCTTTCTCATGTATCATGTTTTTGGTGTTGTATCTAAGACATACCTGCTTCATGTAAGATCACAAGTATTTATTCTTGTATTTTCTTCTAGAGGTCTTTTGTAGGGGTGGATAGCTTAAATTTTCTACATTGGTCTTGTGAACTATTTTGAATTAATTTTCATGTTAATGCAAAATAATTTAATAATAATATTAATGTATCATGATAGGTGTAGATCAATTTTTTAATGTGTTTTTTTTTTTTTGTATTGGTCCAATTGTTCTAGCACTATTTGTTGAAAAGGACATTTTTTATCCTTTCTCCGTTAATTATTTACCTTTCCAACTTTCTTGAAAAGCAATGACCTATATAGAGACCATATTTTTATAATTTTTGTCTTTTCTGTGATTTCTACTCTAATTGATTTATATACCTCTTCTGTTTTTAGTACCATACTTTTTTTGATTGTTGTAATTTTAAGAACTTAGTTACTTAACATGAGTCTTCCAACCTTGTTTTTTACAAAGTTGAAGCGATATTATATAAATCATAAGTACACGTCTCAGTTACTTTGTGACAAATGCATACACTTACTTTTTGTGTACAGTGATTGTCATATAGAACAAATGTTGGGGCAGAGCTTTAATATGGAGTTTCAAGAATACTGCAGGGTATGAACCTATGTGTTAAAAACATGAAAAAAACTGGCCCTCCCTAGTGGCGCAGCGGGTTAATGCACAACATTAAGAAGCTTAAGCCACTTCCGCATTAGTTCGATCCCCACCTGCCCCAGAGGTGACCACATGGCGTGGCAGACCTCTCCTGACCTGCCAGCTGTTTCCCTCAGCAGTGTACTTCGTTGATCTGCCTGTTCTGCTCCCCTCTCTGTCTCTGGTGAATCCTCTCACCCTCTGCATCTCTGGCCTATACCCCATTTCTGTATAAATAAATAAATAAATAATTCTTAAAACAAACAAACAACAACAACAACAAAAAAAAATGAGGAAAAACTAATATGAATGGCCAGAAACCTGAGAGCCAGCAGGATCTGTAATTAGATATAATGTCTTGTCAGGACCCTCCCTGGTGGTGCAACAGGTTAGGACCCAGCACTGCAAGCTAGCTGCAGCCATTTCAATCCCCGCCCCAGAGGTGATACACCTGGCGCAGCAGACCTCTCCTGATCTGCCCGCTGCTTCCCTCAGCAGTTTACTTCATCCATCTGCCTGTTCTGCTCCCACTATGTGGGGAGCTCTCTGTGGGGATTCACTCTGGTGAATCTCTCTCACCCCTTGCACCTCTGGCCTGTACCCCAGTGCTGTATGCATAAATAAATATTTTTTTTTTTTGAAAATGAATGTCTTGTCAAAGCTGTAGATATAGTCTTCACAAAAAAATCAAAAACAAACAAACAACTCATCTTTACACTTTTGTGAACACCTGCCCATAAATTTAATTCAGAAAATTCTAACCCCTTTAGGTTGCTGCATGAAATTTCACATATAAAGAAAATATGACTATTTCCCTTGGTTTACCATTAGATAAGAATCACTATTAGAATTTGCCTTATGTAGCACCCCACTATTTTTTTAATAAGTTTATTTTTACATCATTTTGTACATTTTTTTTCCATCTCAATTGTAATCCCCGCGGGTTTCCCATCAAGTCACCCATGTGCCATCACCATAATCCTGTGCACTTCCCTTCCCATCCCCCCGTTTTTGATCCCATTCCCCACTCCACCCCCACAAAATGTCTCTGGTATATGGTTGTTCATTATTCTTGTTATTTTCTCGCCTTGTCCATTATATACTCCTGCTATGAGTGAAACCACCCAGTATTTTCCTTTCTCTTTCTGGCTTATCTCACTAAGCATGATCATTTCCAGCTCCATCCAAGTTGCTGCAAAAGACATGTGTTTCTTTTTTTTTTTGGTTGCTGAGTAATATTCCATTGTATATATGTACGACATCCTTTTAATCCAGTCATCTACTTTTGGGCATTTGGGCTGCTTCCATGTTTTTCCAATTTTAAATAAAGCAGCAATAAACATGGGGGTGTAGCACCCCACTATTGAGAAAACTTATTTATGTGCTCAATTCTGTTAAGTTTTATATCCTGTCTTGGAGAAGATCTTCCTCTCCCATTCTGCAGATGAGGAATTTCAGAGTTCAAATCACTGACTCATTATTGTTAGCCTAAAATCTCTGCCTTCCTTGGGACTCTGTGTAACTTTTGGTAACAAGATGTCTGATCTATGCCTCAGCAAATCTCAACTCTAGGAAGTTCAGCTTGCCCTAAGTAAATGATGTTTGGCCTAGAATATGCAAAGGCCAATGTAATTTGTAAAAGCCCTATCACTTTAGATTTAGCCAGAATCAGATCCATTTGCAGGGATTGTGGCCTTAATTATTAACCACCCTTTGATGGCCAGATTCCAATGTGCCAAGCTTGAATTCAATCTTCCAGATTTGCTTGGGTTAGCAAACAGAGTGGGAAGTGCTATTAACAAACTGTGTGAAATCTAGGAAATCCTCACTCTTAATGTTGAAACTTGTTTCTCCATTGTGCTGGGTAGAGATGCTACTGATTCATTTTTGTTCACCCTGCATGAAAACCATGAGTTTTGATATTTGAATACATATTATAGTGATGTTTGGTAGGTTAAAACTAGATTAAACTTAGGAGTCAAGTCAGTTCCTGCATCTTATAGCTGCAGAACAATTTTAACACTTGCTCAATCCAGAAAGTCTTACAAGAAGCTTTCTAAACTTGTTCTCAAAGTGAAGTTCAGTAGCAGGATCACTATTTCCTAGGAAATAGAGCATTACATAGAAATGCAAATGTCCAGCCCTCCCTCTGAATTGATTTTGTCTATTTTTTTTTTTCCCTAAGCAAAGGAACAGAATCTCCAAAGAAAGACACTTTCTGTAGAGAAGGGGAAACATGCTAGATCATCATAGAACTCATTTGGAGATGTTAGGTGCCAAATATCAATTACTGCTAAGAAGACTATGACATTACCTAGTGGGTTCAGGAGAAGCTGGCAAGTGGTTATAAGATCAATGTTACAAAACTAAATTAAGTTACAAAATTCTGTTCAGGGTAGACTCCAGTTCCAGTTTGACTTATGATCCTGGGCTTAAGAGCCGGCATCTCTTGCTAGAAAATGTTTACAATTGTCTCAAGGTTGCAAGAGTCTTCTTTTTGAGGAAATAGAAAACCAGACACCTATTTGATAAGACTCTGTCTTGGAATGAGTCTCTGTTTTCACTTTCACAAGACTCTAAATTTTACTTTTAGTTTACAAGATCCAAGAGAAAGAAAAATTATCAGGAATCTTCTTCTCCCAGTGTGCTTTCCCAGACAGCAAGAATCTACTCCACCCACCCCCAAAGATAATTTATATAGTGTTAGAGAAGGAAGGAAGCATTGGAAGCATCAGGTTTTTCAAAGACAATTTAGCTTGTATTTGGGCAACACAGTGTCCCTTGGTGAGTCACTCTCTTTTCTTGAAGATCCTTAGTGTTCCTCATCTCTGACACTGTTAACAGAATCTCGTGTTATTGGCGTAGGAAAAACCACCCTTCAGGGAGGTGTCTGATGTTGAGAACTATGGTTTTGTCAGTGAGGAAACTGAGATCCTGTTGGCTAACAGCAGAGTCAACATTTGACCATTCTTTTTTTTTTTTTTTTAAGATTTATTTATTATTTATGCATACAGAACTGGGGCACAGGCCAGAGTCACAGGGATGGTGAAAGGCTTCACCAGAGACAGAGTGGGAAGCAGAACAGACAAATCGATGAAGTACATAGCTGAGGGGAGCAGCCCACGAGACAAGAAAGGTCTGCCACGCCATGTGGTCACCTCTGGGGTGAGTGGGGATCAAATTCATGCGGAAATGGCTTTAGCTTCTTAGTGCCATGCTTTAACCTGCTGCGCCACCAGGGAGGGCCCTGACCCAGACTTTCTCCCATCAGTCCCACTGTGGTGTAAGCACCAGGAGGATAAGAATTTTTGCCTGTGTTGGTCACTGCTGAATTCTTGATATTTAGTAGTTTCTCACTCATAGGAGACATTCGCTAAGAATTTGTTGAATGGGTAAATTAATCAGGGAGTCAGTAGATCACTATACATACTAGGATGCCATCTCTAAGATTCCCTGGAAACAAAGTAATTGACTATTGATGGTTTTTGAGGCCTTAAACTTAAGCAGCTTTCAGGTGTATCCTAAGTAAATAAATAAATAAATAAATAAAGCCCATTAGCAGAGATGAAGGAGCCACAGAGTAAATGGGTTTCTTCAAGACAGTAGTACATTGTCACAGGAACTTGACTTCCAAATTAAATGCAGTATCTCCACTGATTTAAGATGTACAGTATTTCCATTAGAATAATAATACCACCACTAGGGTTTTGAATTTATGTGCATATTTATGGAGTGAGCTGTCTATTGCTGGATCACGGGGATGATGTCTCTGTTAGGAAAGAGTCCAACCTGGTGCCACAGTATGGCCCACAGCTCTGGAACTTTGCCACACGTGCAGCACCCAATATATGATCGCCTCTTGGGACATTGCTAATTCCAAGAATTGCTTCTTAAAGGGTGTTTTCTTTATTCAATTAAAAGCATGTCAAAAGATTAGTTGAGGCTTTTAAGTTCACTCAGGAATATTTTTGTGTCCTTTGAGAGGATACGGAATACTTTTATAGAGAGCTAGCTGGAGAAAATGGTTTTTATTTAGGAACAATCTTCTGGAACGTGTCAGCTGTTTACTCTGTCCTTCTGGTAATACACTTCAGCCACACATCATTGTTGGGAATCTCACCTTTTCAAGTAATGATGCTTCACAGTTCATACCTGAAAGCTAGGGGAGGCAGGTGAAGCTTAAAAAAGCAAAGAGGCCTTGACAACATAGCTGTGGGCGGGAGCTAAATATCTGAGCTTTGATCACCAAGACACTGGGGTAGTAGGTTACTCTTCTTGTGAACATATGGAAGATGATTTTATTTGTGCTGTACATTAAAAATAGCCTGAAGTATCTTATTGTCCATGCAGTAAAACTTCAGTTCTACTCCACATTTCTCAGTCTGAGAAAATGAGATCTAGAAATGTTAACTATTTCTAGTGTGTTAGTCAGAATAGCTTAGGTTCCATGGTAGCAGCAAATCACCCCTCCCCAATCTCCCTTGATGAACATGATGAACATTCATTTCACATTCATGTCACTTGTCCCACACAGGTGGGCTGGGGAATCTGTGTCATACAGGTCTTAAGGACTCGATTTGCCATAACATATAGGTTCCTAAGTCCCAGGGGCCGAGAAAGAGCTATTGGGTCATGCCCATCTCTTTCTGCAGGCATAAATACACCACTCTCTCCACAGCCCGCTGGTTAAAACCAGATGTGTAATCTCTGTGGCAGAGTGTAGTAAGATGTCATTTCCTAGGTGCATTGGAGAGTCAGACATAGGAAAAGAGACCAGTGTCTACTACAGCTAGCCTGTTTCTATAAGCACAATTCTCTGAGATAAATGAATTTCACAACCAATATGTCCAGGTTCCAGTACTGTGTAGTCAGAAAGAAATAAAAATGTGACTGAAACATATTTGAGGTTTATTTTCTTCTTTAAGTCATGTAAGTTCAAATGGTATGTTAAAGAAAGCTGTTATAAAATCCTTTATAGAGTAAGGTGGAATAAACATGCTCTTAAATGTATATATGTAAATACATATAAACATATGTAGTGGGCTTGAAAATTTAACAGCAAAGCATCTACAGCAAAGCAGAACTTATTCTTTTGCTATAATGATTTAGCCCTTCACATTCCCCCATTCATTAGAAGGTGACAAAGTGCCTTAAAGCTTAGACTGATGTAGTATTTTTATCAGCCTCTTTAAGGATGGCTTATTTTCCCAACTATCCTCTCTCTGCTCAGCTGACTAAGAGGAAGAGTGTGCAATCTGCATGCCTGCTGATGGTCAGGGAGGAGGCCTCTTCCTTCAGACAGTTGCACAGGTGTGTCAGGGCCATTGTTTACAGATGTCTGAGGTAGTGTCTTACCTTCACAGGTCATAGATGCCTGGCTGGTCCCTGGGAGTGGAATCTGCTGCCCTGTAGACTTCTCATTGGATCAATCTGTGCTCCAGATGGTGAGTCATGCCAGACTTCATCAACTGAGGTTCACCTTTGACCCCTCTGAGCTCTGGCTATCAGCTACCTTTGGTGTCTATGCCAAAGCCCAGGCTCCAATCACTTTCTTGGTGACCTCAACCTTCCTGCCTCTTTGCCATCATGCTTTAGGGCCATATTTACTTCCACATGGTTGCATTCCAGGTTAGTGAATACAATCGAGAATGTGGTCCACTCTCAGAATACTAAATAACCTGTTATTTACAGGGGAGGAACAACAGAAATGCCTCTTTCCACTCTAGCGCTGACCTCAGTTACCCAAACCTGCGGCTCCTTTGACTCCTGTGCTGCTCCTCTGGGCCTGCACAACCCCCTGCACTTGGGAAAGGACACTTTCTTCTATCTTCTTCCTGTTTGAACTTCCCTCAGGTCCATCAAGGGTGGATTTTGGTGTGCTACATTTAGATAACTTCCTTAATACAAGATCCTAAAGGAAGGATGACTGTCTTGTTGTAAAATTTTATTTTTGAGCATCAGGGGCTGGCAGTTATCTCATTTTCTCATTAGATTCCATGGTTAGCATGTGTAATCTTCTCTCAAGGAAGATGACCCAGTCCACTAGAGCACAGGACCTGTAAAAAGACAAAACAGAAAAGCACACACTATTATCAACATATCAACACCATAAACATAGGTGAAAATGAGAGAAAGTTAGTATATTTTTGGATGGAGACGAGGGCTTCATTAACCCAGTACTGCCATAGATTTTAGAATTTGCATGAGGATTTAGTGCTTGAATGTGTATGCACTTGCATTATACTTCATTTACCCAGTAATTTTTTCTCAAACAATCTATAATATGCCAGGATATTCCTATAAAAAATAAAACCAAGCCCATTTCCCCCTCAGGTCTCGAAATCCATTGGTAGAGAAACTGGACTAAGCAAATATTAATGCTCATGCAGAAGGTGCCCTCAAAGACTTTTTAAGTAGCACCAAGAGAATAGAAGAAGAAAATTTGACTCACTCGGCAATGTCAGGGATGCAGTCCCCTGAAAATGTGACATTTTTGAGGAGTCTTAGTGGAGTCACTCCTCTAAGGAGAAGGGGGTTGGAACAGACTGGGGTCACGCTAGGCACAGACAGAGAACAGCAGATGCTGGGGGACAGAGGCAATAACAGATATGTCCCTTCAGTGCTTCTGTCTGGCTGAAATATATAGTCTCTTGGGCACAAATGGGGTGGTTTCAGCAGTAGAAATATGGGGTGGAAGGAAAGCTCATGATCTTTTTATTTTCTATACCAATCCAATAGATAAAGAAGGAAATAGAAGAGAAACTGGCAACAATTCTAGATGGGCGTGTTCAACGTACCAAGCAAGTTTAGCTTCGTTTCAGGTCATCTCTGTGCCAGTCCACACTTCTAACCAGGTGGTGCTAGGCGTTTAAGGAAAGTGGAGAGGAAGTTAGTGGACAGGAAGAGCTGCAGGAGTGGGGCAGAAGGGGTGGGAAGGGACCGAGCAGCCAACTCTGCAGGTGGTCAGTGGTGGTCTGCACCCAGTGTTCCCAGCTTTCTCGCTTCTGGGTGCATATGGTGTGACTGTGCTTGGGTTTCCTGGTATCTTGGTGTGGCTGTGACTTGTTGTAATTAATGAAATGTTAGCTGAGGTGTCTTGTGTCATTTCTGGGTGGAAATTTGAGGCATCAGTGCATGATTCATCTTGTCCTTTCACCCCTGCCTGGTGACCCCGAAGCCTCCCTCTGCATCCCAGGGGGCTGCAGCTCCAAACGGTGCCTTCACATTGGCTCTAGGAGTAAGAGCCTTTTGTTGGGTGAAAACCCTGGGATTTTCATTATTGCTGCACGACCTAGACCATCTTAGCCACTAGGGCAGTGGCCATAGGAGCTGAAGTAGTATTGATACTATCACAGGTTCAAGAGACATAAGTGGTGGGAATGACAGCTGGTAAGTGAATAGACAGACGGGAGAGAGGGTGCAGAACCTAGTGTGACGATCGGATCACACAATGGTTCACTCACCTTTTCCTTCTCTGCTCATGCTCATTAATTTTGCTTCCCCATTAAGTCTAAGTTCTTCGAGAACACTCTTTACAACTATTTTGCATCGTATTTTGTATACCCAATCTCTGTCCTGTGCA
>NW_004567134.1:7850351-7900351 GCF_000260355.1 Condylura cristata | reverse complement strand
CTCTTTTCTGCTTCACTTAGTACTGTACTTAGTATACAATTAGTACTGAGTACAAGCTTGAACAATAGGATGAAATAGTTTTATGTAGAAGACAGAGAATGATAACTTAACTATCAGTGTATCGCCATATAGAGCTAATAGAGCCGACATATTTCAATATTCCATTATCTTTGAGTCAGCTTTTTTCATTACCCATAAAAGGCAAAGCAGATTCAAGTAAGCCTTTTTTATGTATCATAACTTCTTCCTTAATCTCAAAAACATCTCCAATCATGGATGTTGTGTTCATTCCTCATGTACAGATATTATATTTAAATTACAGATTTTCTATTTATCATGGCTTATAGTGTTTTACTTAATAAGAACTTGTAATTCATGATTTTAACTCCACATTATATTTTTTCAGAGATGTATTTGCTCATACAAATAATGTAAATAATTCAAATATTGCTCCTACATTTTCCTTTATTCCATGTACCTATAATAAAATTAATTGACTCATATTTTTGATGGCCATTTTGAGTGACTGTCTCTTCAGTTTTATAGGCAAAGATGATGCAAACTCTTTGACCTTCATATTTATAATGCTTTTCTAGAAAATATAGCTAGAAGTATATTTTGGGTTAGTCATTATTAGGCTACTCTTCTAAGTAGCTCAATGTTTATATACCCACTGGTGACTTATGATCATTTGTACTTTTCCATTATCTGGCCAACCTCTGATGAAGTTGAAGTTAAAAATTTTTGCCAAAAAAAAAAAAATTGCCAATACATGGGTAAAGTGATCTCTTTACTCATATCTTCTATTTTCACTAGCCATTAGATTTCATCTCTTGAATTTCCTGTTAATATTCTCTACTCGTTTTTCAGTTAGCCTGTTTGGCTTTTTCTTACTGAATTTGTAGGAGATTCGTTGTATATTTTGAATACCATCTTTTCTCATTTATTTAGATTGTGTGTGTATCTGTTTGTGTGTGTGCACGAACAAACATTAGTTCGTATATGGTGGATTTTACTAAACCAAATTAAAACACTTAATAGTCAAGTGTATGGTTTATCCTTTATCACTTCTATAATTTGCATTTTCTAAGACATACTCACCTAATGCAACATTCTAAATCCTCCCATATTTTTTTTCTAAATATTGATGCATTATTTTTCATACTCAGGTTTTTACTGTGTCTGGAATTGTGGTTTGCCTCTTCCAATTTCTGCACAAAGACTTGCTTATCCCCTCTGCATCCTCTAGCAAGTAGGTGGGTCAACCAGAGTGGGATCTGGTATATATTAAAGGCTGCTTTTGAAACAAGACGGAGCTTTCATCTTTAGCCCTCAGGGAGAAGACATGGCCAATTGAGAGCTCCATTGGGTCTGTTCCCATTTCCCCATTTCTGGTCAAGGTAGCACCGCCCAAATCCATAGATATATTTTATTACCACTCACTATGTCATTGTTCTCGTCTCTTTTCTGTCTGGAGACACCCTCGGCCCCTCACCCCCCATCTCTCTGTAGTCTTGAGAGTGGAAATAGATGCAAGGCAAGATATTTACAATCAGATGCCACCTAATGGGTTCTCAAGATCCATATGCCAATGGATCTATAGGAAAAATAGATATATTCCCTCTGCCTACAAAGGTGAGACCCCGGGCCAGTGGCAATATATGCTTCTATATAAGTAGTGGAGACTAAATTATGTCTTTTTCTGTTGACCTTTTTTTTTTTTTGATAAAATTTTCCTATAAATATGGACTAGCTTTCACCTATAATCCTTTCAGGAGGTTATGTTTGGTAAGACTTCACTGTTCTGTAACAATTTGTGTTTACAGGGATGAGGGAAAGGGAAATGAGAATGCACTGGATTGTTTATTAATACCTAAACGTTTGAAGTTTCAAATATATTATCCTTGAATAAAGCATATATTGAAAAGAAATTTTGAACTGGTAGCTGGTGCTGTTAGCTATTCTAGTGTAAAAATCATCCCAAAGCTCAGTGGCTTAAAACAGGCATTTATTTATTTATTTTAAAATTTATTTATTTGTGCTTACAGAACTGGGGTACCAGTTAGAGGTGTAGTGGATGACAGGGTTCACCGTTCACCAGAGATAGGAGTAGGAAACATAACAGGCAGATACACTGAAATACAAGGAGGGGAGCAGCGGACAGGTCATGAGAGGTCTGTCACACCATGTGGGTCAGCTCCCTAGCTGGGGTTCGAACTTATGCTGCCGTAGCTTCTGAAAGCTTCAGAGTGTGGCACTTTAACCCGTTGTGCCACCAGGGAGAGCCCCATTTATTTATTTATTTTAATGAGTCTATGGTTTAGTTGGGTGGGTCTGTTAACTTGGGCCAGGCTTGGCTGGGCTCCTGTGGATATGTTCATGAGTCTTTGTTCAGATGATAGGTTGTCTATGTACGTTTTGATCAAGAAGACTCGCGAATACCTGGAATTCATGCTCTTTCCTTTATCTCCTCAAATTTGAAGTATGTGTCTCAATGAAATACTGACCAAGTTTTCCATTACTTTTGTTTTTTAGTACTACATATAAAGACCTAAGATGTCTCAGATTTCTGATTGCCCTCCTTCTGAACTCTCTGAGATCTCGGTTATTCTAAGTACAGGGTTCTGGCTCTACAGTATTGCAGCACAGTACCAAAATGGAAGGAAAAGTCATTGTCCTGATCACATTAACATACAATTCCTGTATATCACTTTCTCTCCAGAGCTATAATTTTATACCAGAGTAAATTGTTTCTACTTTTTTTCTTATTTCAGCTCTTCTCTCTTTGTATGGAGATAAATTCTTATCAAGGCTTTTGCATTTCCCACACTTGAGAACTTTCTCTGCTTCTCTTAGCACAAAGGTAATCAGAGATTCCTCTTTATTCCCACAAGGAGTGTCAAATTTCCTCATGTTTCTTATAATTTAAGACTATGCCCCACATTGTCCGTGATCCTTGGACAAATTACCACTACTACAAACAGCAACAGTGAGAAGCTAATGTGATCTTTATTTACTAGGTGTACTTTTCAAAACATGTTAGCAAATGGCTTGGAAATGTAACAGGATTAAATCCCACTAATGAAGATGCTCATTTTTATTTAAATCTATTGGTAAAACACAGTCTTTTCCCTCTAGACTTTCTCCTTTGCCCCGATGACCTCATTGTCAGCTACATGTCTCCAACCTGGAGAAATGACACCTATACCTTGCTGGCAATACTAGTCCCCACTCATTGATGGGCAGTTCTGAGGCTCTGAGGCTTCAGAGACAGAGTGGAGAGCAGTTTGGGCAGATGAACTAAAATACACTGCTGAGGGGAGCAGCAAGCAAGACAGGACCAAGTGGGTCAGCTCCCTGGGTGGGGCTCGAACTTGTGCTGCAGTGGCTGTGGACAGCTCCACAGTGCTGAGACTTAGCCCCTTGCACCACCAGGGAGGCCCCATGTTTTGTACAACAACACGTGGACTGTGTGTGTTAAGATAAGAATATCCTAAAAGCAAGTGGCATTGTGTTTTATGTACTGTAATTTTTTCATTGATCTTCATGGCAATTTACAAGAAAAGCACTCTAAAACGATGCCCTCTTTGTATGCATGAGAACATTGAGGCTTAAATATAATAACTATGTAAGTCAGTGAAACTAGAGTGTAGCAAGACTCCCTTCCTCCTGCACCCGTGTTCCTCACCACTACACCACACCAGCCTTACCGGGCTCCTTGCAGAAACTCATATTCTGATATTTGAATGATGGTCATAGATTCTATTTCCTAAGGTGATTCAGGATCGGCTGTGCACTGCCACTCTTTCACAAATAATATGCTTCTTTCTGTTCAGTGAAACTTGGGTAGGTTTATCTGAAAAAATCTCCATAGGAATGGCCTTGTGCTGGGTTAATTTAACTGTATCACTCTTCTAGGAGAATCAACAATTCCCGTCTATCCTGCTTCCTCAGCATCCTCCAAGTTCAGGCCTAGAGGCTGAAATGAGAAACTGTTTCAACTTCATGTTTTCAACTAATTGGTCACCATAACTAGCAAGAGGGTTTGTTGTAAATGCCAGTAGTGATAGACTGAATTGGAGGGGGGGGTGGGAGGAAGAAGAAGGAGGAGGAGGAAGGGATTTATTGACCAGAGAAAAAACAAGCCAAAGCCTGGGCTAATTTGTGTAATCAGCTTTATCAATTTGCATAAATTGTACATCAGGCTATATTCCTCTTGGGCATAATAAGCCCAAATTTAGTTTCTCTAATTTTAAAGTCATCAGTCACTTTAGTTTGCTTCTTCTGTTCCTTTCTGGGAGTTGTGTGGGTCACACCTCCATGCATCTGTCAGGTGGTCCTGGTGTCCCTGATTCTCAGCAACCCCGCAGTGACTTGCCTGTATCTAGTGCACGTCTTCTAGATCAGGCCTTGGGCCTGATCCTCCTGGCTCGCTCCTCCCACTCCTGTACTATTTTCATGTTGTGTTTATGTCTACTTCATCCACCCTGACTTTTTGGTTGGTTCTTTGTTCAGATTAAAGCCTTCCACATTGTTAAATGAACTCCTCCACTTGCTGTGCACTGAACCACATCCTTTCAAAGGACTGTGCCAAATTCTAGATCTTTTTCCTAGCAGACTTTCTGGCTTGGATTGCACTTAGGGCTGCCCATCATTACTCCTTTCTCAATCCTTATCTCTGCTAAAAAGCTCTAGATCCTTATAAGGGGTCTTTGATGATTTGAACTCTACTCTTAGGTTGTCCGATGAGTCGGAACACCTTAGGGCAGTGACATAGTTTCCACTTACCCCTTCTTCTCCAAACCTCCCTGCTATTCTCTGCATACTCTTCCTACATCATTTTGGGGCTACCCTCTCCAGTCTGTTTCAGTCACAGCGTGTGTTCATCTTCTACATTGACCCGGGAACCTGAGCTTGGATATGATTAAAGTCTAGCTAATCAACAGAGGTGATCATACAACTTGTTCACCAACTTTAGTGATTAGAGAACTAATGAACTGCTTAAAACTAGCAAGTGTTCAGGAATAAACATGTTTTATATAGCACATGGATAGCATACAGAAGGCCATGCAAGTTAAGAACACAAGTGCCTTTGAGAAAGGTTTAAAGTGCTACATGATACTTTAGACACATGCCCTTAACCTTTGGAGGGTGAAGTCACACAGGATCAAGGCCACAAACTGTCAGCAAAGACCAAACACTGGATTCATAGACAACTGGTATAACCCAGATGGCATTTCTTAAAATTTTATGCTGTCCAGAGGGCTGAACTTCTGACATAAAATCTTTATCTCCAAGATGCAAATGTAAATCTAATGTCCTTTCTAAAACAGTGGCTAGTTATGGCACTAGAGATGCTTAAGCCCGAGGCTTTACAAACTCTTTTCTAATATCATTAGCCTGGAGATTGCCCTGCTTCTATTTCATAACACCAACGTTTGCAAATCTGGGCATTTGCTATTCTTCCTGTTTTCTTTCATGGCCGCCGAACTCCAGCATTTGCTTTCAGAGAATAGGTTCTGCTTTGTGCTCTCAAGCCCACAGAGGATGGCAGGGGAGGGGAAGTGTTGAACTTCTTGTATGTCCTTGGCCTCAGTCATACCCAACCTGCTCTTATTTCCTCTGGGCTTGGGCTCCACTGGCCAATCATCTTCATGGCTGGCTTAGAGAGCATGTGCCTAATTTAGAGCTGCTGACACAGGACAGGGAACAGACCACCTGGCAAATGCCTTGGGCTTTGACTGATTCCACTAACTTGATGCCTAGGCCAAGTTCCCCTCAAGTTGTACTGAGGTTTGTAAACCTTTTGGCAATGCTGAGCTAGGACTGGACCAGGTAATCAGCGTTTCATGGTTCTCAGCTAGGTGTGAAATTTTAATCAAAGGGATTTTACGTTTGCAAAAATATAACGCCCTACCAGAAATGTCACATGGAATTAAGCTTCAGATTCGCTGAGGTTCAAGATGAATCTGATGGTTTCTTACAGAATGGCAAACCCTGTCCTCTTTGGTGGGGAGGGAGGTGTTAAAATAGATGGAATCAGAGTAGTTTAGGTACCTCCCTCTGTCTTATGAGGATATACTACAATAATTTTTAGGCCATCCACATTTGGAACTGGATAATGCCTTTCAACTTTAATTACGAGATGGCACAGAAAGCACAAAAGCTTCAACCCCCAAATACTCTTTGTATCCTGTAGACATTGTAGAAATAGTTTGCCTTTATAGCTGTTATGGTCCACACACATAGTCTAGACTCCCAGTAGTTTATCTAGCATATTTTCCACAATCCGTGTATCTGAAAATAAAGGATGAACATGGAAGATACTGAAACATCAGAATAAAAATGAGAGCAATCTCTTACCCTGCCAGACTAGCCAGCGCCAGCTCCTGTAACAAAGGGCTTTTATGGCTTAGAAAGAAACAGGACTGTCTATTAACAGGGAGAAAGATGAGAAGTATCTCTCTGTGCCTTGGTTCACCAAGTCGTGGGAGCCGATCCAGAGAGATTCTGGAGAGTCCTCTAAAAGTTACCACCATCCTTCGGTTGAAAACACACATCTAGGACCATATACTGCCCTGCCCCAAGGTAATCCACGTGCCAAGGTAATCCATTGCCAGGTGACCAGGTTCCAGCATTCTATGACCTGGGCATGACACAGTGTTGCATGGGTTTTATGGAGGTAGTTTCAACTCTTGAGTTGGGAAGTTGGTTTCCCAAGTGGAAGAGTGTGTGTGTGTGTGTGTGTGTGTGTGTGCACACATGTGCAGAGGGGGCTTGGGCACCGGGCAGAGTGTGGTTTCTGGAACCAATGTGCCCTGTTCAGGTCCTGCCTCTGCACTTTCCCACTATGTGATGTTAGAAAAGTTGTTTATCCCTTGTGTCTCAGTTTTGTTGTCTATAAAAAGGGGAACCATTTTGAAGGTTTGTAACTATCAAATTATTGATAATGAAACCTTTAACAATAATTCTTTAATGATGATGATGATGATGATGTCAGTATCTCAGCACAAGGAGCCATCCTGTGTGTGTACGTGGGTTTGTGGGAACAGGAAAGGTATCTGACTAAAGAGCTTTCAAGGATGCCTCAGCCTAAGGTGACATGCAATTGGGACATAGGAATTAGGACAGGTGCTCCTTGAAGCTGGGGAAAGCACTGCTAGGCCAGTGAAGGGAATGGAGGTTCTAGGCCACAAAGGCTCCTTTCTTCAGTGACTGCTTGTCAGAAGCAGGCCTTGTTGAGGTCACTGCAGGCTGTCTAGCCAGGGGGCAAGGTGGGTACTGAGTGTGACCCAAGAACTAAAGAACTAATAGGCACCAGCTATTAGCTGGTGAACAAGGATTTTAGCCTTCTCAGGGGAAGAGAGTAATCAGGACATGGGCCACTGGGTTGTGGAAACACACCAGGAGGTCTCCAAGAGCTCCAAGGGAAAGTAGCCTGAATGTCGACGACACATTCTCGCTATCGGCCCAGTGAGACCCCAAAGCCTGTAATGTGAATATTAAATAAGCATAGCCTTGACACTCAGCTGGCAAAGCTGATCTATTGTTTACATTTCTTCCTCATATTTTGAGGGGTTGGGCTGGACACGAACATGGCCTTTTCAACCTTGAAGCAAGGCTGTTATAGATGCCAACCAGGTATTCGATACCTGACTATTTGGTGCCGTTATTCATGACTGGCTCATCTGTTTTACTCCCTCAAATGTGTTCCTTATCAATGACATAAATACTGCTATAAAAGTGAAAAGAAGGCAAAAGGAAGTGTACCTGATGTTAGTGCTCACTGCGTTATTGGAGGTTTGCTTGAATCAGCCTATGGGTGAGACAGAATAGACTATACTTAGGGTAGGATTAGGTGCTTTAATTGGCTGCATTTCTTTATCTCTATGTGATAACACAAATAACTCCTGTCATTACATTTTTAAATGAAAAGAAAAGAAAAATGTTTTTAAAAAATCCTTAACTCTTTAAAATATCTCTAGACAAATCATATTTCTCTAGGAGTTAAGTGTAGTAGTAGATTACAGTAGCCAAGTTATGAAACCACCTAATTGCCCAAGGATAGAAAAGTAGGCAAGAAAAATGTGAGATATATATTAGATGTGTGTGTCATATATGTGTGTGCTATATGTATTTCTATATATCTATCGATCTATATATATGTGTGTGTGTGTGTGTGTGTGTTTATATAGATGATGGAATATTACTCAGTTATAAAAACAGATGAACTGTTGCCATTCGTGACAAGGATGGGTTGGAAGGGATAATGCTAAGTGAAATCAGCCAGGAGGAGAAAGACAATACCAGTTGGGTTCATTTATATGTGGAATATGGAAAAACAAGCATCAGACAAAACCAAGCCAATAACAAACTAAAAATCTGACTGTGGAACTGAGATTACTGGATGAGGAGAGAGAGAAGAGAAAAACAAAGCAGGAAGGGGTTCAGTGGACTGTGGAACAGCATTGAGGGTGCCTTGTAAGGGTGTAGTATGGTGACATGTGTCTGTAGTATGGTGACAGATGAGACCCTATGCCTCTAAATCACATACAGTGTTGTAAAACAATGTTGCCTCAATTAAGAAATAATCAAAATAAATAACAAAAATGCAGGCACAATTGATTCAATATCCTCTTTACACATAGAAAATACATTTCTTTTGTAATGGGAATTATACCATATATTCAAACTTGTAAAAAGTGAGGAAGATAGACATGTATCAGTTAGGACGGGAAGTGGGATGAATCCTTTTCCAGAAGGAAGTCTTGGTGGTTTGTTACCCAAATTATTAAGGAATATTTGAGTACACATAAAAGAACCCTTAGACACTGTGAAAGGAGCCTTGAATTAATTATATACCTAAATTACCTAAATCAGTAATCAACAATAAGAATTCTGTTAGGGAAAGAAAACATAATAGGAACAGGATTCTTTCCAAATCCAATTATCCAATAAAGCCCTGTGTTGAGCATATGTAACCAAGACTCAGGTATATATGGGGTTCCTAATGTTAATTAATGAATGTATGTACCGAGTTTCAGATACTAATTAATTTAGTAATTCAACAAATATTTGAATTTCTGTGCATAGATCCTGCATTTTGGCGTCTTTTTTCCTCTTCTTTCTTTAGTGTCGGGAAGCAGTTTTCTCATTTAATGTCATTTATATTTAATATACTTGTTTTGTCGATATTCTTCATAACTCTTGATTTTTCAGTTCACCATTGATTTATTTTCACCGTTGATACAAATAGTCCTAGACCTTTCATGTCAAAGATACAGAAACACAGGCTATGCATGCCCCAGAACTTTAAAACTATAGTCAGATTGAGAAAAGGAAAGGCATGAAATGACCAGGGCATGCTGTGTTGACTGTATGTGTAGCAGGATTTCCAAGGAGAGTAACTCACTTTTGAGTCCAGGCAGGTAGGCTGTGCAACCTGAGGAGCATATACTGGGGCTAATGCTTCGATTTCTGTCCTGTAGAGGCAGGCTGCCTTACCTGAGCATAGGGTGTCTGTGGCCCGCATGCCTTCAAACCCCCCCGAGCTGAGACTTCACCCTGTGACTAAGGATACCAACCATTGGTAGAACTGTGGGCCTCAGAGTTCTTTGAGACCTTGAAAAACATCTTATTTTTTCTGACACACAGAGGCTGTCTGTGGATAAAGCAAGCCTGTAGACGAAAGGCCCTCTAATGTAGTGTGCCTGAGAAGAGGCCTCCCATCCCTTCATGGATGGACCCATCTACTGGAAGTTCTTTTTTCCCAGAATCCATATTATTGTGGGACTCGTGATTTTTCAAAGTCCTTTCCAAATCATGCATTGGAAATTACTTCCTGCAGCTTTTGCATACTGGTCTTGCCTGTGCCTTCTGGAGCCAACTTGGCAGCCCAGCAGCCTGATCAGGTGGCAAAACATTTGCAGCCTCTTCTATTCTGGCTCAGGTTGTATAGACACACCTATGCATTTGACTTGTTCTGGGGATGTTTTGTGAGGTTATCAGTCAATGTGGTTCCAAACCAGACATGCTAGCCCAAGAGGCCGGCACATTGTGTTCTTTTTGTGGTAGAAGGGAAAAACACAACTACTCTTCTAATCCCCAGCAAACCTGGCAATGACCAGTTCTGTCCTGACTCCGGAATCCTGGACGTTAAGGTCCAACTGACTTGAGAACCTAGCTTCCCCCTCTCTCCAGGACAAGAAAACAGCCCCTCTAACACACTGGCTGGTTAAGATTTTTTTTTTTTTAAAGATTTATTTATTTGTACATACAGAACTGGGGTACAGGCCAGAGGCTCAGGGGCGGTGAGAGGCTTCACCAGAGACAGAGTGGGGAGCAGAACAGGCAGATCGATGAAGTACACTGCTGAGGGGAGCAGCGGCCGAGACAGGAGAGGTCTGCCGCGCCATGTGGTCTCCTCCGGGGCAGGCGGGATTTGAACTCATGCGGAAGTGGCTTCAGCTTCTCAGTGCAGTGCTTTAACCCGCTGCGCCACCAGGGAGGGCCAGGTTGAGATTTTTTTAATAGAATTTTTTTTAAGATTTATTTCTTTATGCATACAGAACTGGGGTACAGGCCAGAGGTACAGGGGCAGTGAGAGGATTCACTAGAGACAGAGTGGGGAGCAGAACAAGCAGATCTATGAAGTACACCATTGAGGAGAGCAGTGGGCAGGTCAGGAGAGGTCTGCTGTGCCATATGGGTCACCTCTGGGGCAGGGATCGAACTCATGCTAAAGTGGCTTTAGATTCTTAGTGCTGTGCTTTAGCCTGCTATGCCACCAGGGATGGCCCAGCTAGTCGATAATTTTATTGATATTTGTCAAAGTAGATTCAGTCAAGTGAGACAGGATGGGCTGCAGGAAGACTCTACTCTTCCTTCTCCCTGGAACTTTGTCACAGGCAACATGTAAGCTGTAGAAACAACTCTTTTCTCCCACTCTTCCCTACCTCCCAACGCATACACTTTTTCAACTCTTTAGAACAAAAGCAATGTAATTTCAAGAAAGGTTTTAAAGATTTCAATTTCCTTTTAAAATAAAAAGCGAAGGACATGTGATCGACTCCAAGCGTCATGCTGAGTCTTTGCTATTTGACACTTGGCTGATATTAACAGCTGAGCATTATTCCTGTTTTGCTGGTGGGAGCAATCAGGTTCTTCACACATGTCACATGCTAAAAATCAGTGATACTAAGAGTCTCCATTCATTGAAATGTGCTGACTGTTCTGAAGTCACTTCATTAGGCAGTTCTGTGCTTGCTGAGGGGAAAGCACCCAGAGTGGCAGAACAAGGTTCTTGTTTCTTATCAATCCCTGGTGAGCTTGGGGGTCTGAAATAGCGCTGTTCAGCATGGCCGCCCCAAGCCACATGTGACTACTCTTGAAAAGTGGCCGGTGAAGTGCTCCAAGAACAAAATGTGCACCCATTTTTAAAGATTTCATCTAAGCAATGTGAATTGAATGATTTATATTAAAGTGGCATTTTTCATTGAATATTGCATTGTAATATTATATGTTTCAGGCGTGTATCACTGAGACTTGGCATCTGTATACACTCCATTAAGTTTACCTCTAAAAGTCTGACTTGATCCTTAGCTCTTTTCCTCTGTGTCCATTGTCACCTTAGTCCCGACGTACTTACCCCTTTGTCCTACCCGGCTTCCCCCCTCCCTTCTGCTAACACTGGTGATATAGTCCAAAAGTGTATTTTTGTTTTTCACTGAGTTCTTCTGTTTGTTTTCTCTCCATACCACAGGAGTGAAACCATAAAGTGTTTTTCTTTGTTTGGCTTATTTAATCAGGCACAGTACTCTCTACATCCATCCATGCTATTGAACATGGCAGGATTTTGTTGTTTTTTATAGCTGATTAGGATGAATATAACACATCTTTGTCCATTCACCTATGGTAGCAGTTCTTGCTACTGTAAATAATGCTGCAATAAACGTAGGGGTGTGTATATATCTTTGGGTTAGGGCTTTGTATTTTTTGGGTAAATACCCAGAAATAGGATAACAGGATCATACGGAATTTCTAGTTTCAACTTTTTGAGGAATCTTCCTACTGCTTTCCATAATGGCTGCATCAATTTTTAGTCCTGCTAACGGTGTATCTGGGTTCCCTTTTCTCCACGTCCTCTCTAACAAGGGAGGATAATAGCCATTCTTAGAGGTGTGAGATTTTATGCTTGGTCACATAAATATTATTTCAATTATTTCATCTATTTGGCTGTGCTTTTATAAACTTGGATCCTGAAAAGTTTAAAAACTGATGCATGTGGCTCATAGTATCTTTCCACAGAACCACTTTTAGTAGAACAGACAGGGAAGGTATAGCTCAAACAGAATGGTGATCCATTATTATCACATGCATTTAGTCAGATATGAACAATTGTTTTACTTGATTTTATAGATATAATTTTCACATTTATACAAGCATCTTTAAACAACTCACTGTGCGTTTTAGTACACGTCAAAAGGAAGCCATCTTTATTAGCTATCCAGTGCAGTGTGACAATTGCCCCCAAACTTCCACAGACCCACCAAAAGCGCTCCTTACACCTCCTGAAACTCTACATTTCCAGATATGGGCTAGTTTACAGTATGCTGGTGATCAAACATTCAAAGTGTCATTTAAGCTCATAACTCCACTGGATCTTGTGATCCAGTGATCCACATGGAGTAGAACTTCCAGTGTGCCCTAAATCGTGCACCATCCCAAATGGACTGCAGGCCCAAGTGTCAGGATGAGCCATCTGACCGCCAGCTTGTACCCATGGACAGCAATGGAATGATAAACTGTGCACTGCGGTGTTAAGTATAAATGATGGGTGTTCCCTGAGAAATGTGTGAACATCTAGTTATTCATTTATTATTCTTAATGAAGTATAAATTATTTTAATACCATTAATTTAGTTCTCTATTCATCTTTTACTTCAAAATTATTGAAAGTGAGTAATGACTGGGAAATGTTGCTATATTTAGACTTTTTAATCCATGGCACAAGTCTTCCTTGAATGGTGCTGTACACTGACCTTTATATGAACCTATACTACTTGAATTTCCTAAAAATGGCTGTCCCAGGATGTCTTCTGCCCTCCTGTTCTTAAACTGCCTCAAAAATGAGGCTTTTAAAAATTCCCCCTCAGGGCCCTTCTTGGTGGCACAAGGGGTTTAAGCACAGCACTATGAAGCTGGCCACAGCCACTTCAGCATGAATTCGGTCCCCAGCCAGGGAGGTGACCCACATGACGCAGCAGATCTCTCCTTCTCACACACTGCTCCCCTCAGCAGTATATTTCAGTGCATCTGCCTTTCCGCTCCCCATTCTGTCTCTGGTGAATCCTCTCATGCCCTGCACCTCTAGCCCGTATCCCAGTTCTTGTATGCATAAATAAATAAACCTTTAAAAAAATTCCCCCTCTCATGATAGTGCTTAGTGAAATATGTCAGGAGAAAAGCAAATACAGAAGGTCTTATTTCTATGTGGCATTTGAGAAACATAACAAAGGGTCATTCAAAGCCAAACTAATGATAACCCCTTAACAACTAGTGGCGACACTGAGGTAACCAGCGGGGGCAGGAGGCAGAGAGGGAGCTGGGGAGGGAGGCGAGTCCCGAAGGAACATGGTGGAGGATGGTTGGGAAACCAATGGAGGGGAGGCCGTGAAAATATTTGTAAGAGTTTTACATGATAGCTCCCAGGGCATACATAAAAGTATAACCTCCTTATCTTAATAAACATAATTTTAAATTAATAAAATAAATGCCTCCCCACATCCTCCTCCCAGGCCTCAGGTAGCTGAGGGCCCGCACTTGACTTTCCCCACACAGTGACTTTTTTTAAACTCATGCGGAGGCAGCCAGGCAGGGCTGGGGCGGGGGGGGGGGGAGAGTCATCTGATGGCTCTGAGAAGGGCCGAAGGGCAGGTCTTCCTGTCCAGTGCTGCTCAGTCCACAGGGGCCCCTCTGAGCCACATGTGGTTACTGAGTATTTGAAATGTGGCTAGTGATGTGCTGTGAGTCTAAACATGTGCCAGTTTTTTTTTTAAGAAAAATTGAAATTAACGGAAAAATAAAAATAGCTCATTCCTGTGGACATGGAATGGGACAGAAACTTGGCTTTAAAAATAGCTCAGTTTCCAACTGTGCCTCCTTTCTGCAAGGATGGGGAAATACAGTGATCTGGGGTCACACTCTCTTTCTCTCCTTTGCTGAGGCTTGGCCTGGGCCTGTCCTGGGGACTCACCTGGTCTGATGACACCGTGGGGACATGGGGCCTGGCATCCCTCCACCTTGGCCAGGCCCCTTCGGGCGGGGGTTGCTGGGTGCTGGCACCTCAGAGAGACTGTGCAAGGTCTTTTCCAGCTTCCAGGCTGTTCTCTAGCATGTGGCAGAGTTCTGGGCCTTCTGGAAAATGCTGGGATACAGGAAACCCTCACAGGTTAGCTGAAGCTCTGTCACCTTCCATCAGGAGTGGGCAAACTACAGCCCATAGGCCAAACCCGCCTGCTGCCTGTTTATGTAAATAAACATTTGTTGGAGCCTAGCCACATTCATTCATTTGCATATTGTCTGTGGCTACTTTTGTGCTGATGGCAGAATTGAGTAGTTGTGACAGAGTCCATATGGCATGGAAAGGCACAATTATTTACTATCTGGACCTTTAAGAAAAAGGTTTGCCGACTTCTGGTGCATATATAACATGCACCCAAAACGCCCGTGACCTTCACACCCTGCCAGGGCTCTGCTGCGGGTCTGGGACACCCATTATCTACACCTTCATTTCCCACCCACAGCCGTTTTCCCCACCTTCTCTCCTGGTGGAGGAGTCAGAATCCAAACTCACTTCTCAGGGGCCTCACCAGCCTCTAAGTCCGAATAGACCTCCCCCCAGGGAAGAAAGACTTACTTTGGGAACTTTCCAAATCTTTTTCTGTGTTTAGCACCCCCAAGCCCCAAAGTCTAGGGTTTAATGTTTGAATATTAAAATTGGTCCCCAGATTCCCATGGTATATATATCCCTTAACGCAGTTAAAGAATGGAGAACCGCAGCATCGCTATCACCTGGGAATGTGTTGTAAATTCCTGTGGGAATGGACTCCAGGAAATCTGTGTTTTGACAAAATTTTCGGGTGATTCCAGGCAGGCTTGTCTTGGACAAGAACAAGTGGCTTTGGGAGTAGAGATTGAGAGAAAGCCTTGGATCTAAAATGCAATTTGTTGAGGTAATGTGCTAATGTTCCCACTCCCATCTTCTGTCCCCTCTCACACCTTGCCCTGGCACCAACTTGCTGTAACACATCGGGGTCATGCCTCAAGTGGCCCCCAAACCTGTGATGAGATGTGCACAGAAGCCCATAGCTCTTTGTTCTGCTGAGAAGTCGATGCCTTTTCCTTTGTATAGGTCAAGGCCCATTATTTGTAGCTGAGAATTAATTTCCTCTTCCCTTATCGCTGCTTCTTCAAGCTGGATGCGCTGGGTTAGAGTGTGTCCGAAGAGCTGTGCGAAGCTGCATCAATAATGGGGAGCACTGCTCATTCTGCATTTGCAGGGAACCTGGGTGTCTAAATATGAGTAAAATTGGGATTAGGACATAACATTTACATTTATTTTAAAACAACCAATTTCCTGACTTGCCACCAGAGCTCTGAGACAGCACCTGTCCTTCATCAGTGGGCAAGTGTGAGGGGTGAAAATAACCTGCAGGGCAGCCGCAAATGAGATGGAGATCAGTTTGGGCACCTCACCCATTCACCCATCAGGGACTGTTCCACTTAGGTGCTTTGACCTGTTAGTCAGCTGCTTTATCTCTCACCCATGTATTTCTTATTGTTAATAATGTGCTGTAGGTATGAACTGATTTCTTCTTTCATTTTCCCCCATTGCCATTTCTTTCACCTGTGCCTTGAAAACTCACTGTCTGTATTTGTCAGAAAGCACCAGGCAAGCCAACGTTGGGGTGCATTTTGGGGGGCTTCTGCAGGTTCATTTTTCTGCTAGTTTTCCTATCCCCTAAGCAATGGCTTCAATTTAAGGGATATAAATGAGTCATACTTTAACACTTCTCTCTTAGCAGTCTCTGCCCAGCCTTCTACCAGGGTTGGCATGTGGAGGGAAGTTTTCACATGCTTGGAAACTGCTCAGTGAACTCCTGGCACTAGAACCCCCATGCCCTGCTCTTACACCCTGTTTGTGACCAGCTCTGTGTACTTAATGGAGGAACTGGCCAGAGAGGTGCAGGCCTTGCTGTTGTTTGCTCACACCAAAGGGCCCATGGACACGTGTCACTTTTTTTTAAGCATCATCTTTAATAATGTGTGAATATTGCCAGAAAACTAGCACTTCTCAAATAGAGAGTTTCAGGCCATGCAGGATGCGGTTCCTTATTCTCTCATGTGACCCTTATTTCTCTTATTTGGTCCCATTTTTTCCAAAGAATATATCTCTTACATCATAATGAAATGTGATTTGGCAAAAAGGGAATTGGAATAGGCATATTCAGCTAACAACAGGAAACGTGAGGCCCACGATGTGAATTAGTTCTGTCCTGCTGACATCACAGAAGAACCAGCAGAGTCTGTCATGCCAATGTGTTGACTTTCTGCTCCAGAAGCTTGTGTTTCTTTCTTTTTTTTTCCTTAAGACAATAAAGCAAAAATGCTTCACCCACATAATGTGTTGCTTTTGGAGTACTTTTACAAGTAGAACCCTAGGAGTGAAGTGCCCCCAATTTCCTTTGATTTGGCTTTTTGATCTTCATTTCAGTCTTTCCATTTTGAAAGTCTGATGAGAAGGAGAGGAAAGCTTAGCATCAAATATAAATGTGAATTTGAAATTTTCCCACTTTGGGTTTCCAGAAATACTTGATCTTTTTGCTGTGGGAACAGTGGTGTGTCCGATTCATGAGAGTAAGTAGACCTGTCTTTTGCCTTTCGTTTGCTAAGTAATTAATAGCAAAAGCCCATAATTTTCAAAGGCCCCTTGAAGTTTAAACTTAAATAACACTGAGCTAAAAAATAGTAAATAAGAATACAAGGCCTACGTGGCTCCCTTTTACTACCACAGATATTCGTGATCAACCTGCGTCTAAATCCAGCATTTTCCAGTCCAAACAAACTGATCACAGACTGATCTCCAGTAGTTGCAGGAAGAAAAATATATATATAATCAAAACATGGAAGATTTTGTGTTAATTTTTTTAGCTGGATACATTTTCCAAAGTTTCTTTGGAAGGAAATATATGTGATATTACTGCCACAGGATTCTCACCTGAACTGAACAGAATAAAGATGTAGGTTTTCAGCCGAGTTTTAACTTCAGCTGCCCCTGTTTCTTCAGCTATCTTATTTGAAAGTAGCTCATAAATGACTGATTAAAGAAAAATAAATCATTCAACACCACGGAGATTTTATGAGCATTCAGACCCTCTTATGTGATCTGCGCATTAGAGTTGATCCCAGACCAACAAGAACGTGTTGTCGGTTTTAAAGACAAGAGTATGGAGCAAAGTATCAAGAAGACAATATGATTATAAATGAAAACATCCATTTTCCTCTAAAGAGAAAAATCAGCACTTTGGATTTATAATAATGAGAACTGTCACGAATTCTTGGATTTTTCTGGATTAGAGGATTTGAAGAATAGTTATCCAGGAAATTGAAGTGATGAAGAGAAATTATTCTTCATCAAAAACTGTCTTTTACTTTTTTTTGATAAAATTGCTGGCGTTATGTTGAACTATATAACCTGATGCCACCATAAGTGTTTTACAGTCTGGTTGGGAGTTATAACCTTACACACTTAAAGCTATTTGTGTAGCTGGATTGAGAGTCTCTTCCCTGCCGCCCCCTCCACCCAAAACCCAATGGATTGCCAGATTTGGCCTTTATAGGCTGGGTGTATCTTTTCTGCCGTATGTTTCCATGTCTATGTATAACATGATAGCATTCTACTGATGCTTGTGGAGAACGAATCCACTATTAATCGTTTCCTTGGTTGATAGGTTAATGTTTTGCTTGCTAGTTTGGGAGAAGTCAGAACTGTGAACCTCATGGAACGGACCCTTGGGTGTCCTTGCATGGAAACAGACTAGTTCCCAGATACTGCCTTCACTGGCCTTTGCTTTCTAAAAAGTTCCCTGTACATCATTTCATCCAGAGTGTACTAGATAACCATATGTCCAACACCCTTAGACTGATAGTCCTGCCCAGATTTGTGAAGTCTCTTTATACCAGAAGGAGCTGGAAAAAGTTCCCTCATTTGCTCTGCTCAGTACACTGAGCAGGAATGTGAAGACTAAATCAATTACCTCAGGGGTCTGACATCTTTCTCCAGTCTGCAGTGAAAGTGGTCTTCCCTCTCTCCTCCTGACTGTTGATCCGGAGAAAAAATCTGGTGTAGGGCAGATCTCACTGACCTAAAGAGAGGACATGTACACAGTTCAGAGGCAGAGAATGAGCCACCCTACAGTCAAAATCCACTATCTCAAGGCACAGACAGGAAGTGCAAGATTAAAATGAAGCAAAGGAATAAGCAAGAAACCTAAACCCTGGTGCATGAAAAAAGCTCAGGGCAAAATTCTTTCTCCAGCTACACCAAGGAGCTCTCAATTGTGCATTCCAAACTCGTTCCAGGAGCAACCCCCCACCGATGTCAATGGGAGATCTGCACTCAAAAGCATCGAAGCAACAGCAATAAAGATCCACAGTGTATAAGGGAAAAAACCACCACCACCAACTAGAAAAACTGCCTAATGTGGGCACTGAGCAGGGAATTTCTGTCCTTAGCAACCAGAACAGGAAGACAGGGCAGGCATTGTGGGCATCTACCCAAGATGTTAGTTTGTTCCTTACCCCCCCCCCATCTGAAAATTTGGAGTCTAGATCAATGGATGGGGAATCTGGTGGCGCATTTGAATCGCATGGGGTGTTTTAAAAATGTACTAAGATTCCAAACCCACCCCTAGAGATTCTGATTTAATTGCTCTGAGGAGGAGCTTGGGTGTTGGTGTCTTTTAAAGCTTCCCCGGCGACTGTAACTTATGGCCAGGTGGAGATTCAGTGTGTACACTAAGGAGCGGCTCTGAAGGCCTCCTAAGTGTGCCGCAGAGAACAGGGCGGTCAGCACCCCTTAGCTCTCCCTTGGGGGCTAAAGAATACATGTTGAATTAAATCTTTGTCTATGAAAACTGTTGAGAAAACTAAGTATTGATCTTACTTGAGAGACTTTTATGTTAGTCAATTAAATTAGCACTATACCTTTCTACTACTGAAATAAGAGTACCATTACTATATGGAAATATAATGTTCCATAATATTTTTATTGTGTGACAGGGGACATGTCTTACTGCACTCAAATGTACAGTTTATGCATGACTGTAAAGTTAGCTGTAATCCATAAACAGGCAATATAGATCTTAGATATCTCTTTTAAGATCAGTTGGAAGGAAAAATTCCTTATTCCTTAGCAACACCATAGGAAGCAGGATTGCCTCCAAGAAAAAAAAAATCTTTATCTTTCCTAATTATTCCGCATGAAAAGGCAATAGAACATTCCATTATTCTAATATTTGAAGGGGAATCAATGCTTTTTGATCATTCACATGTCTATTTCTCCAAGTATTGCATCGGAAACATGAGAAAGATGTTTATTTGTACTTTTATTACATTTTTTTCAGGGCTGTTCACTGAGCTTTTCTGCAGCCAGGACCAGGAGGTTTATTTTCCTTGAATTTCATATGCCACAACCTCAAACAATGCGGAATGTAGGAGGTTGCATGTTTCCTGGTTGGTGAGGGTGCTGCTAGATTTAAGCACAGTACAAATAGGCATATTACTTGAGCATTTTCACTTTAGGCTATTTGGAAATGTGTCATTTAAAATGTGGAATCCTGGCACAAGATTTTCACACTGAAATTTTTTCAAAACTATCTAAAATGTGTCTTATTTGTGAAAATGCATCTTATTAATCCATTGTGATATAAAATAACAGCTGCTAATATGATTTTAAAGTTTGTAATAAAGTGCATCAAAATGTCTATAGAACGGATCGTGACAGCACAGCCAACAAGCGATATTTCAGGGACTTTTAATGTGTGAATTAAATGCCAACGTGGCAGAAAATGAAAACTCCCAAATATATCTTTTCTGGTTTTGACATTTGTTCTTATGTGGACCCCACACCCACTTGCCCCAGGCATTTCTATGGTTAGAAAGGAAGAAACAGACAATAGTCACTGAAGCTACAGTGAGCTACACCCCGTGCCAACTTGTATCTGTTAGCTATCGTACAATGCTGCTGTGTAACAAACTACTCCAGGTCACTTGCCTACAATTCTTTATTCCAATGGGCAAACTCAAGGTTGGTTAATCTAGGTTTGGCTCAGTGGTACTTAGATCCAACTGTAGGCAGGCTCCAATCCCACTCCAAGAGTCTCTCATGCTCCTTGGGTCAGTGGCTACCCAAGTCCTGTTCTTCTCAGGGAGCCACATGTGTAGGACAGATGAACAGAAATACACAATATGTCCGAAGATAGAGGCTCGGAACTGACAGGCTGTCACAGTGACTTGCATCCGTTAGCCTGAGGGAATCATGTGGGCAAACCTGACACAAATGTTGGGGAGAAGGAAAATATACTCTGCCTCTAATGGAAGGTTGCACTGATAACAATAATACCACCTACCACATGGCCCATAATATATTTCCTCTGTGCCAAATGGCTCTGACTCTCCTTGGAGCGGAGCTGTCTGTGACAATTGCAGCTGTTTGTGGTAGTGAGGGGGCAGGAATCTTGCATGACTGCTGTTTTCCTTTTAAATTAATAATTTGATATTAACATAACCACATAGCCCTGTTAGAAATGGTCTAATGTTAGAGTGCAGTTTCTGGTGCTGATTGCCAGCGTTAAAATCCTTCCTCCAGCAATTACTGTCTTTATGATTCTGAATAAGTTACTTGGTCATTATGTTCTTTGTTTTCCTCAACATTGAATGTGGAAAACAATAATACCTAACTCATAGGGATGTTGTAAGAATTAAATAAGTTAGCGCATGTATTAGCTTAAAGAATAAGAATTCATCTTCAGCCAGAGTAATATATTGCTGTTGAAGTTTTCCAGCTTTTATTCAAGTAGATGCAGGCATATATGTATATACTATGTCGTTTTCAAAATAAAAATCTTCTGGAAGGTGGGAGTTACGCCCTGTCAATTTTTCAATAAATTGTCGTAACTTGTTAAATGACCTAACTTTATTATATGGTTGCTAAACATAAGATTATTTTCCACATCTACTTTGCTTTACCAAAATAAATGGATGCCCACCCCATGAGGTGTTTCTCTTTCCTTGGTAAACCATAGCAAATTATATCTAATAAAACAAAAGTTTAATCCACCCAGAATATTTTGGGAAAGCACCTACCATGGGTGTAGAAACTTGCTAGATGATGGGGATACATACAGGGCCTGGGGGATGGGAATGACAAAGATGCACAAAGAACATTTTCATCCAACTCCTATCAGGAAAGAGAAGACTTAAGTATGGGTAATAGTGAAGCCAAAAAGAAAGGTAACAGTCAAAACCAGCTGCACTGAGTGAAGATTGACCTTTATTGTATTGAAGTGACTCACCTGTACAATGAAGATAAGAATAGTACTAACTTCTTATAGTTTTGACGATTCAAATGTAGGGCAAAGATAACTTTCTGAATCACTGCTAACATTACGAGTAGGACTGTTCTTGGCTATGGAAATAGGTCTGCAAGGAACGTACAGCAAGGCACAAGTCTTGAGGACTGAACCTACAGAGATGGGAGGGACACAGTACATGCATGAGGTGGAGTGTTTTCCTTCTTTGGGACTTACAACTTTTTGGTTTGGTTGTCTCTTTATCTCAGTTTCTCATAAGTAACATCAAAGTACCTGTTTGTTTTATTTACATTTGCTGCAACATTTATATGCTTGGATGTATTTCTACATTTTCACAGATGTTTTTGTTACATGTTATCTTTGCACTTCCCACCCCTACTTTCCTACTTAGTTGGTCATGTTTTCTTAAAAATTTAATTTGAATTTTTAGTATTATATATATATGTATGTTTAAAATTTTTCACATTTTTAAAAATTAAAGTTGACTTTATAAGAGGTTAAAATTTATACTTTGCGGCTCTCCCTGGTGGCGCAGCGGGTTAAAGCACAGCACTGAGAATCTAAAGCCACTTGCACATGAGTTCGATTCCCGCCTGCCCCGGAGGTGACCACATGGCGTGGCAGACCTCTCCTGACCCGCCCGCTGCTCCCCTCAGCAGTGTACTTCATCGATCTGCCTGTTCTGTTCCCCACTCTGTCACTGGTGAAGCCTCTCACCGCCCCTGAGCCTCTGGCCTGTACCCCAGTTCTGTATGCACAAATAAATAAATCTTAAAAAAAAAATTATACTTTGCTGAGAACATATTCTTTAAAAATATTTATCTATGCATACAAGAACTGAGGTACAGCCCAGAGGTGCAGGGAGTGAGAGGATTCTCCAGAGACAGAGTGGGGAGCAGAACAGGCAGACTGACTGAAATACACTGCTGAGGGGAGCAGCGGGTGAGACAGGAGAGGTCTGCTGAACCATGTGGGTCAGCTCCCTGGCCAGGGATCAAACTCAGACCAGAGTGCTGATAGTGCTGAGACTTAACCCCTTGCACCATGAGGGAGGCCCACTGAGAACATATTCTTAAAGTCTGTTATCTCTGTGCTTCTTTCAAACAATGACTTTATAAGAATGTTAGAATCCTTTATATCAAATTACATTCTCACTTTCCAAACTATTGTCTTCTAATATTTTAGTTTCACATTTAAACTATTGCTGTTACTGTTATAATTTTTGTTTTTCTTGCAGCCAGTGCTTATATTTATCCACATTTATTTTCCACTATTTCCTGTATTCCACTGATCCTTCTGAGTTCCATTTATTTTCTTGCTGAAGTAGATACTGTATAGTGTTTATTGTGAGGGACTGAGGTTTTGAGTAGATATTTTTATGCTATAAATGCTCTCATCTTTTATAAAAATGAATTTCGTTCACTCTCAAGTGTTAACAATATTTTTTCCTAGGTACACAACTCTAAATTGATACTACTTTACCTTAGTAATTTGGTATTATTATTTTACTATACTTTTACATGTGTTGTGGACAAAAAAAAAATGTGCTGGCTTCAAAACATTAGCTATTCACTTTGGTTGATTTAATAGCTTATAATTCAGTTGAGGTTTCCAATTTGTTTTCGTATTGTTTTATGTTGCCTTTAAATACACAAGAATTCATATTTACTCCCATTTACTAATTCCATCATCCCTTTCATTTTAGTCTGTGTTTTGACCAATTTTTCCTTTGTACATGGTCATATGTTCTTGTTACTTCCATGACTTGCGATTTTTGATGCTATGCTATTCATTGTCAACCCAACATTCTTGATTATTTAAATTTCATCAAGCTTCTTTAAAGAGTGTTGCATTTCTTTCTTTCTTTCTTTTTTTTTCCTGGAAGGTTATTAATTTTCTTGCAGATTACTTTGATCCATTTGAGTCTTAATCCAAAATTTTGTACGGGAAGATTTACAGTACACTTTCCTCTTGGATTACACTAAATTTATGCCTAAGGAATGGTATTTCTAAGATCCTTTCTAAGTTCCTAGGGGCTTATTGGAGTTTCTCCACCCTTATTGAATGGAAACAAAACATTGTCCATTTAGTGTGATCTCTAGAATTATTGGTCTGTTCTCAATGTTTGTTCTTTTCCTAATTTCATGGAGTTTTCACTGCATATGTGCAACCTGGTATTTGTCTAAAGACTCTGAGGAACATCTATGCAAAACCTAGAACGCCTTCTTTTTGTAATATTTTCTTCTCTGATACTTTGTCATACATATTCCAGTTGCCACTGTAGTCCTGCTAAAGTGTTTCCTAAAAATCTTTGCATTTATATGTTATATTGTAACCTTATATTCTGGAGGGGCATTATTTTCTTTGTGGGTATTTTCATGTATTTTGGGCTATATAAGTGTTCTTGAAGAATGAGTTTCTATTTCTTCTGTCAGGAGTTCAGATTTTCAGGGGAAAACTGTCACTACTCCATGGCAACTATTTATATTGATTGTTTATTTTGGCCTTTCTTTACCACTCCCAGAGATCAGTAAACTATTTTAAGACCTACGTGTGGTTCAAGTTTAAGATCTTAAATTTTCATTAGAGAATGTGTTTCCCACCATGGACTCTGAACAGATAATAAAATTCTTACTAGGTCAGCATTCAGTGATTAGCTAATATCTATGTTCCCCAAAGAAACTGTTTGAATGCTTCCATTTTTGTGGGTTCAAATTCACATATCCTATTACCAGGTAAGCTCTGATTCTCAGTGGGCTGCAATGGCACTGACTTGAAGTTTAAACTTACAGGTGCTTTATGTTTCTAGCTCCTTAGTGATTTTTTTTTCTCTTTTAAGTTTGGATATTGTATAGAGAATATGCTAATCCTTATCCAATGTTTTCCTAGGCTTGGTGAGACTATGGGAAGAGAGCTGGGATTGACTGATCAGTTTAAGTATCAAGTAATACAAGCTTTTCACTAATGTACAATTAGGTAAAACTAGTACCTGGTTTTGTGGGAATTAAACAAGTGAATATGTGTAAAACAGAATAATGTCTGTTTTAATATAAATATTATTATCATAGTTTCACTAGCCTTAATTTCGCTCTATTTCATAATTCTCATTTGTAAAAGGAGATGTGATGCATAGGTTACAGTTACTGATGAAATTTTAAATGAGGTGACATATTTAGGGGCAAAGGCATGAATTAATGATATCATTGTGTGTGTATGGAGAACAATGAGTTTTCTGGTTTATTGAAAAAGGGTTCAAGAATGAGAATAAGTGGAGGCAATTCCGAAAAGGTGACTTGGACATTGAATCCCAAGTCACAAATTTGGTTTTTATTAAGTAAATATACAATGTGAATTGTTTGAAGATTTGTGAGTAGAATTTGAACCTGATTAAGCTTAAACTCTGGAAGGTTAATCTGGGTGCCGTGTATGAAATGAACAAAAGAACTGGAAAAAGGAGAGGACAGTTAGATCAAGAGACTAGTTAGAAGTCTGCACAAGGGTGCAAGTACAAGATAGCACAGGGCAGATCATGAGGGTCAGATCAGTAATGATGTAGAAATTAGAACAGAACCAGATATATTTTTTATGTTTTTTAAGGGAGGAGTGGGTATAGTAAATAAGACTTGGAAACTGGTTGAATGGGAGTGATTGTGGGGTAATATATACTAAGTAACTCACAACATACATGGTGAATTTTCATAACCAGAGGAAGCAGAAAACAATAAATCATGGTAATGATGATGTCAATAATAATGTGGGTTAAGATGGCTATAAGCTTTACATACTTCTAAAATGAAGAACTGAGGTCTGATCCTCTCCCCTGTTACCTGGACATGCCTTCAAGTATCAGTGGTAACTAACAGAATGTAATATAAATGAAGGAACAAGGCTAGGAAAGGGATGTAGGTTCTACCCTGTTTCCAGAATGCTCCCTTTCAGAAGTACCCACAATGCCAGGGGAAGCCCAAGTCACATGGAAGTGCCATATGGAGGTGCTGTCAGCCTTAGGACTATATCCACTGTCTACCTAGAAAAACGGCCTTTTAGAAGGCCCAACCCACTTGAGCCTTCAATGACTTTTGATCTAAATACAGCTGCATTATGAGCTCCAAGGTTGACCCATACCATAGAGTCCTTTTCACAAAATCCTGTACAAACTAAAGTTTTTTAAGATATTAGATTTTGGGGCTTATTTATTACATAATAGATAACCAGAGTTAGAGTTAACATGTGCTAGAGGTATTATGTGTCATTTACCTGTATTAATGTGCCATTTATCAGGATCAACACTTTATATTTCCTCAACTAACTTCATCAGTAAACTTATTAATAACTGCTTTTATTTTAAGAATCAGGAAACTGAAGTTCAGGGAGTGAAACTAATTTGTGCCTGGTCATGTGAGGACATGGTAGAGGTAGGGTTGAGATGAGGTACAGGTTACTATAGACCCCATTCTTTTAACTATTATATTTATTTTTAGCCTGGGTTTTTCCCAAAACCCACTCTGAGACAAGGATTCAAGAGCAAGTGGCTTATTTGGAAATGTGTGATAGGAAATACCAGTACATTTAGTAGAGTTGAAAAGAAGTGAAATAGGGAATGGAAGAAAGCCAACAAGATTGAATTACTAAGTTTATCACCATTGGAAAACTGAACTGGCACTTAGCCCTAACTGGGGAGCTTAGGGAGAATGCATAGGGCATTCTTCAGAATTATCCCAGCCAAGGGTGAAGAAACTAGAGAGATCATTCTCCAAATTCTCATCTGTTACTGGGCGGAGTCTGTTTCCAAGGTTATAGCTATGTGGCACTTTTGGTTTGACCATAAAATAGACCATGTGTAGCTGCATGACCATAAAAGAAATCCCTCCCAGGTAATGCCACAGGGTTTGCACCACTGTATGCTAAGTGCATATGGGAGAGACAAGGACAGCTTCTGCCTGTCATGCTTTCCCCCTCACACCCTCCTGGACACACAGCTACTAATTATAAAGGAACAGTATCACCGAGAAGCGAGAAAGGGCAACTTCAAGAACTTACTCCCGAATGTGCTCTTTTAAGGTACTATCTATATGTCCGCACATGTGTGTCTGTGAGCATAAAACTGAATATATTCAGATTTTGCAAATCCAAGGGAATGGTGAGCTATTATCCTACTTGGAAAATGATAAAAGAGAAGAATTAAATTAGTCTTTCTATTTCTGTTGAATGGTCTCTATATAGTTATCTGCTTACTTGTGTATCTTTATACCAAACCTATGGTGCACACCTATGACTTAGAGCTAGTCAATTATGGTTAAGAGGAAAAAAGTAAATACTTTTTATTGGATGGTCCATTTATTGGACAGTCGAATCCATCTTCAGCCTAATGAGTGACACTGGAGTGGAGAACTGGGCTGCCCCAGCTGCCTCCACGTAATCACAAGGTGCTAAAGCTCAAAGCTGAAGCTATGAGAGAAGGCAATTTAGAGAATCTCAATCAGTGTGAAAATCACTCCAAATTTGCCTTCTCTATCTCCCCGTTTCCTTTATGTCATAAGCCATAATAACATGTAAAATACATGCACATTATAATTTATTTATTTTTTTCTGCTTCAAGTGACATTTCAAGACCAGGAAGAGTTGTTATGAAATTGGAACAAAGAATGGTTAAATTAATTTTATCATTGATGATTTGTAGTTTGGGACTGAGTCCCTGAATTTTAGAGCAAGAAAATGAAAATGATAGATAAGACAAAGTTAGATGAATGTCTGGGTGATATTAAACTGCCTTTGCCAAATATACTTTAACTGTGGAGTGGAAATATCTTGGTCAAAATGAAGATGATGTTGATAGATATCTATGTCCACCCCAATAGATATGGCTCTCAGTCCTAAAATGTAATAGGTAGCCAGTTTACAGCAAATGAATGTGTTTTTCCCTTTGTGCTTTCATCAATCCTATCCCCCTATACTTATATGGAAGATTGGTATTTAACTCCTTGATTGAAAATACTGTGTATTGTATTTTGCCAGCCTCAAATACTCGTTCACAATCCTACTCAGTGGGGGGGGGGGATGGGGGAGGCTATCTTTTTTTTTTTTTTTAATCATCTCAGTCCAGTAGGATGGAATACAAGTGATCATAACATCATAATACAGGGATAATATTGAACTACATGAACCACACCAAAGTGTGTTAGTTCCTAGTTAGGAATTTTAAGGTTTGAGTTATGAAAATTGAGGCTGTTCCTAGATAAGGCTTGGTAGACATGGAAGTAGATTAAAATACAAAGAAGAAATAGAACAGGAGTGAATCTTTGATATTTTTCAGAAGCAGATACATATACTTGTTTTTAACTCATACAGCCAAATATTTTGTCTCCTCACATTGGGCATATGCTTAATCCACCAAGACAAAGACCAGAATGAGTATTAACCACAAGGTCATGAATATCTATTACTGACTCCATCAAAAATTAGCTGTATGACCTTGGGCAAATCATAATATTTCCCTGGCCTTCACCCAAAAACAAAGAAAACACAAATAAAAAAACATAAGAGGTCTGTGGAATCTTTCTTTCCAGCATTGTGGATCTATAAAATGCTTCTTAACAAGCTTCTCTTGTAAAAGAATTAAATCCAAAAGGAAAATAGCTTTTGCAACCCTATCTGAACATTTAATTTGTCATTTGCTTTATGACATCTGCATGAGGCTTGTATAAAATATCTCTACAAGGTTAATTACCAGTACAGAATACGACAGTGATGTCGGTTAGCACAATATTTTGTTAGGCATGTGTGACAACATTGCAAAGTGGATCAGCTGCATGACTGTTTGTGTTTTGGCGTCCCCTTAGTTTAAAATGGCCACAATTCTAAACGTGTTTTCCCAGCACCTCCACCTCTGTACTAAGTGTGTGCCTTATAAAAAATCAATTCAGAAATTAACAACAACAAAAAGCTTATTGACAATTCATTCAGCTTTTTAGAAGGTTTACAAAAGGTAGCCAGACAGGGGTGAGATTTTGGGTGGCCGTGATGCTACATGAACAGAAACCTGTGAGAGCTTTCTAAGGAGCCATTATTTTTATTCAACCACTGTGATATGCATATCCCAAAATAAGAGAGATTCTCGAATTGCTTGGGGATAATGTTGAAAAGTATTAATTAGTTGTTTAAATACTTATAATGATTTCTTACCGTGTAATAAAATCTGTTTCTTAAAAATAACTCGCTTTCTGAATAACCCACAAATAGCACCTTAATATCTAAGGAAGGATGATTTACATTCACAATTACCAGAGTTTTGTATACATAATGTCAGTTTTCACTTGTAGAAGGAAATTTGTCACCGCCTTTCACTGGGTTAAGAAATAGAGGCACCTCCTCACATAATCACACTGTTTCTCCAAGAAGATTTCACTTCTCTCTCCTCTGGGGAGAGTGAAACCCTCTGTCAGTTGAAGTATTGAGCAAATGCCATAAAAAGCAAATGCCAATTTTTCTGAGATTATTAACAATAGTGAACCTTACATTTATTTTTATTGCACATTATCTCTTCGTTAATATGAACCTAAATAAAATGTGCTAGTATAAAGATGGGAATTTGTGTCAATCCAAACATCTGACTCATGCACTTTGTCTTGATTCAAAGTTCATTATTTAATCCAACAGAGTATTAAGGCTTTATCTTTTTGCAACATAAAATGCCAACAACTGAGTAGTCTTATGATTTAGAAAAGGAATTCAATCTTTGTGGCCTTTCCCAAAAGAACTTTTGGCTAGAAAAGTAACATGACTGGTCAATTTGGATTGGTGAGAGAACAACTGGAAGCCATTTTGTCTGGGGGACTTTACAAGTTTACCGTGACTTAATTTAGGAGGAAATATCTTTTGTCCTTACTGAAAAGCAACCTGATGAAGTGGGATCAAAGTTATCCTCACTTGTACACCTGCAGAGAAACTGTTTTGTATGTGCTGTGGATACTCTTCTACTGTGTTAGGACTTAGCTTATAATTTGACACCTTATGTCAAATCTTGATTGTAAAGAAAACTTGATAAAACACCATAAAGTAGGAGGAAGAAAATAATAGGCAGAGAGTCAGTGGAAACAGAACAGGTTGGGTTTTATATTTCTTCTCTAGTGGTGTAAGCCTTTTTCTGCTATTCATTTCTAATTCTTGCTCAAACATTTTCTTCCGATATTAAATTTGTATATTGATTGCCACAAAGAAAAGATGATATAAAAATTAAACCAGAACTCTGAACAAAACTGCAAAAAAAATTTCTTTCAAATATATGCAATAAAAAGAAATTGACCCAAGCACTTGACAATTACTCACACTTGGAGAAAAAGGAACTCTCCTACACTGCTGGTGGCAATGAAAACTGGTCCAACCACTATGGAAAGCTGTTTGGAGGTTTCTCAAGCTGCTAAAAATGGAGCTTCCATATGGTCAGTACATCTACCCAAAGAACACAAAAACTGTAATTCAAAAGGACACCTGTACCCCTATATTTATTGCTGCTCTGTTTACAATAGAGAAGATATGGAATCAACCCAAATGCCCCAAAATAGATGACTGGATCAAGAAGCTGTGGTACATATGCACAGTGGAATATTACTCAGTAGTCAAAAAGATAAACCCATGCCTTTTGCACAACATGGATGGAGCTGGAAACGATCATGCCTAGTGAAATAAACCGGAAAGAAAAAAGAAAAATACCAGGTGGCTTCTCTCATAGCAGGAGCATAAGGGATCAGAAAAAAAATCAATTGTAACAAAGTAAAAATGAAAATCAACAACTATAAACCAGACACATTCTATGGGGTTGAGCAGGGGGGTAGGATCAAAATTGCGGTGGGAAGAGTGCACAAGACTATGGAGATGGTACATGGGTGAACTGGTGTTGGGCAGGCCACAGGGATTATAACCAAGATGAAAAAATATACTAAGTGAAGAATGATATGTGTGTGTGTGTGCTCAAATTAAATAAAATAGACATGAATAAAAAAATGACCCACACTTGTTTAAATGAAATATGTTCCATCTTCCAAATGTGGTGATGCTTAAATACTAAAATGAAAAGGGAAATTGACACAATTATTTGAGTAATTTGTCTACATAGCACACCAATATCAACATTTAACAATCCCCTATTGTTGTATGTGTAAGTTACCCACCCTGCTTACCTCCAAGAGCTCCTCTTAGAGATTCTACTTTCTTTTCCTTGCTTTTTGCCACAGAAAGTTAATCTGTTTCTTCTGCATCAACAGATCTGCTTGCTAGCTGATTTCTAGGTGAGCGCAGCAAGGGAAGGTAGAGTCCTAGGGAATGTCAAAGGAAGATAACAGTGGGACTGGGGAATCTTTTTTTCTGGTTCCCTCCCAGCAGAGGCATCTGGGTTGACTGTCACCTTGACTCTAATCACAGTTCCTGTCAGTGAGGCTCCCTGAACGGTATAGTCTCCTTCCCATTCTGATAACCACTTCCTCTCCTGTTGCTCCTATCTCCTGGGTGCTGGCAGTTTCCCTGAACCCTTCCCAGCCTCTCCTCATCTGAAGGTCTAGTCTGTTATCTGCTGGGAGTCTGACCTATACAAACACTGCATCTCAATAGTGTGAGCAACACAGTAACCCTGGAGTGTTAGGAAATGGCATTCCCAACATGAACTGATACTTTTTTCCTCATATTTTGTGTGTGACGTGGTGATAGTGGTGACATTTTTGCCCACACAAATAGTATGTTCTTAAAGCATTTCTTACAAATGGACAGAGTGTCATTCATTGGAATAATACCCTGGAGCATTAAGTTAAAAGGTCACAAAAGAGCACATTCTATTCTATCCTAATCATATTATTACATTATTTTTTGATAAAATATTGGGCATATATAGTCATCTTAGTAGGTGGATTATTGGAGACTTTTTTCCTTTGATTTTTTTTCTGCATTTTCCAGACTTTCTATGATGACTAGGTGCTGTTTTTGTCAATAACTATTTAAAAATCATTAACCAGATGAACAGAATCTCAAATATACATTAAGTCTTCTATGCCAGCTCTGAGATACAAAGTTGAATCATGTCATGGTCTCAGAACATCTCTAAGCCAACATATACCTAAAATTAGCTGAAAACTTTTGGAAGAGCCACAATTAGAGTTTCCTGGAGTTCTGTGCCTTTCCTGTACAGGGCATAACTTTTAGTAAATCAAAATCTGGGAAAATTTTTAAAAGTTAGGACCATTCTATATAAAGGAAAAAAATTAAGCAAATTGGGAAAATCATGTGGTTAAAATAATCAAAGACATAGAATGGATTTTGCTCAAAAGAAAATACTAGACTTTCTTAAACAGAAAAAATGAAAGGTCCTTGTTGAAATTCACTGAATTCTGAATTGAACCTGGAAGAATTTATCAAACTGTAGAGTGCTATCTTTTGCAACTAGTCAGTGGAATATTTAGGATAACTAAGAGGAACTCTATAAAATTGATGTATTTTAGCCGAAGAAGGATTCCATCTCCTAGAATATTTATGTTGCAGATTCTGCTAGAACTCTGTTAAGATGCCTCAGAACCTGAGTTCTGAGAACTGGTGCATGCCAGTGCGGTTTCTGATGGCCAGTGTCTTCATCTTTGGGTTAAAAGAACCCCTTCATCCTCGTCTAGTGTCTGGGAATTGACATACCCCCAGAGGCGTTCCTTTGCAAATGACTAACAGTTCTAGGGACTGTATCTCAATTCCCTTGACGCTGGCTCACACGTCATACCATCTTCCATTTAATCCCTGGGTTGAGTTTCAGTCACTCCCTACAGCTGCTGGCTTAATAATGCAGTGCTGGCAACAACCTTCCCTCCCCTGCATTTACTGCCCACTGGTGCTAGTGTGTCTGCTCTTCTCAAGTAAAGCAAGTGTACCAGTGTTCATTTCAGCAGAATAAGATCATTACTTATAAAGAAATTAAGGTTCTGGCCCACCTTTGAAGGATTTTTGTGAATACTTGACTTGCTTCCCAGAGGTAGTTCCCTCAACTTGATCATTACGGTGAAGATGTATTCAATGGAAAAGTCCCCTGGAACAGCCTGCTACACCAATCTTCTTGTTAGAGGTCACTTTTGAGAAATCATCAAAACTAAATTTAGAAACTAAACCTTAACCTCTGATGGGAAGTTTTGTTTCTGGATGGATTCAGAACAGCCTGTCACCATCTTTATTTCCATGATGGAGAGACAGTCAGCAAGATTGTCAAACAACAGACTTTATTACTTATACAGTCCAGCCTGTCACTTAGGAATAAAAGTCAGTTATTTATTAAACATCCACTTGACAAACAATGGCTTAAGGGGAGAAAAATCTCCCTTGAGGGGAAAGTAATTTTATGAAACGCCAAAGTTATTGAAAGTCTAAACCTTTCAAAACTTCCCATTCTATTTTGCTTTTCCCTTCCTTGTTAATGATAACACTTCCTCACCCACTGGACTTAGACAAGGCACTGTCATTGTGAGAATATCTGTAAAGAGCTCCGCTCTGCATGCACGTACTGTGTGCTATTTATACACTTTCCCTAATATTTACACTTGAAAATGTTATGAGACTAGCCATCACACATTTCCTCCTTCTCCAGCCACCCACATGCTGTTTTTTTTTTTCAGAGACAATATACATAAAAATGACAGACATCTTTTGCCTGTGATATCTACTGTTCATTGTGAGCATGTATTTATGTATCAGTAAGTGATTGTATGTGACAATGAGTAATAAAGGCATTAAGGCAACATAAACTTGAGAGTAAGAGGGAGAGTCGTCATTATGCCTGGACATACATGCATGCCTTGCGATGTAAACTTTAGCTTGAAAGGATTTTCTCTTAAATAGATTGAGGATAATATAAAGTACAGCCCACAGTGAGCTAGAATGATGCTCACTGAGTGTTTAAAACAGTGCTAGCCAACATGGTGACTACTAGCCACAAATGGGGACTGAAATCTAAATTGCTAAAAATTAAACAAAATTAAAAAAAATTAGTATGTACTGTGTGATGCATATTTTAAGTACTTAGTAGACACATGAGGAGGATGGACAGACCCGGTGCACAGCCAGGAATGTGCCATCATTGTGAAAAGCCCTGTTAGGCAGTCTAGAAAGCAAGAGCCTTTGGCAACACACTCTGAAGACAGAACGACCTGTTATCACCTTCTGAAGCGCATGGAACGTCCTCTGTCCTCCACCCCCATTTCCTCTTTCTTCCTGAGACTTGAAATAGTAATGAAAAAACCACCCCATAGAACTACAAAAAAAGAAAGACAAAGAGGACTGTTGTAAAAATAAGAAGCTTTGAAGAATCTGAAGCAGATGTTATGCTGGGAGCGAGTGTGTGCTCCAGGACCACCTGTGCCCACTTAATTCCGTCCAAAATCATTTCCTCCACCAGTTACCATGAAGAGACTCAAGGATATAAGAATATTTGGTGGAGGAAGTGGGGAGGAGGTGGAGGAAAGGAAGTGAGAGTAAGCTTCTAGTTAAGACTCATTTGGGATAAGAATAATGATTTATTGCCACTGGGTGCTCTCAGGAAAGGTACTTTTCTCTGCCCAGAGCCAAGCTGACTGGCTGGACCACCTTGCAAAATCAACCCATATGCATATGTTTTGAGTAAGAAATTTCAAGTGAGCTACAGCTCAGATGATATAGAGATAGAGGTGTGTTTCAGTTAAGGATGGGTATAGAATCAGTATTTTTGTCAGAAACAGTCAAAGACCATTCGTTTATTCCTGCAACAGCTTGTTTTGCTGCATATTCTTACTGTGGTTCTGAGTCCATCTGAGATGTTACTTTAACCCTTTCATTTTGAAGCTTGCTCATTTTCTAGCAGAACCCTTGCTTTATTATTCCAGGGGAAGAGAGCTGTCAGTTTTAACTAGTTGTTCCTGAGTGTTAAAGGTATTCTGTTGCTGAGCCCATAGAGACAGAGTGAATTGTCTGATGACTCATTTGAACTTTCTCTTCAAAAACAAATTGCCTGAGAAAGGATACCTCCCTTAGATTATGTCATCACTTTTTTTTTTTTCTGGAAAAGTAACTAGTTCCCATTAATCCATTAATGGGTGTAAATCATGAGACATAACTGCACTGGAAAAGAGAACATTTTGGAGTTGAGGTGGATGGCCCAGTATTTTACCAAACTTGTGACAGTGGGAACTTTCTGGAAATTGAATAGAAAATGTCAGCTGACTGGAAACACATCCCATCCAAATACTCAAATGGAGAGTTAAGTGCTGTCTCAGTACTGTGATTTGCTAGCATCTTTGATTGTTCTCTTGGCTTAGCATAATTCTCTCTTTGCAGAAGAGGGCTCATTTTTTCACATTCTTTCAGCCAAAGTTTTCCCTTTTGACCCATAGACAGAAACTTGAGATCATCAGCTTCATTTTCTATTTGATTCTCTACATTTGTGTTTTCCCATAGAGGGAAGAGAAACACTTCCATGAAGACTGCAAGATGAACTTTTGCATGAGTCCCAGCTTTTAGTCCATTCATTTATCCATCTGCTTATCCATTCAACAAATATGTGCCAGGCATTGTGCTAAAAACTGGAGACAGTGAAAAAGTAGGTAACCCTATATTCTGAAGATTACCTTCTCATGGAAGACATATATATATATATAGTTTCCTATAGCTTCTGTAACAAATCAACCAAAAATTGCCTTAAAACTACATAAATTCATTATCTTACTCTTCTGTAGGTCATAAAACCAACAGATATCTTGCTGGACTACCATCAAGGTGTATTATCTGGAGTCTTGAGGAGAGTATTTATTTCCTTCCTAATTCTAGCTCAGAGAGGCCACCTGTATTCCTTAGCTTGAGGCTGCCTTCCTCCACAGTCAAAGCCAGCCATGTCAGAGCAAGTTCTCCTCACGTCACATCTCTTTAACTCTTCTTTTGTCATCTCATCTCTCCATGACCAGAGCCTGGACAGGTTCTTTGCTTTTAAGGATTCATGCGCTTAGATTCATCTCATCAGCATATCTCCATCTGAAAAGCCAGTACCCTTCATCACATCTACAAAATTCTCTTTTGTTTTTAAAGGCAAATTGTTCACAGATTCTAAGAATTAAAGTATGGGCATCTTTGGGGGGGGGGCAATGATGTTGCTTCCCACATCAGGTAAGCAAACAAAAATGCAATAGTTACGGCCTCCCTGGTGGTGCAGGAATTAAATTCTCAGCACTATCAAGCTATTGCCAGCCATCTCCAGCACTCCTTGCCAGGGAGCTGACCCACATGGTGCAGCAGACCTTTCCTGTCTTACCCACTGCTCCCCTCAGCAGTGCATTTCAGTCAGTCTGCATCTTCTGTTCCCCACTCTGTCTCTGGTGAATCCTCTCATCATCCCAGTACCTCTGACCTGTACCCCAGTTCTGTTTTCATAAATAAATAAAAAAAAATAAATGTTTAAAAAAAATACGACAGTCAGTTGTTGTGGCCAGTATGGCCATGGAAGCAGCGCTATGGGAGAGAAGTCATTCACCAGAGGCTCTGCAGTCAGGAGAGGACTTGCTGAGAAGATAATTGTTTATTTATTTATTTTTAAATTGAATTCTTTATAGCGAGTTCATGTTGGTTTATAGCACTATGTATGACTTAGGTGTAGCGATTCACACCTTTCCAGATGTGTATTACTATATCATGCCCAACACAAAAGCACCCTATATCTTCCATCATAGCCCTTTGGGTCCCCTCCCCTTTTCATCCCCATCTCTCACTCTCCCCACTCTAGTAGCCTCATTTCTGTAGTCAGATTTCAAGGGCTTGTTTCCCTAAATTTTGGCTGTTCCTTGCTTTATTTCTTGAAATGCCATGCATATGAGTGAAACCATCTTGCATTTGTCTATCTCCTTCTGACTTGTTTCACTGTGCATACTCCCTTCCAGTTCCATCTATGTTATTGCAAGGGGCAAGATTTCATCTTGTTTTAATCACTGAGTAGTATTCCATTGTGTATATGGACCACATTTTCCCAGTACACTTATTTGACCTTAAGCAATTAGTTTGTTTCCATAACATAGCTATTGTAAATAATGCTGCAAAGAAAATAGGATATATTTATTTTTTCAAATTAATGTTTTCACAGTCTTTGGTTAGATACTTAGGAGTGGAATTGCTGGATCATATGGTAGATCTATTTTTAATATTTTGAGAAGATTCTACATATTTCTCAAAGAAGCTGCACTAGTCTACATTTCTACCAACCATGCATCTCTAAAAAGATATTTAAGCTGAGCAATAAAGGATAAGAAGGTCCTGATCATCAGCCAGCAGGGCTTGGCCTGATGTTATCATTGTCTAGCAATATGATCCTCCTAACTACAGATTACCAGATGAGCATTTAGGCTAAGTATAGCAGGGGCTTTTCATAGTTAAACTTAGTTTTCAGGGGTGTTTCCATGCCTCTCTGTGCTGAAACCTGAAAATATGTAGTCCTGGAGAAAACATGAAAACATCAATAATGTTTCTTTCCTGGTAAAGGACATTTCTATAAAAAAAAGAAAATAAGCGTAGAGAGTTAAATAGAGGCAAAAGACAGCAAAGGAGTCTCTTCTTCAAAGTGGGTGACTAGTTGTAGTGTTTAGGATTTTGTTTATAAGTGTTAGGAACCTAAAAACCTAACTATGTTAAGCAAAAAGCAGGGCTACAATACTCTGGTTTTATATGGCAGAAACTTGATCTCTGAGTCAGGCCATGCCCAACCATTCCTATGAATCATCTAATAAAGTTCACTCTTTTGCTTAAGAGAACTATGATATTTATGTTTATATTACTTACAGCCAAAGGAAGCCTAGTAATACAATAGTAATTCACTTTGAGAAACCATGGCACACCAAGTGCCCTCCATGAAAACTGACAGGCACTTTTAAAAGCTGTGTGGACTGGCTTTTAATTTTTTTCCCCAAGTCACAAATATCTAGTCATAGCATGTTATTAGAGTTGGATCAGTTCATTTATCCAGTTGGAATATATTTGTGATGTCTACAAGCTCACCATTTTCATACTGCTTTTCAACTTTTGTGAGATGCCACATACATTGTGTGTGTGTGCATGTAAAATGTCTACGTGCAATGTAAAGAACAGTAATAGGTTATAAAGCAAACAAACTTGCACTCTCCAAGCATGAAAGTTAGAACAACTCCAGTGCCCTTGAATCTTCCATGTGCCTTACCCCAGTACATAGATCTGTCTTCTTCCTCTCCAAATGTAATAACTCTCCTAAGTTTTCTTTAATAAGGCTCCCATTTTTCTTTAGAGTATTATTATGTGTGTGTGTGTGTTTGTATTCCTGAGTCATATGATTTTTAGAATGCCGATTTTATCATTATATAAGTAGACTCAAGCAGACTAAATCCTTCTCCTGCTTGCTTTTGTTGTTCAACACTGATTTTTAAGACAATTCACATGAAGTTCATTTATTTTCACCACTGTGTACTTTACCATGCTATGAGTATATAGCTGTTTATTTCTACATTCTGCTGTTGATAAATAGATGGCCTCTATGTTTTTGCTATCACAGAGTCACTTGAGCACATGTCTAAGTTTCTCTGCTGTACTTACCTGCATATATAATATCTAGATCACAGGAAACAAACATCTTTAGATTTAGAGGTAATTCTAAGTAGGTTTCCAGAGTAACTGCATCACTCTCTAATCCAACCAGTAGAGTACATGGTACAAATGTTGGTTTTATGCACTTACTAAAGTTTGGTATTGTAAGATTATAATATAATTACTGGTTTGGTGGGTGTGACACAGTGTCTCATTGAGATTTTACATGGTTACTTGTCCATAGCAATTCTGAAATCCTTCTGTGGGAATATAGCAAGATCACCTTGTCTCTGTCTTGAGACAGAGAACATTTCTTGATGAGATTCTAGTCAGGAATCATAAGAGCAGTTACCCAGTTCATCAATATCATTGACATTGACCATATTCTTTGTGTTATTCATCCTGTTCCTTGGTTTTCCTCCCCACATCTGAAGAGTAGATTTCTTAGTCTACCTCATGCCATTAAGATGTTTGCAGCCTAGTGATATGGAGTGGTCAGAATCTCTTTGAGTCTAGGCTGTTAATATTTTTAGGAACAAAGCTTTAAAAATGTTTTCCTTCATTGTACAAAATGAGGCATATTTGTGTGTGTTTATACTTCTCTCTAAACATAATTATGGATCCTTTGAGCTTATCTGGATTCTTGTCTTAATCTTAGTCCTGAACCACTCTTCTAACTGAAGAATTTAGAGGGTGGACCTCTAATCCATCTCAGAGGATTTAACAAAAGTGGCTGCTGTGCTTTATATTTGGTGTTTGCTCTGAGCCTACATTTTTTTTAATTATATATATTTATTTTTTTATTACATCATTCTTCATTTTGTGCATTTTTTCATCTTGGTTGTAATCCTCATGGACTTCCCACTGCCAATTTACCAATGTGCCATTATCATAGTCCCATACACTCTTCCCACCCCAGTTTTGATCCCCTCTCCACTCCTGTAAAGTGTCTCTGATTTAAATTTTTGTTTCTTATTTTTACTTTATTACAGGTACTTTTGGGGGGCTGCAATCTTAGTCCTGTGATTGTGTGCAAATTAGCAAAAGGTTGATTTATCATTTGGAGGTGAGCCAATACTCCACCTTTTGACTCTTCAGTTCCTAGAATTTTTGGATTCTCATTTTCCATTTTACCTCTACAGTCACTTTAAAAGCAGACCGACATTTAATACACTGTGACTTAAGCACAAATCACTTAGGAGACAAAGTCTGTCTCCTGAAAGTATATATCGGTCAGTTGTGTTTATGCACATATATGCAATTTATTTAGTTTACTTCCATTTCATATTTATTTTTATAACAATTTTGTAATTTTTCATTTAAAATGTGCTCTCTACAGAGGTGATGATCATTTTTTGTTGTTAATATTATTTTCTCTTTTTCTTCTTAATAAATCTTGCTAGAAGTCTCCCGATTTTGTCAGTCTTTCCAAAATGCTAACTTTGAGTGTATTATACTCTAGTATATCTTGGTTTTTTTTTTGGCATTTCATTATTTTTAGTGCTTATTTACATTTTAATTTCTTGAAATTAATTTGTTTTTAATCTGGATGCCTTAATCTTTTAACCTTTCTTCTTCACTAATATTTGCACTAAAGCCTAGGTGCCATTTAACTTGTTCTAATATTCAGGTTAAAAATAATTTCATTTTTTAATTGCCTTTATGTTTTCTCCTTTAAAATTGTTTAGAAGTGTACTTAAATATACAAAAGATAAGTGTTTAATTTATTTAAAATTGGTTTGTACCTGTGCTATTCACAGTTTTTTGTTTGTTTGTTTTAAAAGATTTTATTTATTTATTCATACAGAACTGGGGTACAGGCCAGAGATGTGGAGGGTGAGAGGATTTACCAGAGACAGAGTGGGGAGCAGAACAGGCAGGTTGACGAAGTACACTGCTGAGGGGAGCAGCGGGCGGGTCAGGAGAGGTCTGCCATGCCAGGTGGTCACCTCCGGGGCAGGTGGGGGTCGAACTCATGCGGAAGTGGCCCTAGCTTCTCAGTGTTGTGCTTCAACCTGCTGCACCACCAGGGAGGGTCTATTCACACTGTTTTATATGGATTTACTGAATTTGATTGAACCGTGATTTTAAAGGACAGTCTTTTTTTTTTTTTTTTGCAAATATGTAGCACGAGCATATAAAAATAACTATCCATGAAAAGACATGTGTAAGCGTTTTTATGAGTTTTTCACAATAGCCCTGAACTGCAAGCAGCCTTGGTATCCAGCAGTTGAAAAATAAGTAATGAGTGGAGTCTTCAGACTATGGAACACTATTTAACAACATTTAACAATAAAAAAGATGATATATAATTCATGCAATAATGTAAATGAGACTCAAAAATGAAAGAATTCTTACACAGAAGTACAAAGAGTAGAAAAGAGTAGGATTCCTTCTATATGATGTTCTAGGACAGTAAAATTAGGCTATGGTAAAGAAAGTGTAAGAGTATTGTTGTCCCAGAGTAGAGGTAAAGGGGTAGGGATCAACTGAGAAAAAGGCATGATTGAATTTTCTGGGAGGATAGTAATGTTCCAGGTAGGCATTTAAATTATAAAAGTAAGTGGTGATTAAATTGTGTACAATATTTGCACATCATTCTGATATCTGAATATATCATTATTTTACTGCTTCTTGAAGTCTAATTCAACTAGGTGTACAATTTTGAATTAACAGTTGTCTTAAGCCCAGTATTTTGAAGATATAGTTCTACTGTCTTTGGACTTCCATTGTCATTTTTGAGAAGTCATTTGTTATTCTAATGATTATACTTCTGTAGAAAATGCATTACTGTTTTAATTACCTTCTCTTAGCCTTTAATATTTTGCACTTTCAATATGGCTAGGTCTGTTTCTTTTCACTTATTTTGAAAGTCTAAATCCAATATCTTTTACCCATTCTAGAAAATACACCACTATTTTGAACACTGCTTCTCCTCTTGTTAATATTAGCTCTACCTAGAACTCTAATAGATGATCATGTTATTCTTTTACCCTAGTCTTATGCTTAGTGCCTGCAGACAATACTTCTCTGGGCTGATTTTGGTTTTCCAGCTTAAACTTTCAGAAATAGTCTCAAACCTGCATAAATACAGTCTGGTAGTTGACAATCCTTAGGGGAGGCATTTTTATTTATCTATTTAGCAAAAACCCAAAGCCAGTAATGGCAGTGATCTCCTTTGCATGTGATTGTAAGATAAGTTTTTCCTTGTTCAACCTCAGAGACCTGGACTTTAAGTGGTGCTCTGTGGTGGTATTTTAGAGGCTTTGTCTCTAACTTCTACATGCTTGGCTCTTTAATTTCCAGGAGATTGGCATAAAGAATTGGCACTTATCTCCAATGAAGTTACTGTCTCTTGCACCAACACTTCTCCCTGAGTTTATGTATTTTGTGGATGTTGTTTTTGTATACTTTGTTTTTATTTTTTTTAAAGATTTATTTATTTGTGCATACAGAACTGGGGTACAGACCAGAGGCTCAGGAGCGGTGAGAGGCTTCACCAGAGACAGAGTGGGGAGCAGAACAGGCAGATCGAGGAAGTATACCGCTGAGGGGAGCAGCGGGCAGGCCAGGAGAGGTCTGCCATGCCATGTGGTCACCTCCCTGGCAGGAGGGAATCGAACTCATGCGGAAGTGGCTTTAGATTCTCAGTGCAGCGCTTTAACCTGCTGCACCACCAGAGAGGGCCGAGTTTGTTTTTATTTTTAAAGATTTATTTATTTATGCACAAAAGAACTGGAATGTAGGCCAGTGGTACAAGGGGTATGAGTATTCACCAGAAACAGAGTGGGGAGAAGAACAGGTGGATCTACTGAAATACACTTCTGAGGGGAGCAGCAGGCAAGACTGGAGAGGTCTGCTACGCCATGTGGGTCAGCTCCCTGACTGCAGATCAAATACATGCCACAGGGTCTGACTGGGTCGTGCTGAGACTTGAACCCTGTGCCACCAGAGAGGCCTTCTTTTACACTTTGTGATCCAAAATGGTAATGTTAAAACTTTTTGATGTGATAGACTGTTCTCATTTGAATTTCAAGTGATTCTTTTTTCTTTGAGTTTTGTGGGAACATTGCCTTATATTTAGACATGTATGATAACTTGTTACTACTATTTTTTCATTTATTTTTCTTTACTATATACTAAACATAGTATATGCTAAACATACAAACACAGCTTCAAGATAAATCTCTCAGCTTCCCTTTTAATAAGATTGCCATGTCAAAATATGTTAAACCTCCCTTCATAAAAATTTTGGAGGCTACACAGTTCCTTGTCTCTGCCTTTAAATTTCCTAAAACTTTGGTTGGTGCATAGGTCTTCACTCTTGATTTTGGATCAGTTATTTTTGTTCTCATGAAATATTACATTTATATTCTCTTATACCCATAAACACAGATGTTTTCTTTTACATCTTCAATTTTTTTTATCGACATTTCCTTCCCCTTCTGTTTTGCTGTCATTTTTATATCTTACCTATTGACACAAGAACATGTTTGAGTTGGATTCATTTAAATCACATCAACATTGATTTTCTTTCATTTCATCTAAATCAGCATTGATTGCACCTCAGTCTCTCCTCAACATTTAGAAACGGTCACTACAGAAGTCTCACCATCTTAGTGACATAGGGAAACGTTTTTGTTTTGTTTAATATAAAAGTTTATTTTTACATCATTTTGTGCCTGTTTCCATCTCAGTTAGGGATTTTTTTTTTTTAACAAAGTAGTCAAATAAAAAAAAATAAATCTTTTTCCTTTGTTGTATACTGTCCATGGTAAAAGCTAACATAAACTAAAATGAAAAACTTTTTGCTCAATCCACACAGATATCCTTTTTGTTTTTCAAGACTCTGGTCTTAAGAGAGTGTATTCATTCTCTAGCGTGCTCACTGGAAGAGTCCAGTTCATTTTTCACTGACACGGGGCCTGAGGACACTGTGAAAAGAAACAAGAGAAACAAAGATATGGAATTTATGATATTTCCCTCCAATTATTTATGATGTTTTTTTCTATACATTTGTGTGGCTTTTTTTAAATGTGTTCTTTAAAGTAAATCTGAATCTCTGAAGTAAGAAAAGCAAGTATCCTTCCTTGTACTTCCTATTTTTCTACTTTACTCTCTATAGGTTACCTCTGATAACAATTTCACATGAATGGTAGACATCTCTACCTATTTATCCAAACACTTAATATCTTTTAAGTAATTTAATTCTTAACTGTGATGTGGCATTATTATTATTAGTCACCATTTCCAGTACAGAAACAAGGTAGTATCTGTAAGTTAATTTGCCTCCATGTCACTCCACTAAGTGGTAGGGTTGGCAGACTTATTCATGGATAATTCCAGTACGTGTGCTAAACCACTTCGTTAAAATATCTTTGAAATCTATTGTGAAGTTTTATTGCTATGTTCATGAAGATATAACTATTATGTTTTGGTCCATTTAAGTCAAAATATTGTCTAAATTCTTTGCATGTCCTCTATTACTAATAGTGTAACATTGATATCATCTTGTTAGTATTTTATATAGCATATTTACTCCATAACTTTAACCATTTAAATAAAATTTAGTCTAATTGGTGTCTACCCACAGAGAGATGAATTTTATTCCAATTTAAGAATGTCTCTATAAATAGAGGCATGGATTAATTCACATTTATTGTATTATGTATTTACTATGAAAGATTTTTTTTACAGTTCTTTCTTGCTGTTTCTTTTAAATTTATTTTCTTTGTTGATTTTCACACAATTTTCTTATTCCATTTTTTTTCTCTAATTACTTTGACTTTATATATTTATATAGGACTTGCTTTCAACATTTATAATTTGAATGTGTTAGTTTAAAAATTCTCTAAATTTCGTTAGCATCTATATATTTTCCTTTCCCTCATTTATCCCCATGTCTGTCTCCACACCTGTGTCAGTTACCCTATAGGGGTTACATGGACCTTTCACCCAGAGTTCAGTTGAATATCAAGATGAATGACACCACAGCCCTTCAAGATGATATGAAAGGCTTATCATTCATATAATAAGGCACTCTGGGAAGAACTGGGTGGACGCCCAAGCTGGCCAAACTTGAATTGAGAAGGCTGGGAGTGGAGATTGACTCAACATTTGTTGTGGTTAAGGGTCTGAACTTGAATGAGGCTCCTTGCACACTGACAGAGGCTTGTGTGGTTTGAATTTCCTGCAAGTACCAAAGAAAGGGGTATTCTGAGTTTTCTTATCAGCTGCCAGATGTGAGGCAAGGGAGAAAAGGGAAGTGGTGGAACTGTGAGCAGTCAAGTATCAAAAATGGAGTCAGACTTTATTGTAGTCTATTCCATGTTGAAGTCATTGAGGACTTTGGATCCAAATTGCTAATACTTAATCTTTTCTGATGTGAAACAACCACCTTTTAATTCACGAAGGAGCTTGCTAGGTTTATCTACTCATTCTTGTTTTATATCTTACTCTTTGTGGGGCTTGTTTTTCATTTTGCTGGAATACGTTTTTTTCTGAGGTGGTTTGTTAATAATACTACTGAATATAGTTTTGCTAGATATAGGTCTTACATACAAAATAAATTTCTCTCCTGTATCTTCTGTTAACATCTATTTTTGACAGTGAACTCAAGCTGCAATTTGATTTTGTTTACACTTTTATCCTCTAATATCTCCTCTAGAAGTCTGTTTTTCTATTCTAAAGTTATTTCTACTTTTTAAAGGTTTCCTTACATTATTATTGTTTATCCTAATTAGCATTCAATACATCCTTTAATATGAAGTTCATTCTTACTGTTCACTGATTTGCTCTTTTTTATTGATTCTGCTATTCAGTTCATCTACTGACATTTTAATTTTGATACTAATGCTTTTGTTTTTTAGAGTTGTTTAGTTTTCATGTTTGTAACACATCTTTTGGGATCTCTCTAGGGTTATCCAACATAATTCTTTGAAAGTATTTTTGTTTGTTTCATTAGTTTTATTTGCTCAAAAATTAGTTCTTCTGTCCATTCACCTTCTCAACAATGTTAAATATCCTTTAATGTTAGTGAATTTTTAATGAACTGCTCACATTCATGTTTAAAGAACCTCTCTACATCTGTGAAGATTCTGGCCTTGACAGAGAAGCATATTTTCTATGGTCTTGGAGAACAGAATGAACATGCTCGCAAATAGCATTTTTGCTATTACTTATGTTTTATGTGTGGAAATTTCCCTATTTCTCTGATTCTTCAGCTCTTGAAGCATTTTCCTTGCTCTTTGACTCAATATCTTATAGCATCTGCTTTAGTCTGGAGATAAATACCATTTACACATAAAGCTCCTGGGATCAGAGGGAAAAACCAAAATGCCATAATGCCCATATGAATTTTTCTAAGTCTACTTACAATTATATGTATATGTATCTTGTGGCCCTTATTGATTTCCCTTTGTATTCTGGTTAGATATATTTGTTCGTACTAAAGAAAAAAAAAATTCTAGAGTTCTGTGTCCAGACACTCACTGTGAATAATCTCCATTGTCCTACATTTTAGCCTTCTCCATATAGTGAATTTCAAGAATTCACTTGAAAACAAGTAAATTATTAAATGAGTCCTTAAATATCTCTGCAAACATGACCCTGTATTCATTAATAATTCCACTCAATGAGCAGCCTGCTGATAACTTGTATTATGCTTTGCACATTACTACATTCTTATTAATGATGATACAATGCATGTTAAGTCAACAGTTTTTGAGAGGCAGTTATTAAGAAGAAAATCTCCAATTAATAACAGAAGAGGATTTAAGTAGACTTAATGATGATGAGTTATAGTTTGAAAAATAATTTCTTTGCACAATGAAAACTGATATTAGACGAGTATTGTTATACCTACAAGCTTAGATGGGTCAGGGTCCTAGTAAAGATTATGACTGAGTACAATCTTCTTAGAAGAGTTAGTAAATGCTACATGAGTATGATCAGGGTTAGCAGATTATCACATGTGATATCATAGAACCACTGGTGTGGTCAATACATAAGCCTTCCTGGGCATTTGAGGATCCCTGCTCTCTTTAGTTCTGCAGTATTCTGCAGTGCACTATAAGCAACATTGGACAGGGAGGCGATTTTCTATTATTTGACTGGGGTGGGTGGAATAATTTTAATTGCTAAGAAATTGCATTTTCATTGTAAAGCAATTCAAGTTATAGCAGATTCATAATGCAGCTATTGTAAAAATGACATTTCAGTGACATTTCTGTGAGAAGAACATGGTGATTTTGCAAATGACATGGTGAGGGCATAGCAGTTACGCGAATAACACATTTTCACAATACGTGTGCTGGGAGCATAAATAATGATGATGGCAATAATATTAATAATAATGGCATTCCATGAGAGAAAACCTTTTATCTCTGCAATTCCAAAGTTCTTTAACTCACACCTATCCATTTAACACTTCACTCAAATAATTGGTCTTGATTCTTTTTTGATGGAAGAGAACTGAGGAACCAAGTGGTTACCCAACTCTTTAACAAATTGGTGGCTAACATAGAATCAGAATCCTATTTTCTTTTTAAAAGTCTTTGGGGATGACTCACCAGAATTAGTATCACACAGGAACTAGAAATGATATTGTTCTGATTTTATTTTAGATATATTTGCATTAGTTTCTTAGGTGGGTTGTAGTTGGGCAATTAGCATCTTTTCTCTTCATGAGCATAAAAGAATATGGAGCATTGTTTTATTTCAGGGTGAACTGAGTTGCTCATTTCGAATATGTTTATAAAATACTCTAATAAGTTAAGCAGGTAAGCTGCTTTTGTTAGCCTGAAGGCATATTATTCCCACAGCGGATATGTCATCACCATTTTATTTTCACAATGTCATTATCATGTCATTAATACAGAAGTTTCACACTTTTTCTTCTACATATATTTTAAGAGGAAAAAAACTGGTGAGCAGCGGCCCTCCCTGGTGGCGCAGCGGGTTGGAGCACTGCACTGAGAGGCTGAGGCCACTTCCGCATGAGTTCGAATCCCGCCTGCCCCGGAGGAGACCACATGGCGAGGCAGACCTCTCCTGACCCGCCCGCTGCTCCCCTCGGCAGTGTACTTCGTCGATCTGCCTGTTCTGCTCCCCGCTCTGTCTCTGGTGAAGCCTCTCACCGCCCCTGAGCCTCTGGCCTGTACCCCAGTTCTGTATGTACAAATAGATAAATCTTTAAAAAAAAAAAACAAACTGGTGAGCAGCTACATTGTCAATGATTGAAATAAAGATTTCAGTGATGACTATCAGCCTACGGGACCCATGTGGTCAGCATTCTGCTTGGAGGGTCCCCCATATAATCTGTTAAACATGCTAAGACAGCAAAAAAAAAAAAAATTAGCCCTTGATCAAATGCCTTCGCTACTTGTTTTTGTTGATTTCATTTCAATGTTTATGAATGAAATGTCTTATTAAGAATTTGGAATCACTGAAACCTTGTATTAGTTGGCATTTTGTATTTAATTCATATATTGTATTTATGTTGGATTTATTGTATTTGACCAAAGACAAAGCACTCCCGGGCTTGAGGGGAGTGAGGTGTAGTAGTGAGAAAAACTTTCAGAAGCTCCAGTTTGGATCCATTTGGAAGATGTTTGCCTAGAGCCACCCATTTACTTAGTGATGCAATCAGTTGTCATTGGAAGTATAATTTAAATGTTACTTTACCTTTATGTCTTTGGTCTGTTGGAAGGGTAGGTAATTTTAGTGAAATTGTAATAAAAGATTTTTTTTTAATTTTCAAAAAAAAAAAAAAAATGACTTACCCTTTTATAAACCCAGTTTTCTTTACTAGGCAAAGAGTACATGAATCCAAGTTAATTTCATTACGGATTTGTTGCCACACCAAATACCAGAGAGCTAATGAATTCTTCTGTTTCAGAGGCTATGATTTACATCTTATTTGGATCACTTGGTCCTGTGATGTCGAGCCTTCAATCAAAATTCTATGGCTCGACTTCTTCATTTTCACAGCTTGCAGGCAGTATCGCCCGCATTCTGCCAATAACAGGGCTCCCTTGCCTCTTGTCAGTGTTCATTCAAATGACTAAGTGGCAAGGTGTATCAATGCATGTTAAAGCTACAATGCAAATTTGCGTAAAACATTGACATTGTAACATCTGCATAGGAGTCATCACCATGTCAATAACAATAAGTAATACTGCCATTTCTCTGCCATTTCTCTTCCATTGCTTCAGCTAAGAAAGACATTGTTACAGAGCCAATATGGGAAAGATTTGTCTACATTTGATTCTCTCTCTTTTTTTGGAAAAGGTCATTTGCAAAAGAAAGGAGAATATAAAGTATATGCAATTATTTAAAGGTAAACAATCAACATGGTGACTGAGCCAGACCCAGAGTGGAACTGGAGAAGTCACCCAGAGTGGATGAGAAAAATGATAAAACTATCAGTGAGTGACACCCTCATCTAAGCTCTAGGTTGTCGATATGGTTATTGAAATGACTGACAAGATAGACAAGAGAAACGAAAAGGTCAGCACTCATTGAATTCCACTTAGAGAGAAGGAAACAAATGTGTCTTCAGACCAGCTAGACCAGTCTCTTCGAACGATATGAGGCAAATGTCCACTGAATTGGGTGTCTGACAAAAATCTCCCACCCGAGGTCATGCAGTTGTGTTTATAGAACCTGCAGTTCTGTCTTAGGTTTTGCAGTGAGATTATTCCTCCTTGTACTGTAGAGGCTACTTAGGGAAAATTCAGATATTCAACCATCCTTTCTTTTGGAATTTATTCAATATACTCAAGTTTGAACCTTTCAAGCCTCGTACTGAGCAGTCCTGGAATTTAGTAAAGGTTGCCCAAGAATGAGAACCTGTGGTCTTTGTCCAGTGGCCTTCAGTGGACATACACAACCTCTTAAACAAGAGCGCCCAGTGTGACAGTGTGAGCCCCACTCCCACTTTGGAATAGAGCAGCTCCAGTTATCAGCAAATAGTTCAAAAAAGGGCTTTTTCTGCTAACTTTGTAAAGTGCATCTCTAATTTTACCCCACATTAACTAGATAAGGGGAAGTGACTTACCCCTTACACAGGTACTTACTGATATGTGGACTATTATTAACATCTGGTAGTTGAAGAATAATGAATTGGGTGTAACCGGAAAGCCACATTAAAAAATAATAGTAATATTCATCTGCTGCTATACTTGCTTTCTTGTTTCTTACAGTTTTCTACCAGGAATTCTGGTGAGGCCACTTATACAAATGAGAAGACTTCCATTCTGGTCAGCAGATTTCTCAAAACAAGCAGCATTGTGGACAATACAAACATTTCCCATTTCTTAGGTGCTTCATCTAAAGAGTTCATTTTGGTGCCTGAAAAAGAATTCTGCCCTGGTAATATGTTGTCTGTAGTACACTATGCTATGATCTTGATCTCTGACCTTGGCCTTTCAGAAGTCAAGACCATGGGACAAAGACCAGAGGTTCTCATTCTGAGCCCCAGACCCATGGGTGGTGAATCTGTATCCTATCAAGTCACTCCCATTTCTTTCTTTAAAGCCTAGGTTGCTGATATACCCATAAGATGCCACTGGCTTCCTTTTGCGTAAGCCCCTCCTCTCTGTTGTCTGGCTTCCTTTATTCTTTCAGGGACAACAGCTGCTGCCAGCCAGCCCACAGCACCAGTCTGAGATGCCTCAGGGAACAGCTGGAACTTTCCCAAGGGCTGAATTTATACCACTGAGTTTCGTACCAAATACTTCCCACTTCATGGAAAATACTATATATA
>NW_004567134.1:7840203-7850251 GCF_000260355.1 Condylura cristata | reverse complement strand
TATATAAATGAAATACCATTTGCAATCATGCAATCACAAGTTCCCAAATTGACCAAATATTGTTGTGAGAATAATTGCTCTATTTATTTCCAGTCTATTAAATCAATTTGGGGGTATTTTCTATATTAATATATCATGTTTTTCTAAAGCTCAAATTGAGGTCACAGATTAGATTCACTCACTGAAAAAAAAATGCAGCTTTCTCATGTAGGAAGAGGAAATATGCTTGCTTCTTTTAAGATTCTAATTTCTTTTTTTTTTTCACCTCCCCCTCCTCTCATTTCTCTATCTCTTACCTTTTAAAGCTTAGATCCAGAGTGAGAGGTTTAAATAAAGAGTCTATGCCTTTAAAATCAGTGAGAGCAAATGGTTTTTAATCACCCAACAGGATCTTGGTCCATCAGAACATTTAATCTGCATTATATCTCACTTCCTAATCGTTACTTCCATTCCAGTTGTAAGCAGAGAGGGTGGATGAGTGAAACATTTCAGATAAGTGCCAGTAAAACAAGTTTTCCTTACAGCTGGCGAGCCCCAAATACAGGCTCCCAGTGCCTTATGGCCGTATTCAATCAGATGATCCTATAAACTAAAAATAATCACCCTAATACTAATACCTCTTCTTCATTGTTGCTGGTCGCTATGGTGCTGCATTCGACTGTGAAGAATTCACCGCCATTATTACCCTCAGTGTCTCTCTCTCTGAAATGTGATCTAATTGCAGAATCCACACCTGTTCCACAGTTCAATAGAATTCAGCTTTGATGGAGGCAGACTTTCAAATATCACACACACACACACACACACACAGACACGCACATACACACACACATGCACGCTTGCACACACACGCATAGACAATTACCCAGGAGTTCAGTTGGGGTCAAAAATAAATAAATTAATAAAGAGGGTGAGTTTATCAGAAAATAATATTATGGAGAGGAGGAGGGGGAAAAAGGCTGTATTTTGTGGTCACTGGAAGATTGCTGATGGGTGCATAAATAAGGCATTCTGGAACATCTGTTCTTTGTTGTGCATTCAGCTTTTTAATGTGTTCAAAGAGCAGCTCTGACGCATCGCTGACTACCACTCCCCATCCGAGCAACATTTTACCAGAAAATAATAAACCTTCCTGGTGGGGTGCAGGGAGCCAAGGCATTCGGGCAATGCCATTAATTTGGAAATATCTCTTTTTCTGGGATTTTAAAATCTCTCTCCCTTTGAACATTGCACAAATTTGGGACCCAGCCTAGCATCCCTATCAGCCTAAACATTAAATCAGTCTGACTGTCTCTTCAACCTTTTTTTTTTTTTTTTGTAACTTAGTAAAAGATGGGGTGGGGGGAGGGAGTCAAGACAAAGTTTATAGACAATTTTGGCCCGCTTTTAATTCTATTAATGTGAGATCCTATCTATTGGGATTATTTTTTAACATTTTCCAATATTTATTTGTACTGATAAAATTCCGAGGCAGCTGAGGCCCCTGACAGTTGAACAATATTGGCTGGTTATTTTGATACAGTGTGGTAGGCAGCAAAAGATTAAAAAACGGAGCATCCTAAACTGAGGAAAACCAGCTTGAATTCTAAAATAAAATTTTAGCAGCATGGATTTCTCTTGCCATAGGCTATGAGGCTACTATGAATTTCAGATGCATTTCCTGAGCTGTCAATGAGGTGGAAAGATGAGATTGGCATTACGAAGATTTGTTGCGGCTCCATTCAGTGTAATTGCAAGTGAAGGTATAGCGACATTAAACCACCACCCAAGAAGAGCTGTTTATGTACATACAGTAGAGAAACAGCTCGCCAGACAACCCTAGAACCAGGGTGGGAATTTCTTTATGTCACTTTATTTGGCTGTTACATCTCCCCTTTTTTTTTTTAGGTCACAGCTCAGAAGCACTTGCAATACCAATTAACTGTTGGAGGTTGCTTCCATAATGAGCTTGACTAAATCTTGTGAAAGGGAGACAGGACCTTCTGGGGATGGGGCTGTTATTTAAACTATCTTATTCCAATATTCTCGATTTATCATCTTGGTGTCTAGATTGTGGTCTTCATATTCTTATCTCAGCCAACCTTTCTCCACAGAATAGTTACTATTGGATCTATATCAAGGGGGTTGGGTCACTTTTCGACTGTGCTGCTGGAGAGTGGGTCACCCAGAGCTTGAGTCTGCGTTACTAGAAGTGAGATGTTTGTAGTTTGGTGTTTGAATTTAAAAAAAAAAAAAAAAAGCCATCCTTCCGTTGGGTTTGCATGGTATTTTCTTGGATTATTTGGAGGTTCATTTTTATAGGGTTCAGATTACAAGATAATTGTATAGCAACATAATGGATGTCTCAAAGATTGAATACAATTATATTGAGTGTTTTTTTTTTGCTGCTTGAAATACTAAAATGGTCAATCAAAATGACCATCTTCAAGGGAGTGTGTGGAAGTAAATGATCATTTGTGGACAGCAGTAGGAATTTAAGAGATTCTAATCAACTTAAATTTGGAAGGTATGTTTTGTGGATGTGACCTTAGAATATGGAATTTTCTCTGATGCTATTTCCATGTGTCTCAAAGCTCAACTTTACACATATTTTTTTCTGGTTAAATTTCCAAAGGAAAAAAAATACCATTATGACATTATAACAAAGCTTTGTGATTCTGATACTGAATGTGTGAGTGAAAATTCAATCTACTGGTTTTCTACAATCTTCCAAAGAAAGCTCTGTTCGGTGGTGAATGCCATGATACAGAGCCTTATTTTCCCTTTAGTACTGAGGTGTTGTTATCCTCGTGTATTTGGGGGTGCCATCTACTCAAAGCTTTCAACTGGCCATGTTATGGAAATTTTGCTAAGTTGAAAAAAAAATGACTAATTGCCACATATTTGGGGGCAGCCTCAATCTGATGAATGGTCTAAATAGGGGTTTAAAACCTGGGCCCCTTCATTCCAGTCAGGTAAATTTGAAGCAGCATCCCAACATGAGCTCCTCATAGAGTTGGCTAACTAGTTTTACTTTCCTTCTCCTCCACGATGTATTGATCCTGAGGTCACCTCTCAACAAGCTTTTGGTAGTTCTGATCCCTGTTTCAGAACTGCTCTCACTGGAAAGGTACTCTTCCTACAACACTTAAATCCTTTCCCCAAAAGCCTTGGAATCATCAACGTTGATGAGTACAACAAACCTTTATCTTACATTTTTTGTACAAACTGCATTAATTATTATCTTAAGTTAAGTGATATTGTTTGTATATATTTTTTTCATTGTTCAAGATAAATTTTTTGATACCCAAATTATTTGAATACCTGAAGTTGGGGACAGATGTACCCATCTGTCTCCCCAGAGTGCTCATGTCCTTGTAAAAGAAGGTCCAGTCCAAAGTGGGGAAGATGCACAATGGACTGTGGTAGAAAACAATGGTGCCTGAGTGGTGGGTGTCCATGCATTTGCAGAAGTGACATCCTGTGTCTCTGAATCCTATACAGTGCCATAAACCTCAGTTTTCATAAGAGGAAAAAAAAAACAGTGACATAAAGAATAAAGACAACATATTCTCTCAATTAGTAACAGAGCTGAGGTAGGAAAGTTTCAGGTTAGATAATTCGGTGACTCAATAACATCAGCAAGAAACACAATATTCTTTCATATTTCTGTACTTCCATCCTCAATTTATTGGTCACGCTGTATGTGATCACAAGATGGGTGCCATAAAAGACTGCAACTCAAAGGCTGGGAAAGGGGACAAGAACATGCATGACCCAGTTTCTCTTTAGATAAGGGGTGGTTTCTGTTATATTTTCTTTCTTAAAGATTTATTTATTTATGCATACAGAACTGGGGTACAGGCCAGAGGTGCAGGGTCGGTGAGAGGATTCACCAGAGACAGAGAGGGGAGCAGAACAGGTAGAGCGACAAAGTACACTGCGGAGGGGAACAGTGGGCAGGCCAGGAGAGGTCTGCTGTGCCATGTGGGTCACCTCCAGGTGGGGATTGAACTTGCAGTGAAGCAATTGTGGCTAGCTTGCAGTGTTGCACTTTAACCCATTGTGCCACCAGGAAGGGCTGGTTTATGTAATATTTTACTGGGCAACCCCATACCTCAAACCTACTGTCTTAAGCACTTATTTCTCACTTTGTGAGTTGGTGTAAGCTGGATAATTTTATTTGGATTTATTCTTTGTGTTACATCATGTGGAAGGTTGGAAGATCCAACATGGCATTCTTCAGTTTCACTAGCTATTACTAGGGAGCCTCAATGTCCACATGGTGCCTTTTCATCTAGTCTGGGAAGATGGGGCTTTGTTATGTCCGAACAAACTCTACAGATATAGGTGTTGTGAACTCCACCCCCTACTCCAGTCATCGAAACTACAACTCCCAGCAATACCAAATGGAGGACTGCAAGGACCCAAGGGCAGACCTAAGAAACCATTTTGAGACTTTCTGGGATATATATATAAGGGAGACATGTTGGGATCTTTCTTGGCCTTGTGCTGGTGGCCGGTCATTTGGCTCTTGATTAGTTTTCAGTGTGCTATTGGGGTTCCAAGTCAGTGGAACTGGTAGGATGCTCTAGTTAACTTGTATCCCTCTCTCTCTTTCATTCTCTGGATTGTTCTTTTTCTTTCCGCTTTGTAAATAAGCCCATTATTGACCTTTTTTGTGTGTGCCTGCAGGACAATTGAATCTTAAATGTGCAGGTGAGAACCCACAGACAGGCAACCCAGTTCACAATGGTTGCCCTATAACAAGAACACAGCAGGTATGGGTTCCCAAGAGGGCAAAAATGGAAGTTGCAAGGTCTGTTAAAATCATATCTCAGAAGTTACATAATATTATATTTGTTGGAGTCTACTGGCAAGAGCAAGCCATAATGCTAGCCTACATTTAAAGGTAGTGGATGGATTTCACTTCCAGATGAAAGGACCTAATTGGGACCAAGTGATTAAGCTTTGGCTAATGGTAGATAAGCAATATGTATAAAAAGTGTAAGCAATATGTGTGGCTTCCCAGATGTGTTCTTAAAGAAGGCAACCTTGCCTTTCCTTCACATTGATTCTTTCAGCTGTCTGGAATGTGGAAGGCTGGGCTCCAACAGCCTTCTCAAACCATATTGATGAGACTAAAATGGCAAGAACCCTAGTTTCTGGTAAATTTATAGAAGTGCTACACCAACTCTTTAGACCATCCTCCCAAGAAAATAAAACTGTGTGCCTAACACTCCATTAATTTAAGCTTTCTACAAGACATTGTCAATTTTAAACCCAATTAAGAGGCCATTATTATATTTTCAATCGTTCTGTTTTATTTTAGGTTTGTCACATGAGTTTTGATTTTAGTCCATTTTTGCCTTATATTCTATCCAAATTCAATTTTTTTCTTAAAATCTCATTTTATATTCTTATAGTTAAGTCTCTTGTTCGGCAGATTTTTCTCTCTCATAGAAGGGATGTATCTTTTATTAAGAACCTGCCGATTTGATCAAATATCTTTTTATAGCATATGAAGAATGTCTTTTTCTCTTTGACCTATTTATCATTATGTATTACACTAATGACCTACTCATTGAGTTATCTTTGTACCTCTAAAATAACCTTTATTTTTTTTATAGAATATTACTTTTCAGTTAGCTCATACACATTTTAGTGATATTTTTATTGGGGACATTATCACAGTACTTTCACTGATGAAGGTGAACTATTTTTGTGTTAGAAATCCATTCAGTTTTAGTGTCAAAATTTTGCCGTTTTAAAATTAATTTGGAAAATTTTCTTTTTTTTTTTTTGTTCTGGGATATTTATGCAATCTAGGAATGATCAGTTACTCAGAAACTTGGAAAGAATTCTCTGTGTTACTAATTAGGCCTCAAAGTTTTGTGTAAGAGATTTCAGGGGCCAGGGTTATCTTGGTGTTTTTTTTTTTTAATCTGTTGAAATATACTACTATGCTATCACTAATAATTTCTACCCTCGTTTTTAAATTGGAAAAAAAGTTAAATCTGATTTAATTTGACTTGACATTTGATAATAACACAATGATAATTGTCAGATGATTTCTGTATTCTCGGTAAAAACTTGATGTGCTACTAAAGGTTATAATGATATCCATTAATTTTAATTTGTGGCTTGGTCTACTAACATGGAAAATTATTTTGAATGTGTTCATTGTCATCTTAAGTGGATCTCCATGTAAATATTTTACTTGGTTAAAAGCTATTGAAGATTATTGATTTGGTTTAGAGTTCACAAATTTCAATCCAACAGATTTGAATTGAAGGCCCACCTTAAATTTGTATATATTTTTGCAGTAGACAAGTAAGAAATCTGTATATAGTTTTGTAGTAAGACAAGTCAAACTGAATTTCATATTCCCAATGTTATTTAGAGGGTGGGGAATAGTGACAATATTTTAATGGCATATTAAAATAAAACTTGATACTATTTGTTTTGTCTACTAAATATGCAGGAACTGTCTGTTGGTTTCCATTGGTTACCACTGGTTTTCTTGTCTGTGTCTAGAAGTTTAGGATTTCCCCTTTGAGTATAGTCAAGGTTGAACCCCTAAAGCACCCACAGTCCTCTGCATCAACCATTGTGCTCTCTCCTCACCCCACTATCATCCTCCCCCCCCCCCTTGGTTTATGAGAAGCAGTTACTCAGAAGAAAACTTTCAGTTAATACTGAAAGGGGATTTAGATAGATTTAACGATAATGAGTTTATAAAAAGAATTTATTCTTTCAGTTTTTCCTAACTCCTCTATCATCATTCCTCTAAAGCATACATAGTTATCTAGCCTATGTCCAGGGACTATTGTTCCATAAATAGTTTGGTTGTAAACATGAGGAAAAGGAGAGGAACCCTGGACTGCCACTCTTGTGTCACTTGCTGGAGTTCTTTAACTCTTACAGGTGAGAAATGAACGGAAATGTTTGGTGGGCAGTGACATACCCTTTACCCTTCTCTAATCAATTAGAGATTAGGTGCATCACCAAATTTAAAACAAAACCGTATGAAAATGACCTTTTCCAAAAGCGTAAGCTTACTTATCAACCGCTGCCACAATAACTGTGGTGGTGAGTGGACTATGATATTAATAGACTTTCTAACTCTTGAGGAGAAAAAAATACATGTGATGGAAAAAAAATCTTCAACTGGATTTGAAATTCTTCAGTGAGAAAAGTATTGGTCATTTGTGATGAAAGATTAAGATGATTTACAATTTTAAAAGTGTATAAGTGTGTTATATAAAGCATTAGCCATCTGAGATGCTAAGAAAGAATTCTATGTTTAGGCTATAATTCTTTCTATAGCTCCATCATGAAAATTCAAAAGTCATTTAAAATTCTCCAAGAAATCCCACTATAGCTTTTGACTTAACCCAGTATACCCCCTACTTCTATACACACACACACACACACACACACACACACAATCTGCTATCATCCATTACTTAATTCAACATTTATTGCATGTTAACTGGGTGCCTGGCACTATATAAAGTGTAGAGCAACCACATGATCCCTGTTTTCATGGAACTTACATTCTAATGGATGGGGCTGAGAAAAATCAAGTTAACCAATGAATTTAAATTAAACATGCGTGAAATAAATACATAATTGTCATCTGCCTGGGAAGGAATGGCTGAGTGCTTGATAAAGTCACAACTTGTTGAGAATGAGTGACTAGAAACACTCTCCAGAGTTGGGGACATGTAAATGGAAAATAAGTTATTTTATTTTCTTTAAAGATTTTATTTATTTTTGTGTGGAAGACCTGGAGTGCAGGCCAGAGGTACAGGGCATGAGAGGATCCACCAGAGACAGAGTCAGAGGCAGAACAGGCAGATGGACAGAAATACACTGCTGAGGGGAGCAGCGGCGAGACAGGAGAGGTCTGCTGTGATATATGTGGGTCAGCTGCCATGCCATGGGTCAAACTTGGGCATTTACAGTGATAGTGCTGAGACTTAACCCCTAGGCCACCAGGGAGGCCCCTGGAAACAGATTCTTTGACTTAACAGCAAGGCTGCCCTGAGGAGGAGCAGAGCACAGGTGAAGTCAGAGATATGCAGTCACCTGAACAGTGCAGCTTTGTCGGCCATGATGAGAGTTTAGATTTTATTCAATGATCAAAGCAAAGCAACTGAAGAATATTAGCAAGGAAATAATAGAGTCTGCTTTACTTTTCAGTGTAGGATATTACATTTAATAATGACTCCCAGGCTTCTATAGTATATTCAGAACAAATATCAAAATGGAGAATCTACTTTAAGGAAGCTTCAGGAAGATGACCAAGATTTTACACAAAGGTCCATCTCAATTTTAGGAAATAATTGATTGGCAAATAGCTATCGAGTCAGTGATGTGTGATGACTCTTCTGGCACTCAAGTCTTTGTTTAGTTCTTTGTTGGTAATTGAAAATATAATCATTCCCTCATGTAAAGCTGTTTTCACAAACTTGCTGTAACTCTTTCTGTATTTTGGGGTCTCAAAAGAGAGAAAAAAAGTGATCAAACTGATGAAGAGAGAATGGGGAAATAAATGGAGTAATTATGAGCTAGAGTAACAAATACTACTTAGGCATATACCAATTATTTCTGCAAAATCTACAATTTATGGAAAGAAATCTCAATGTTTACATATTGATCAGCTTTTATTCATACCAGAAGAGAATACTTTGTAATAAAGATTTCTCACTGATTTGGAGGAAAGTGTATTCCACTAAAGTGTTAGATTGCTGCTTCATCTCATCATCTCTTATTTTTATCATCACAACAAAAACAGCTTATGTGAAGAAAATATTGTACTGTATAAATCTCTTCATGAATGAATGAGCCTGAAGGAGGGGTGAGGATTGTCCAGGTTCTGTTTACTATCAGGCTCTTCATGTTAATGTATTATCTGTATTGGGTAGCTCTTACACCGAAGTCACTGACAAAGATTTATATGATGTCACCACAATGGGTTGACATTTCTTTGACTATGACAGTGACTAATGCTGTCCTGCCTTAGGGAAAGCATTTTTTATCTTCTGTGTTTTATGGAAGGTGCTAATTTGGTTCAGAAAATTATGGAAGTGGGAAAAAGATTCAGAGATCATTTCATCTATTTCCTTTTTCTTATGAATGCAAAAAGTTTAGCTGGGGAGATTAAATGAGACACATTGAGCGAATGTCAAAGGGTTTTCTAGAACTCAAGATTCCTAATTCCAAGGCCAACATCTTTTCTATTGAACCCTGCTGTGGAGCATAATGCCAATTAGATTTTTCCGTAAGCCTAAAGCAGCGGTACTGCATAGCCTCTAAAATACTCACATGCTGCTAAACTATGATGGTGTAGTCAAGTACTTCCAAGTGAAACATAGGACATTTTATTTCAAAAAGGGAGAGGGGCTCACCTTTCCATTTTTGTCCAATTAGGGACAATGTTTGATAAAACATTTTATTGTCACCACTTGGGTTCTGGCGCTGTAGACAGAGAGTGGGTTAAGATCAGGGCTGCTGCTGTGTGTACCACAGAACTCAAAACAGCCTGACCACAAAGGGTCCAGCCCCCAGTGCCAGTGTCTCCAGGAGTGAGCAGTCCTATCTGAGATTAAGAACAGTCATTTAATGTGTCCTAATTTCAGTTTTGTTCCTTATGGTTTAATTCTCACATATTGGCTTGTGCTTGTAGCCCTATGAAAGATGATTAGGAAGGGGCAGTGAAGGGAATGTGTCCCCCCTTTTACCTCCCCTTCCTTGAATGGTAGATCATCTAGGAGGGAAAAGTCCCCGGTTTCAGAAACTACCTAGCTGCGGAGAGCTCGGTGATGATGGTATCATTTATTTCTGCGTGGCTGCTGGGCCCAAGCTCACCTTTCTCAATAGTCACTAGGAGTCTGCAAGCTACATTTCCTAGGTTTCCTCCCAGGATAAATTTCCATCAGGAGAGGCACTGATAGGAGACTGGAAGTTGGATATATGGCAAGAAGGACTTCCTTCTGTCTCCAGTTCTTACTGCCTCTCCCTAGCAGAGGAGGAATTCCAGCCCCCAGTGGCTTTTTTTTTT
>NW_004567134.1:7797997-7839820 GCF_000260355.1 Condylura cristata | reverse complement strand
TGAGTAATATTCCATTGTATATATGTACCACATCTTTTTAATCCAGTCATCTTCTTTTGGGCATTTGGGCTGCTTCCATGTTTTTCCAGCCCCCAGTGCTTTAAAAGCACTTGTACATGCAGCCTTTGGGACTCCCTGATAGATACTGGCACTGCTCCCTGGCTGCTCCCTTTGTGACCTGAGAAGCCTCTGTTTTTCCCCCCAGGGACCAGATCACCAGCTCCATGACAATCCCACCCCAGCCCTCAGAGACCCTTCCTCTCAACTAGTTGACTTTGCTGAGCACAAACTTCCTTTTTGGTTTCCTCAACCCTCAGAGTAATAGCTACTTCCTATAGTGCCAAGTGTTGTCAGGCCTTCTTTCTGCTTTGTGGTCATCAACAAACAACCCCTTGTATTAAACCCCTTCCATTTAGATACCCTACATGGAACCTCTTTCCCAAAGGAATGTTCACAGATAGAACACTGGTAGAGCAGAAGTTATGGAAAAGCTAGCGGAATAGAATGAAGGCCACTGAGTGGTTTGCTTGGGAGGACACTATGAGCCCCTCTTTTCTTCCATACACATCTGGTGAGACTGGAATGCTGAGAGGCTGCCATCAACATTGCATTAGTAACATACAGAAGAGCTTGCTCCTAATCTTTGCATATTGAGGAGGAACTCCTCCTGGAAAAGCATGCAAGATATCTTTACACCAAGAGGAGTAGGAGAGGTCCTCTCATTTTCCTTGGCTCACATAGACCCATGCCAGAAGCTTCCTGGTAACAGGTGAAGGAAATGGAGCATTCCAGTTCCTCTGGAAAGACATGCAGTGGAGATAATGTCCTGTGATCATTCTGGTGGTAAAGGGGCTTCAGCTATTCAGTCAGTTCACCAGGACAACCAAGCATGTCCGATAAGGGTGGTGAATGGTTTAGTCAACAGTAATTCTAGATGTTAGTAATTGTTGACACATTCCTATTCAGAAAGGTAATGGTTAGACATGGAAATGATTACGTACTGAAATCCAGAATACTGGAATACTGAAATGGTAACCAAGGAAGTGAATAAATAGAGTAGCTATAAACCACAAGGATATGCATTCTGCCATAGAATGAAGACCTTTTATTCCATTGCAAAATCAAGACTTGATAAAAAATTAGTCCATAGCAAATTCTTTATAGAGGTCTTCAGATTCAATCAAGTATCAATATCTCATTGGTATGAGGTAAACTTAACTTTTCACATCATTCACAATGCTCCGTTGTAGGTTGTGTTTCTCCCTTACTCTTGCTGAGGTATAGAAGCATATTGATAAATCAGTGATCTATGCCTGAGCAAGTGTCCCTGTAAGATTACTTTGGTTCCAATAATAACACCACATATTCTCTTTATGTTCTGTCTTGTCATGTTTAATATGAGTGTCTGCAATTTTAAGACAGAAGAAATCATCCCTTTTATGAGTGTTTGAGTACCACAGAATATCAGGGTTCTCTTCCCTTTCTCTACAATTGGCTGTGACATCACTTGGACACAGGCATAGAACCTTATGGGTGATTAGCAGAACCCTGGGGCAGAGGAAAAGTTAGGGTGTGGCTCGAGATCTGCATAACAGGTGGTATATCTGGACACCTGGCCCACCTGTAATAACAGGCCATGGAAAGTCAAATGGTCATGGAAAACTGGTATCCTGCTCTTCAAAGAACTTACAGAGTTGGATGAGAACTGAGCTATCAGACTATAAAACTGTGTGAATGCTGGCATATAGATGTGTGTGCTGGGTTCTAGGGGAGGTTGGAGGAATGATATACAAAGGTTTCTGGGAAGCAAGTTCAACATTTAAAATAGATGTGATATCTGATTTGAGTTTTGATAAATATAGGCATATCCCAAGAAGTGCCTTTCCAAGCGGAGTTGTTCCTCAATACACAACACATTTGCAATGATAGGGGGGTAAATCCCAGGAATACAGAAGGGCATGTTCAAAGATAAGAGTAAGAGGCACAGTGTTGGCATTCTGGATATTTCAGGAAGTTCAATATTAATCTTTTACTTTTAAAGCTTTATTTATGCATATAAAAACTGAGGAGAAGGTAATCCATGGTGACAGGTATTCCAATATCTCCAAGACCTATGAATGTGAGAAATTGATTTTGGGGGGAAATCTTGAACTAAGGAAGATTTTTGAAATTCTAGTTAAAAAAGTAACTTAGGGTCCTCCCTGGTGGCACAGCGGGATAAAGCACAGCACTAAGAAGCTAAAGCCACTTCAGCATGAGTTCAACCCCCACCCTGAAGGTGACCCACATGGCACAGCAGACCTCTCCTGACCCACCTGCTGCTCCCCTCAGCAGTGTACTTCTCAGTTGGCCTGTTCTGCTCCCCACTCTGTCTCTGGTGAATCTTCTTGCCGCCCCTGCACCTCTGGCCTGTACCCCAGTTCTGTATGCATAAATATTTTTTTTTAAAGGAACTTCAAAAGTGATAGATTTTTGAGCACTGACTCTGGTACTTTCTAGTTGAGTGACCTAAAATTATTGCATACTTCTCTAGGCTTCAGTTACTTCATTTGTAAATTGAGGAACTAGGGTAGTGTCTGTTATATACCATTCGGTGAAAATTAAACAAAATAGTGCATAAAAAGGCCCTGGCACCTCATAGGTACTCCTATATAATTGTGTTGAAAAAAACAAAACAACTGAGAACAGAGATAGAATAGCAGATATGTAGATGTCCTAGGCCAGATTGGAAAGAAAGAAAATATTTGATATAAACTGAATAATTTGGTGACAACTCAACTGACCTGGGGTTGGCAGCAAAATCTGTTGTGAGGCCCACATGGGGGACCAACAGTTATGGCTAGCCCTTGGAAAACAGGCCTGTATTGGCACCCCAAATCTAAGACCAAATAGCAAGAATACCATGGACTCTGAGGCCATTCTGCTTCTTCAGATATCCCTGCCTTATTTTGACTTGAAGGTGGCATCCTAAGCGCTGGAGCCTTCCAAGTTCCAAGTAAATTGTCAGAGGAAACAAGAATTGGAATTATCTGCATCAGTGCTGGAAGTTAGAGAACACTTTTCACATGCAGAAATGTCAAATAATTTTTTGCAAATTGGATCCTATTTGTGAAAAAATAGAGTCCACTTATGGAGAAAATGACCTGACCCTGAGGGGGAAATGTGCAGGAAGATACTGCATTCATTTTAGCAACACTCCGAAACAAGATGGGTCAGTTTTTGGAATTGGCCAGGTGTTTCCCGGAACCTTTGGAACCTGAGACAGCCTGGACTTGAGACCGGTATTTGTGACTACGGCATATAACTAGAGGCTGGGTGACTGAAGTGGGGGCTACTCCCCAAAGTCAGTGGCCCTTTTTCAAGCCTACGTCGTGATCGTATAAAGACTGAGGGAAGGAAATAGCAGGTCTGGTCCCTTGTACAATGACTTTGCCTCACACAGAAAACTAACAACAAAAAATCACATAAAACCACACAGGATTCCCCACCAGTGTGTTTAAGTGATGAGTTGATAAAATAGCATCACATCTAACAGAGGATTAGAACAAAACTCATGTATAATATGGTGGGAGAATTTTGTTCACTCTACTTTACAGAGAAATAACAGGCCAACTAAAATAGTTATCATTCAAGGATGAATAAACAGGCAAAATAAAACCTCATTATGAGGATATGAAAAATTTTGTAACTTGAAGAAATGAAAAACATAGCACTCAAGAGAGAGAGGAAGAGCATACTTTTGAAAAAGATTTACAACAGAAAGTGGGAATAAATTTTAAACAGCATATGCTTTGTGATCTAAATAACATTCAAGGACCCCATGAAGCAGGAGATGAAAAATGAGAGAAGAAAACATATTGAGGTGAGAAAGAAGCTGGTTGAGAAGCTAGAAACTGGCCGAGAGAGCAGGACGAGGGAGGCAGGAGCAGAGTTATAAAACTGAATAGGAAATATCCAAATTGAAAATATATTAGATACAATAAAGTGTCTAGTTGGCAATGTTTATAACCAAATCGGTAATATAGAGAACACATTTGAAGCACTCTTTCAAAATTAAAAGAAAATGAAACATCTTGAGGAAAGAGATGATACATTATAATTTATAGCAGCAATCCTGTAATTTATAGAAAACAACTTTCCCTGAACTTGCTGAGTAATTATTCAGGTAAAATGGGTTTGAGGAGTATTATACAAAATTAATAAAAAGAAACCAGTTCTTAGGTAAGTGAGGAATTTAAATTTTTTGAGAAGAAATTTGGAAGATAGGAAAAACAAGTAGTAACTAATAAAAAAAAAAGTTATTTACAAGGGAAAAGCAATCAGATGTGAGTAATTGGCCCAATTCTGGGAAAGGTTTTAGGCTCTTAAGAAAGCTAAATGTAGATATGTTATCATTCACATTTGAGTCAAAAAGGTATTCCTGTGCCAGATGATGCAGCTATAGAATATAAAGAAAAAAAAAAAAAAAGAGCAGAGAAAACCAATGAAACAAGTCCTTGAAATGTGACCACAGAGTTGCAGCTATCTGAGGGGAAGCGGAGGGAGCTTGAGAGGGATGGGGAAAGGAGATCAGTGGGCCTTGGTAGAGGATCATGGGTGCCTGGGTGGTGGGTGTAGTTTAGTTACAGACATCTGAAGAGCTGTGAACCTTTACCCGCCTACCCCATACAGTGTTATAAACCAGTGTTACCTCAATATGAAGAAGTAATTTAATTTAAAAAATACAGTAGAATTCTGTTGGAACGTTATGACCAACCTATAAAGAAAAAATTCCTATCCTAAAACTATCATCATTTTCAGATTAAAGCATATGCAATGAATTTTTTAAAGAGCATTCTCTAATCCAAAATGTAAAAAAAATAGATCAATAAGGTTCTTTTAATTAAGAAGAAGAAAAAAAAATCACAATTTCAAGACCACAATGAAATGGAGCCAGTTTTTAAAACCTCAGGAAAGGAAGGTGTATTATATTAGAAGACCTGGCAGTGAGTACTAAAATACTCAGTGGAGTCAAGGCTAAATTGTTGCAAACATACTGTAGCTATGACAGAAATTGCAAACTCATCTACAATTCTTGAAAAAGAAGATATAGCACATAAGTAATATTTAACAAATAAGTAGTTAGCTTTAAATTCCCAGGCAGTAAAGATGTTGGAGGTAGAAATGGCATATTGTGTCTGGGAGGGAGGTGACAGCTGCTGTTCCTATCCCTTTGATGTGGACAGAAAAACAGAGCTGTTTATTTTTGTTAAAGGTAACCTTTAACAAAATTAAACATAGGCTGTATGCTTTTACATTGGAAGAGAAAAAAGGAATAGAAACTGTATGTTAGCGTGAGGCATCAACATCAAAGGAGACAGAAAGGAAACTGAAACATGATTCAATTTGAGTAGGAACAAACATGAAATTTATGACAAACATAATGACTTTCTGATATTAAAGATTAGGTCACAGCCAGCAGTAGTCTACCAAAGAGCCAAGGAAGAGTAACTCAGGAAAATCTAAAGATTGTATTAATGTAGTTGAGAACCACTCACCCCACCAAGTAGTTGGAATTATGAATATATAAGCTCAAGTAGATTTTCATGGGGGAGAAAAAATTAAATGTCTCATAAATAGCTTTTTTTTTCACTGTTGGTTAGAAGATCCCATATAAAAATGAATCAGGATTCAATTTCCATGTGCCAAATAGCAGAGTATAAAATAACCACAACCAAGAAATGTTAAAAGTGGTAGGAAAAAGAAACTGAAATGAATGCAGAATACTCAAAAGTAACTGAGTATTTTTAAGTTCTGCAAGTTAAAGTAAGCAGAGGATCTCATAGTATAGTTAACTGATATGATTTAAAAATATACATTGGAAATGTAATAACTGCAAATAAAAATATATTTTCTTTTTAAATTACGTGGGGAACATTAAACATTTTTTATATATTGGATCACAAAGTAAACATCACAATTTTCCAAGAAGCATATCTGTAGGGATCATGTTCTTTAATCAAAAGGCAACAAAATTCTTAGTAAGACAGCAATATTAAAAAAAAAAACACATTTTCCAAGTTCTTAATGGTGACAAACAAAACAATATTGCTCTTTGTAACTCTGGGTCAAATAGGAGGTTTAAGAGGAATTACAAAATACTTGGAAAATTATAACTATAAAAACTACATATTCAAACTACGGTATTTATCAAAGCTATAATTGGGCAAATTCACAAAATGTACTTTTACCATTTTTAAATAATAAAAGAAACAAATGAATTCAGCTATTAACTTAGAAGCTAAGAACAAAACAAAGCAAGTCTAAAGGGAAAAAAAGAAGAAATTATTGCAGATGAAAGCAGGAATTAAAATTTAGTAAACAAAAAGGAACAGAGTAAATAAATCTTAGAGTGGTTCTCTTTTTTAAAAAGCAAACAAGTACAACAAAAAGAATAAGCTATACAAACCTCTGTTCTAATCAAGGGAAAAATAAGAGATGAGATAAAAATTAGAGATAAGAAAGGAAGTGTCATTTTCGGTACAAAAACATTTGAAAATCTTGATATAATGAGTCATTCTTATTCATAACAAATATAAATATTAAGTGCTAACGAAGCAGAAAACATTCTTAAGAAGAAATTGTAAAATAGATGTTAAAAACTTACTTATTCAGAAGAGTTAAAGAAAATCATTTTAAATTTTAAAGAACAAAGTTTGTCTTATTTTGCTAATTTTTCAAGGGAATTAAATATGTAGTAAAAAGTCCCAATTCAAAAACTAGCATAATTCTAACATCAAAAAATGATAGAACTAACACCCAAGAGAAATGTTAAAGTAATCTCACAAATATTTACTTGTACATGCCACACTCTAAAATGCAATATTAAACTTATCCAACTGTTCATGAAATAATGAAAAGAAACCCCTAGCAGGTTTTGTTTCAACAATGCAAAGATAATTCAATATTATGAATTCATTAATATGATTTTCACATCAATATGTCAAAGAAGAATAATGGAGTAATTATCCCAAAATATACCAAAAGATAATTTGAAATAATGCAACATTCATTTTTAGTGAAAGTACTGGATAAGTACTTTCAGGAATAAAGTCTTCCTTTTCAAGTTGGTGCAGATTATTTATCTCAATACATTATAACAATAAAAATGTAAGAACATTCACCTTAAAGAAAGAAAAAAATGTAAGTATATTATTTATTATAAATACGCTTTTCAACATTGTTCTTCAGCTTCTAACTCATTAAATAAAACCAGGCAGAGGGGAAAAAATTTATTTCTTGAAAGAGGAAAATATTATTTATTGACATTATAATTATCTCTCCAGAAATTGAAAAAATATGAGGACAAAGTTAAAAAAAATAATGGCCATTGTTTTATATTTAAGTAAAATATTTAACTTTACATATTTCTGATGATCATAAGAAGTCTAAATTAGAAAGACCTAGAAAGGTCTTTCTCATTTTTTTTTTTATTTTTTTGCCTGAGTTAATATTCGTTTACATAGTTGTTCCCATTACAGAAGTGTAGGATCTCCCTCCAGGTATTGTTGCCTGAGAGTTTCATGTGAGTGACCAGCCAACTATACACACACACACACACACACACACACACACACACACACACATGAACAATAACTAACTAGAAGAAATGATTTAAATGTCCCACTCATAATGAATGACTAAATTATCTAGGTATTTACTTACTAAGAAGTAGTTAAGACCCCTCAGAAAGAACACTGCAAAATTTATTATGGATTTAAAAGAAGTCTTGACCAAATAGAGAAAAATACTACTTTGATTCAGTTTATTTACTGAGAATATCTAAAGCTGCAGTTTTGAATGGGGCAACATAATTTAATTCCACTCTTAAACATTGATGCAAAAATCCTAAGCAAAACAGTATCTAACCAAGTCTAGCAACATATGAAAGAGTAGCATAGGGTTTATCCTAAGAATACAAAGAATGATCAACTTCAGAGAGGAAAACTTGCCTGTCTTGTTCACATATATTTCTGGCATTTAGCACAGTCCTTAGCATATAATGGATGCTCAATAAATGTGTTGACTGAATGAACATTAAGTAATATTTAATTTTGCTGTAATACAGATTAAAGGAGAAAGTCTATATAATATCCCAAAAGCCAAGAATGTATTCTGTTACATTCAATATTCACTTTTTGTCAAACTTTGAGATGAAAATAGAATGAACTCTTATGTTGCTGAATTTTTCTACTAGAAACAGAGCAACTGTTAATCTTTTTTTTTATTATTATTTTAAAGATTTATTTATTTGTGTATACAGAAGTGGGGTACAGGCCAGAGGCTTAGGGGCGGTGAGAGGCTTCACCAGAGACAAGAGTGGGGAGCAGAACAGGCAGATCTATGAAGTACACTGCTGAGGTGAGCAGCGGTCGGGTCAGGAGAGGTCTGCCACGCCATGTGGTCATCTCCGAGGCAGGCAGGAATTGAACTCTTGAGGAATTGGCTTTAGCTTCTTAGTGCTGTGCTTTAACCCGCTGAGCCACCAGAGAGGGCCGCAACTGTTAATCTTAATAATGAAACATTAGATTTAGGAGTAAGAAACATGTACTTACTATCATCTCAATTTGTCAAACGTTTTGCAAGTGTTAATAAAACAATGAAAAAGAATGCAAACTATAAATTTTGGGTAAATGAAGAGACAAAATGATTATTTACAGATGATAATCACCTTAGGTCCAAAACAAAATCAAGTGACAACTTAAAAATAAAATTATTGATTCTAAAATCAAAATACACACAGGTATGTCTTTTCCAATTCCCACCAGTAAGTAAGTAAAATTTTTTAAAGATTTATTTAATTATGTTTACAGAACTGGGGTACAAGTCAGAGGTGTGGTGGGTGAGAAGATTCACCAGAGACAGAGTGGGGAGCAGAATAGGCAGATCTACTGAAATACACTGCTGAGGGGAGCAACTGGCTGGTCATGTGAGGTCTGCCATGCCTTGTGGGTCAGCTCCCTGGCGGGGGATCGAACTCATGCTGCAGTGGCTTCTGAGTGCTTCATAATGTGGTGCTCTAACCAGTTGTGCCACCGGAGAGAGCCCGAAAATAAAATTTTAACAATGGTCCTTTTCAGATTATAACAAAACCAGTTCTTGGAAATGAAGTAAGATAAATATGCTGAGAATTGGATGAAAAAATAAGTATAAAATTTTCTGGAATACTTGAATAAAGAGATTATATTCCTGAACAATGAAGAGATCTCTGTAAGTACAGTTAAATATTAATTTAAAAAATCCTGTAAGAACGTTTTGTTAAAAAGAACTCAACAAGTCACATCCAAACTTTGGAAGAGAAGATAAAAGCCAATATATTTTTGAATATGAGCAATGGAACTAAGAATCAATAGGCCCAAAAGAAAGGGAAGCCAAGATATCTGCCACACAAATTCACTGAGAGAAAAGTTCATTTGCATAAAAAACCTGAAGTTTCTAAAAATTTAAAAATATAAAGGACAAAGATAATGTTTTTATAACTTTGGCATGGAGGCCTTTATAAAGCAAGACATAGAATCCAAACGACACGAAGTAACAGATGGACAGATTTGCCCACATAAAAATAAAAATCTGTATGATAAAAAGCAATAAGAAGCTTAAAAGCAGGTTTCGACTCAAACAAGCTGTGTTTGTACCATTTTTAATAGATAAAGTTTTCATAATCAGACTAATGTAGGAGCACCTTTAAATAATTAAGGAAGACAAACAACGATTTTTTTTAAATGGGCAAAAGATAAGATAAACAATTCATGAAAAAGAATTATAATTAGACCCTAAAGATATTTAACCTCATTAGTAATTGGCGATATGTGAATTTAAATGAGAGAGTTTTGCTCCTAGAACATTTACTTGAATGTTGGTGAGGGTTAGGGAACAGGCATTCTCACCTGCTGCATGGGAATATAAATTGGTGAAGAAAATTTGGAGTATCAGAAGTAAAGTTGTAATTTATCCCAACTAGATTCATGTTTTCTATTAGGAGGAAATATACACATCTACTTAGGCTTGCAGTAGCCAAATATTGAAAACATTATAGGTGTCTAACTATATGGATCAGTTGAGTGACCAGATAACCTAAATGAGCAGGAAATAAAAGGAATAATATGTGAGCAGAGAAAAGGAATTATATAAACACATTTATATGTACATATAAAGCAAAGTATTGTTATATAAACATAAGCTCCATGAAATTTAGGACTTTGTTTTGTTCATCCTGTATCGCCATCACTTTAAACAAAGGCGGACAAGTAGAAGGTTCTTAATTAAAAATCTTTTGAATAAAATAAGAAAGCAGGTGTATGAAGAATTTAAATATAATGGTTCTATTAAAGTTAAAAACAGAACACATACATATGTTTAAAATATAGACAAAGGGCTGAAAATGTAACTAACTATTTTTGGTGCTTCCTTCAAGAAGACTATAGAGGTTGCTGGTGACAGAAGGTATCTCTTCCTCATCCTTCTGGGTGACAAGCCACTCAAATTCAGGGAACTAAAACAACAACCTTTTCATTATTCTCTCTGAGTATCAGCATGGTGAATTTAGACAGAAAACAACAGAGCTTGTATCTGCTCTACCATTATTGAAATGTCAGCAGTGCAGACTCAGAGGGCAGGGAGTGTTCACAAAGATGAGCTACAGCATCTGAGACTCCTCACTCTGCTGTGAATGCCCAGGCTACAGTGGCTCAAATCCTGCTCAGCCAGACTGCCCAGGGAGGCAGCTGTGTCATTCACAATTCACTGGTTCAAGGTCACTCAGAGAGATTGTGAAGATCCCACCTCCCAATAGCAGAATCATAAAGAATTTGTACCTTGCTTTAACACCACTAGAGAGAGGACATGCTTATTTCTTGTTCACCTGTTTTTATTTTGATCTCCTCATAATTTAATACATTACTCATGGGGAAGTTAAATACACTCAGTCTGAAGCCAGAAGATCCTATTTGAATCCCAGCTCCCCCATTTTTTAGCTGACTCACCTAAGTTAAATAGATTATCTGTACCTCAGTTTCTTTAGATATAAAATTAGAAATCAATTTCTCACATACTTTCTATCACACTTGTTTATTTGAGAGATTTTTTAATAAAAGATTTCTACATACCCTGCATTATGTCAGGTGATGGATGGTGGTAGCTGATAACTAGAATTGGTTGTGGGCATAGTGTGGCAGGCATCTCTTTCAAGGTAGGAAAGTGTTTTCCTAGAATTTAAATAGTATAGAAAACCAATGTAATTTCAATAAGACAAAAATAATAGCAAACTGAATTAGAGATAGTGATGAACTATTACTTAACAGACTTTTGTGAAGATTTCATGCATGCATACATTTTAAAATGTATGCCTAAAACAAACTTGGGTATTTACAAATTATGAAATAGTGTCCAGTGATAGATGAATAGATTACAATGTGGCATAGATTGATGATGGAATACTATTCAGCTATACAAATAGTGGACTCTTACCATTTGTGACAAATACATGGAACTGGAAAGAATTACGCTAAGTGAAATAAATCAGAGGGAGAAAGACAAATGCTGGATGATTGTACTCATCTGTGGGGCATAAAGAAATAAAATAGAAGAACAGACAAAATGTGACTATAATTAAGATTAGTAGAGAAGGAGCATGGGGTGGAAACACAGAGGGTGGCGAGCCTAGTGGCATGTGGGTGCTCTGGTAGTGGGTATGGAATGGTGACGGATATCTGAGGGTGTGTGAACCTATTCCCAAATCATATACAGTCCTATAAACTAATGTTACCTTAAAAAAAAATGTTAGGCATATAGCATTTGTCATTATTATTGGGTATAAAAATGAAAAACAAATGATTCTGCATAAAAATTGACCGTTTAAAAATTCATTAACAATGGCACAATATGTATATTAATTAGACCTCTAAGCCTAACCCTCAGCCAAAATCTCAAATTCTTCTGTTCCAGCTGCATAAACAATCACTTCAAACCATTGTTTGAGCTTCCTCTTAACATGGTGGCATTGTGCCTCGTACACAACAATTCAGGACTCCAAAGATGAGTATCTCAGATGGAGAGGTGAACAATGAAGACTTTTTTTTTTTTTTTTTTAAACTGTGGCCTTACTTCTGAAACCAACATCTTTTCTGCCATACTCTATTGGTCTACAGTCATGAAGACTGGTCCAGATTCAAGGGCAAGAGTTAAAGATCTCCCCTCTCATTACAACGAAGGTCAAAAAATTTGCAGGTAGATTTTAAAATGTCTATACTTTTTCACTCCAGCATGGCATATTGGAAAAGAAACGACTTTAAGTGTGAGAAATCTCTGAGTTTGAATCTGTCTTAGTGACTGACTGCTTGGTCTTGTGACTATTCAGTAAATTAGCACAATTAAGATACTTGGTATATGCCAAATTTAGTGTTAAGTGAAAGTTACTTTTATTCTAGCTTATTGTCTGATACTCATTTTAATCTTTTCTTTGGCCATAATGGAAACATTCAGGGATGCTGTGCTATACACCACAAGTAAATGTAGATGTACTTATATAATGTGCAAGCGTGGAATGCCATTGAAAACTCCTGTGTCTTCACATTCTTAGAGAAGACAAAAGGAACATGCCCAATGTAGTCTTTACCACACATACTCCCAACTAGTTTAATGTTTAATTTTCAATGTTAATGTAGTCTAGTCTGGTTCCAAGCCCCCCACCCCACAAAAAATGTCCCAGTCTTTAATTTGTGCATCCCCGCTTGCTTCTGATCACCTTGGCTTTGTAGCACATATCTAGAAAATTCGACATTTACATAGAAACCTTTCTCAGGGTTTCACTTTTCTCATGCCTAGATGGTGAACAAGGGCTCATAAGATGCATATCACCTCATTATATTATGTTTAAACATTTTTTATTTCTTCATGGAATTTAAAATATACAAACATGTGACTCTGTGAGGAAATGATCCAAAAAGGATTATAAATACAGCCATAAATGTCAAAGTTCCTAAAACATTTCACTGGCTCTATCTTCAGAAGAAAGTGTTTACACAGTGAGCACACGCCAGCATGTTTTATTATTGTTATTGTGGGCATTAAATATTACAAATGCAATCTGTTTGACATACACATAAATGATGGTCTCTACAAAACTTTAAGAATCACCTCCAACACTGGAGGACTGATCGAAAAGAACAATTCATTGATGCAGGAACCACAGGTCAAGCAAAATACTGGCATCACTGGGGACAGCTCAGAAATCCCATTGATTTTTATCCTGATAAAGGCTTAATTTTGAAATTTTGTTTGTTCTGGAACATATCGTATAGTTCGTGGTCACCCAGCACCCACTCTCCTGTTAGAGTCATTCAAAATATTTGAGTTTTCTTCTTTTCCTAAAGAAAAATAGGAAAGGAAGAAGAAAGAGGAGAGAAGAAAGCAGGACAAAGGCAGATGTCAGTTGAGACTTATAATGTCTAGAGGGTCTTTTTCCTCGTTCATGTGTTACCGGTTAGTGGGATAGATGTAAATCCACGGGATTACTTCCAAAGGAAGTTGCTTCTCTCTCAGCTCCTGCTGTCTTTGTGCTCTGTGTAGGGAGGACGCTCCCTCAGAGGCAGCCCAGAACTGCTATCTGTAGAGCTGACATGTCCAGTAGAAATATAACCTGAGGCACAGTGTGGGCTATGTGTGCAATCTTACATCTTCTGGAAGCCACTTTAAGCAAATTAAAGACAATCGGTGAAATGAATTTTAATGTTTTAATCAATATATCAATATATCAAAAATACTAGATCAATATGTCATCACTATAAAATGACACATCTCATATATTTGTGTGTGTGTGCTGCCTTTGTGAAATCTAGTGTGTATTTCACACTTTCTGCACATCTCCTTTAGAGCTAGCCGCATTTCCTAACTCCTTCCTACTCATCCTCAGAATAAAGAACCATCTTGAACCAGCTGGGGTTCTTAAAACCAAACAAAGCTGACAACAACGGAAGTGCAGGGTTTGGTCTCAGTGTCTTGCTTGCTTATTTCCTGTCTTTCAAGGAATTGTTTGGTGTGGCCCAGAGTATTTTATTCAGCGATGTGCCACTGGGGATTACTTGTACTTTATTGGATGATAGGTTTTAACTCCTTTTCCTAATATGTGGTTGTTTCAATTCAGTGTTACAGTTTGTCTGCAAAAATACTGGTACGAGGCAGCTTCTCATGAGGCAATTCAGGGGTTCTCTCCCCACTCAGCAATGCCCGTAGAGACTATCATGGAAGTCAACCTCAAACTGCCCAAGCGCGGGACCATCTTTGAGACCGTATAATTTCATTAACTTAAATCCAAGTAAAGATCAAATTTTCCAATTCATCTAAGCCATTTATTAGCCTTAGCTTTCTCGGTGATTAACTTTGATGACAATAGCATTTCACACAATGTTTAAACATGAAAACTCTGCTTCTTACATTACAGTGGGGTTATTTTTTGGAAAACATTTTACTTAGGAACTGCTATGAGAAACCATTGATTTACCTATGAGTTAGTGATCCAAATCTTAATTATACATAAAATGGATGTTTTTTTTTTAATTTAGAATTGCGGTTACACTGGTTTATATTACTGTATATTTTAGAAATAGTATCATACCTCTTCATGCCATGTTCACCTCCAAAGTGCCAGTAAAATAACCCTCTATCATAACCCCTAGATTCTACTTCAACCCTGTTCCTACCCCTCCACCCTTCTGGTAGCATCAGGTCTATAGTCAACATCATGGACGTTTCTTAACTCTATAGTGTACTAAAACAAGCACAGTTAATTGTGTAAGAATGGTCTACAAATGCAACAAGAACCAAGTGTTATGATTGTTTTAAATTTAATTCCAATGATTGATTAAAAATAACTATTAGAAGATTAAGACAGTTACTTGGCAAACCAAATACTTGTTATTTCTAGAATTTATTCTAATTGTAATTATTTTTTCACCTGTGACCTTGAATGTCTAGCAGGGTCAGGACTGGAACCGTGGGTAGAAAATTTAAGAACTTCCCCATTCCGTCATGCAGATAAATAATATCTTAATGCGATATTAATAAAGGTTAAGATTAACATCCAAAATTATGATAGAAAAAATATATAATGTTTAAATAAAGGCAAGATCAGAGATTATAATGTGCAAAGAGCACTGCTCCCTCACCATTAATAGATTTAATATCAAACTCTTACTGCAGTTTGCACATTTCAGAAGCTTCTACCATACATAGGATTCAATCAACTATAAATTCTTAAGCAATCACTGAAATCTAATATCTTTTCCTACGTATCATTATTCTTTTCTCAATCTTCACACTTTGGGGTTCTCCCCAAATAGTATATTAGGAAATTCAAATGTGTTTCTCTCGTCAGAGAGAAATTAAAGAAGTACTGTGTTGGTGCTGCATGATTCTAAATAACTGTGAAACCTACTTTTAGGCAGCATATAAATAACATAGTTGAGAATAGAAATCTATGAATAGTGCTTTGAGTGAAAGGATGGTGTAGCCAATTTCACTCCATTGAGGTAACACTAAACAAGATGAGCCAGTTTGATTTCATACGAAGGAATGACCAAATTAAGCAGGAGGAAATGTGAGATTTTCAATCATGACTTTTTTCCTGGCTTGATTTGTGCTCTTCTAGGCTACTAGAAATAGAATTCTCGAGATCTACCCTCACTCTCATGGGAATTAGACAAATTAGTTTGATGTATACTTGACTTTATCAGTGGCCTCCTGACACCTCGTGTCTTTCATCATTGCTTATGGGGCTCCGGGCAAGTGGAAATTAAAGTAGTAAGAATGGTAGTAAGAGGTTTAGAGCTAAACCATCATTACTTAAACTTTATAACTTCCTGTGATGGCATTAAAAGGAAGATCCTGAGAAGGGACCTGAAATTGGGTATTTCTGAAGTTCCCAGATGACAGGCAAACTACTATTGATGCTGCAAACTTTGACTAGCAAGGGTCTTTGCTTCTTGTGAATTTCAACTTTCACTTTTAAGATTGAATGTTTATTAAGTTATTCTATTGCGAAAAAAAAATCAGTTATCTCCCTAGAATAGAAGGATCTTGAGAGTAGGAATTTTTGTTGTTGTCTAGTTTTTCATTATGTTCTCAGTGTTCAGAACATTATTGGGCATATTTACCTTGTTGGTAGTTGTTGAATGAAAAAATTAGTGAAACGCAGGATAAATTTTACAGTAAGACTCACATTTTTTGGTGTAACGCATCTGAGCTCTTTGGCAATTGGTATGGATCCCAACTCAGAATAAGATTTTCAATGCATAACTACATAGAGATTACAAAGGAAACCAATTATAAGGAATTATAGTTATCAAAATGTATAAAAGTCAAATGTGTGATATAATAATATATATGCTTTTAAACAACAAAATCTAGCCGTAGATCTAATAATTACTATAATTTTGAAGAAGTGATGAGTATAAACAATGTTTTCAGATATCTGCAACAACTGTAATTTGATAGGAAAATATCTGTGATTTCTTTTAGTATAAACACACAGGTACTGCTAATAGTAGTATAAGGTTGTTCTGATGTTCATAATCCAAGGCTATTCAGTTGTAGGTGAGTGAAGATAATGTAATTATTTTCACATTCACCTTCACAGACATCCTGAAATCTATTCATGGCCCTTCTGGGTTCTGTGAAACCCAGTTTAAAAACCTGGTTTGGGACAGTTCACAGATTTTATTTATCAAGTGTTTCTAATATTTATGTAAAATTGTTTCCCAAAAAAAGAGACAGTGACACTTACGATTATTTTAATCTAACACAAATGTCTAGTGCTGGACATATTATTACATTTTTACATACACTATTTCAACTTGCAAAAATCTGAAATAGATTTTTCCAGTGATTATTTTCCTCCCTTCCAGGCACATCTATAACAGGTGACAAAAATATAATGGATACTTCTATTCACTGAATAAACAACTCACAAATGCAACTTTGTAAAGTGCATTCCCATGAAACAAATCCATAAACCTGGTTAGCACACCAAGACCCCATCAGGAATGTTTGAACTAAATCTTAATTTGTTATTCAGGAACACTTCACATGGCCCTCTAAATGAATTATGTGCAGCCTCATTGACAAGAAATGTAACAGACTACACATTCGAGAGACAGAACAGGGCTTGTGGGATTGTTTTATGGAACAATTTCACAGGTGTTAACAATAGAGGTGGGCTGAAGACTTTCAACTGAGAGAAGGTAACTGAGCCTGGAGTTATGTAAACACCTGTTGGCACATTGTACTTTTTCCTTAATCTTGTTCTCTTTGCAATAATTTTGTAGGACTGTCTTACTGGTCTTCTTGGGAAGTCAAACAGCAAGTTCTGGGGAGAGAAGAATAAGAGAAAAGACAGAACGAAGCAGGGAATTAAGAATACTTATAGCGTGGCAATAGCAACCCAACCTTTCAAGCAGAGGTCTGAAACTTAGAGCCTCAGGGCTAGATCCAGAGGCAAATACATTTTGTTTAGTGTATATTCATAAAAATATTTTTAATGCTGGTAAATTAACTGTGGAAGTAAATGTTTAAGAACCAGCTCTTTGGGGCCAGTGCAGGGGCGGGGAAGGGTGGCCTGTCAACCCTGACTTACAATGTTGGAGCATTTTTGTAATTTCAGACTTTCAGGGGGAAACACTGCAAAGGGTTTGGGAAGCGATTTGCACACCTGACTGTCTGGTCCCCCTACAGTCCCCTCCATCTTTCAGCCTGGCTTACTCTCTCTTGGCCCCCCACCTCCTCAAGATGCTTTCACCCTGCCACCTTCCCCTTTCCATTGCCACGGTCTTGTGGAATAAAGACTGTCATCTAGAGCTTTTCTTAGCTTCCAATGTTGGTCACAAAGCCAGAGTGAGGAATGTGCTTGTTATTTTGAGTGTGATCAGAAACTTGCATTCATTGTGAGGAGATATTTTGCAGAAAAATAAATAAAATCAGCACTGAGCCTGGGAAGCAGGAACCCCAGAAAGTGTGACTTGGGCTCACTCGAGTGACTGCTGCCTGCTCTATTTGTGCTTCTGTCTAGAGGTCATAACTAAATGAAAGAAGGAAAATACTTTGAGAAAGTACTGGAGGGCACACAGAAAAAAAAAATGGATTGCAATTATCTCTTCCCTTTAGCTTTCCTGCTCTACCAAAGGACACCTTCCACAAGGGCTGGACACTATTTCTGTCTTTCCACACTTGTTCTCTTGCTGATTTTCAGAGGGCTTCTGAGATCCGATAGAAATGTATAAGTAACGTGGAAACGCATTGAGAGGCAGACATATATTAACAATTACACATCTATATTTCCACTTATTTTGATGGCGTTTGGATGATGGTCCAGTTGTTTAAACTAAAATAGAGCTTGAGAACATATTACTTCAAAAAATTCTATCTGTGTCTTAAGTTTCACATGTTAACCAGAGAACAAGACCTGTATTTACTGGTGGTAACGCTTAGGAAATGAAGTAGACAATTTCCTTCAGTGTTCTGAAAAGTAGTACATCATGATCTACTGATTATGTTTGTATAATCCCCTCATGCTTTGAATGTACTTATCTGGATAATTACAACAAAATGTAATAATGTAGAATATGAGTATTCTTTTCATTGTTGGCTAGAATTTATGATAAGGGGCTAGTCTATTGACTATGTAAAACATGTTCATAGTAGTGTAAACCACTTCTACAAATTTTTGTGCTGAAACCCAGCATCATTAAGAGAATCTAGTTTAATCACTAAGTGGTTTTAAAAGATGTCGTAAGAGTCTGTTGTGCAATGAACAATTCTCTCTTCATCACACTATGAAATTCTTTTCCTTCTTTTCATCTCTCATCTCTCTGTTTATTTTCTTTCTTTTTACATAGAAGATGTGGGGTATAGTCCAAATGTGCAGAGTTAGGGGTGAGAAGATTCACAGAGTCAGAGGGGGGAGCAGAACAGGTGGATCTTCCAACACACTGCTGAAGGGAGTAGCAAATGAGACAGGAGAGGTCTGCTGCGCCTTGTGAGTCACCTCGCTGGCTGGGGATAGAACTTCAGGTGTAGTGATGAGATGCTGTGACAACCTCGAGGCCACCAGGAAGCTCCCTCCCTATTGTCTTTCCCAGTTACACTCCAAATCTCTCTTTGTTCTCTGTCCTTCCATCATCTGCCCATCCTTCCATCCATGAAGAATTAGTGGTCAATCCTCCAAGGCTTCTGTCTTCAAGACACTTACAGCCTTGTGGAGGACCAGACAAGTGTTGAGGCACTTGTGATGTATCATTGCCAAGGACAGTGTGCTGAATAGGCACTTGGGAGCCTGTTAGCAGCCATCCGTCAGAGATTGCAATGCTCTACTCAGCTCCCAACCCATTACCAAAGAACACCTCCAAATTCCCTCCTCCTGCCCACACACTTTCCCTTCTGTGTGACCGAGGGAGACACTCTGTTAGGAAAGGAGGAATGAGTCCATGTGCTGTTCTACATCCTGCCTGTCCCCAAGCTATTGTCAACATCCTGGTGATATTAACAGAAGTCCCCTAGGAGGAAATTGGTGACCCTAGCCAAATCCCATGACCCTCTCTCTCTCCTTCCCCGAATCCTCATTCTCACCCCAGTAGCGCCTCTTGCCTAGATGCCCCGCTTGCTACCAGAGGGACAAGAAGGGAGTAAAGTGGTTTTCTGCAAGATCCAAGTGTTCAGGAGAGACCCCTTAAATGGTGTATTGGGAAGGTGAATAGTACCTTCCTCAAGGTACTGAAGGTGATGATACTATCATCATTATGACTAGCACTGTCATTCTGATAATAAGAGCTCGAGAAGCTGTGCCCACTACTGTGTGAAAGGCACAGTGTCTCACTAATTGCTGCAACACTAGTGAAGCTTCCTGCCACTGTTTCCAGGTTTGGCACTAACCTCCATGCCTTGAGTGTCCAGCCCAGCTAATTTCTGTCATCTTCTGAGACTTCTCATCTCCACAGCTGCTATTTCTCTTAGGAATCTTCCACATTCACTTCCCCACTATAGACCCTCAGGTGTGTATCTCTGCTCACTGCAATTGCCACGCTGTCTTGTCCATCTGTCCAGAAGAACTGTGCATTCTTTCAATGCTGAATGTTGACTAGACACAACAATGGATGAAAAGAAACTGGATGAAGTTTGTAGAAAGGAGCGTTGGAAGCAAAACTTAAGAGAATTTAATCTTTGGCATAAAAAGAAAGGTTTCTATGGGAAAATGAAGAAGTAAATACTATATATGGAGAGGGGATGCTTTTTCATTTTGTTTAGCTAAAATCTGACTTAAAAAGAAATAACAGGAAATAAGGGCAGCCAAATAACAGTCAAGCATTTGATGAACAGTTCATTGGAGGTTATTATGCAGAGGAATCTTGTCATGACTAGGAGCTCCGGACCACACAGCAAACCAGACAACTTGTGCATCTAGAACAGTCAAATGCATGATAGCTTGTCTCGCAAAACCAGAATTCCCAAGAGACTCAGAGGGACACTATTAAGGAGGGAAGAACCCTCCTGAACACGAGATGACCTCATCCAGTTGCACTCTGACTGCAGAACTGGACCAGCTCTGGCGGACCACATGTTTCTCTTATCACATGAGGAAAAAAAAAATCACTTCCACATAAGTGTTTTCATTAAGAGTGGCAACAGAAGATGATTTCATTTGCACTTTTTATAGTTAGGACTTCTTCATCAGAGTTTCTTCATCAATTAGTGAAAAGAATCACTCAATACCTCAGAAAATTCCTTGTTGTTCTTTGTTCTCTCATTAAACATTTTTAAGTTTTCTCCATGTTTTCCACTTAGAAAGGACATACACAGAGACATGCACACGTGTGCATATGTGCTCACCCAAACGCACACCCTATGTCACCAGTGATCTATCTTCCAGTATCTTCTACAGTGTCCCCATGTATTTTTTTTTTTTTTTTTTTTTTTTGTAAACTTCACTTTCCGTTGATGTTGATGTCAGGTTGATAGAAGACCACACAAAATCATTTCTAGCAACAAAACTCATTTCTTCAGCCTTCTTCCCCTTCTGTAGCCTTTCAGAATGGCTGCCCCTTTCTATCTAATTTATTATCTTAAGGAATTTGCTATTTTTCCCCAGGGGGAAGGAAAAAACTCACTCTTCAAGATGTTACTTTGTTTACTTCAGTTAATTATTTAAGAGGATTCTTTAAGCCCTCACCACTCAACCTTTATAATTCCACACAGAAACAAAGATAATTTAGAAGGCTGAGAATCTTTATGCAAATTGAGGTTTTCAGAGCTGAAAAGGGCACATCTCAGTCTCCACCTGGTGAGGGCTGGACAAGAGGGCACACAGCAGTGCTGGAAGCTCTCAATCGGGGGTGTTTGGGCCACAAATAAGAGCCGTGTGTTGAACTTGTAAACAAATATTAATAATACTGCATTAATTTATTGCTTCTGCAGATTATTTCTAATACAGACTGGCTGACTTGTATATGTATAATACATAAACACATCCATAAATGTTTAATGCGTCAGACTAGAGTATTCGCCCACTGGCTGGTGACACATCTTCATTCCCCTCTACACTGCTTTCCCTGAATGTGATGTCAGGGTGACAGAGTTAAAAAATGGCACTGGAGGAATAGCCAGAAAAGCTTTTCAAAACTGTTGGATCACTTAGACATTGGATTTAGGGAAATGTGTGTTACTCCCAAATGGAGTTTTGGTCTATTTGAAGATTGAATCCTAACCTACCAGTAGAGGCAGCAGGAGAACTTGTCTGAACTCCAAGGACATGCTACACTGAATTTGAAAATCTGTGACCAAGAGTACCCTAAATGTTTTGGCTAACCATTTCATCAAACTTGACCAATCTTAAAGAAAGACCAACCTATGCATTCTTTTCAAAATTCACTCTTAGAAAGAAAGGGAGCTGAAGAGAGGGCTAATGATGATGTGATCAGTAGGATCTGAGCCCTCAAGCCTAGGGCAAACACCACTCCTATCTCTTTGTGAGTGTAGATAAGGCAAGTTCTCTCTCTTAGTGGACACCAATTGCTGGATATAAGCTCTTCCATTGCCTATAACATTGATAGAACAGAAGAGAAAACATCCAAAATAATTTCTTCTCCCCCCTTTGCTAATTGGAAACTAGACTCCCTCATACTGTGTTCAGACTATTTTATTCAAAGACATTTGAATATACATTCTGTATTTTAGCTTCTGTGGGTCTGTTGCAGAAATGAAAAGTTGGAACCAGCCGGCTCCATCAGGCATCCACCCCCAAACAGTCCCTGAAATTTCTGTTCCTCTCTGGATAGTGGATGTTCAGTCATTTTGCAGCACTCAGCTCAGCTCTAATAACAACTCTATTATGGCCCTGTGGCCTTTTTCATAACATTTATTTTCAGGTCTGCCATGTGTTGGGCATCCATAACAGCCGGGCTGACTAGCACTCTGTGGCTCCAAAGGCGTCGGCAGTGAGAGAGGATCTGGACTCCTGCAAAGTGTGATGGAATTGGCTGGATTTCATGTGACAAGCTCAGATTATGGTCCTTTGTCCAGAGCAGGCATGAAACAGAATGGCTTACTAGAGGGCCTGCTTCCTAAGAACATGGAAAGGACCATAAATGAGGATGTTTTAGATTAAAACTCAACTTTTCTTTGGATTCAGAGTCTCTGTTAATTAAGAAAGGAGCTTGCTTTACTGGGAATTTTCTTGGAAGCATTACTTGTAAAGGAACTTACAGCTCAGGGAAGCTGGTTTGAACTTACGTCTGAAATTAACATTTGGATGGCATCTGAATAGCATAGCTCCTTTTGAATAAATTACAATCACATTCCCCTAGAATTGGGGTCCAGTATTTCTTTATGGAAATTTTAGAATCACCAGCTTGGAGATATGCATATATTACCTATAGCTGCCAGTGGTTAAAAAATTAATAGAAACTGCCTCTTCACTTTCTAACTAAAAGCTATTATTTTTATCATTGCATTTATCAAGATTTTTTATCATATCAAAAGAATGTATGAAAACTCCTAAAATTTTGACTTAGCGAAAAAGTGATTTCAATTATAGTTTATCACCATTCCCAAACTGTGTCCACATTTAAATAAATAACAGGGAGAGTAGTAGCCATCTTAAGCAACCATATTGAAGGCAATTGACAGGCAGTATATCAACTAGTGATCACCTGTGAATAACTCATATCCAGAAAACAAAATGGAGTCACATGATTAAAACTCAAGACCATATACAGGACAGTCAACAGTCTACATTTCCTCTCCACTTAGATGTTTATTGAATGAGCCCCAACCACATTATCAAAGTTAACCTCCTTAATAATGTCAACTGATTACAAATGTTAATCCTATCTACAAATACCATCCTATCATTATCCTTTGGTCAGACTAGTATTTGACCAAATACCTGAACGCCATCACCTAGTCAAGTGATGCATAAAATTTAGCTATCACATCACTCATCAACTCATGGCATTGTGAAGGCACTGACTTACTTTTTTATAATAAGTTTCTTTCTCTAGAACACCATGGCCATGAGAGGAAGAACTCTGTCTCACTCATTGGTTCAAGAGTCCATCCTCACATAGAAAACGCTGGACAATGAATAAAGTGGGCTTACTTCTTGTCCTCAATGAATAACTTCTTTTAACTGAAGTACCAATGGTAGCATTTTTAGAACATGTCTATTCAACAAAGACCTATCCATAACAGAAGTTGCAGAAAATATTCCTTCTTATGTGTTGGTATGTACTTGTTCAAGTTCTTGAGAACAACAGGAGACTTGATGATAGATAGGAAAAATATGACAACTGATGAGAAAGAGCAAGCTAATTCCACCAACCAATATAAGATTGCAACATTGGCTGCTTAGAAATTAGAACGCTCATTTGGCTGTTCATTTTGTATTTTGCATAATAGTAAGCACGTATTATAGAACATCATCATTCACAATAAAAATATAGCATATCAAGGTTCCTACACACCTACTTAAGTGTTCCCCAAAACTTTGAGTTTGGGGAAGTATGTGGATAATTGTATAGTTCTGATGAGACATTTAAAGGATTTCATATACAACTTTATGGACAGGGTTTTTTTCCCCTTAAAAATTGCTAGAGTTGGAGGGGATGGAAGTGACACACATCAGGGGCTCTGGAGTTTTATCTTTAGCACCTGACAGAAAGTAGGGCACAGCATGTTCTAGGGAGAGAGGTGGGTTTGGGGTAACACATTTTTCAATTCTCATGTGGATTTGCTAATATAAGATTAAGAAAGGCATCCTTCCCACTCAGGAGAAAGACTTCACCTTATTAGTTCTTGGCAGTTATTCAAATATTTTTCCTCCCTGGATCCCACTTTCCTGCTAAAGTTCTGGATATAAGAAAGGGACTAATATTCTAGATTTAGATTCTTTTATGAGTATCTTTTTGAAGTTACTTAGGTGACATTGATGGGCTTCAACGTCCTACCATGTTTAATTTTGTGTCTTCAAAGCCAACTGTTACAAAGGATTTTCCCCCACATATATTATCTTCATTAAACCAGATTATTGTGCATTCACTTAAGAGAGAAGCTGAAGGAAAAAAAAATGCATGTTGACATATAAACATGTTGAAGATATATCTTTAAATTTAAAATCCAAATAAAAACAGTATTTAAAGTAGGGTATGACTATTTTAAAAGCAGAGTCTGACTTTTCTGAAAGCACCTATTAAAAAAAATTGGAAAATGATACACAAACATGTTAATCATGAATGTCCTTGAGATGTAGGCTTATGAATGATGTAACTGTTTTGAATCTTGTTGGATTTGAAATGTCAGAGAGATATGTCCTTATTTCATAGAAAGTAGAAGGTTAGAGCTGAGTAACACTGGTAGGATCTTTTACCCTCATTGGATAGGTCAAAGAACAATGACCCAGGAAGGCTAAATGATACATTACTGACATGGACCAAGTTAATGTCAAAGGTAGGACTAGACTTTTGATCCTCTTTTCACCAAGTCTTTCTAGGATCAGGGTTCAAGTACAGTCTCATGCCATATAAATGCAACTGGAGTAAGTTCTTTAACCTCAATGAACCTTGATATTTTGATCCAGAAGGAGGCTACAAATAATCAACTTTAAGAGTTGAGGAAATGAAATAAGACAATCTAAATAAACAACCTAGAACTGTGTCTGGAACATAGTAAAAGCTTAACAACTTGCAGTTGCCATTATTGCTAATGGTATTCCCTTTAGAACTAGCTGAAAGTTGCAGTTCTAAGGTGCAAATTAGGTTAGAGCTTGTCTGAGGAGCTTTCTTTTGGTGATGGCATTTGGAATCAGGAAAGTAGATACATTTGTGAATAGATAACATAGGGAGACAAGGGAACAACACTCCCTGATTAAAGGTTTAAAAGCTAGAAGAGAGACCCTCCCTGATAGCACAAGTTAAAGCACAGAACTACAAAGCTAGCCACAGCTGCTTCACCACTAGTTCGATCCCCAGCCAGGGAGGTGACTCACATGGTGCAGCAGACCTCTCCTGTCTTGCCTGCTGCTCCCCTCAGCAGTGTACTTTGTCAATCTGCCCATTCTGCTCCCCACTCTGTCTCTGGTGAATCCTCTCCACCCCTGCACCTCTGGCCTGTATACATAAATAAATACTTTTTTAAATAAATAAAAGTTAGAAGAGAAACCAGATGATAAGAAGAAGGAGAAGGAGAGGGAGAGGAGAAGAGAAAGGGAGAGAAGAAAGATGGTGTATGATCACAGGAGTCAAGGGAACAGTGCTCATCAGCTTTGCCATTTTACTAGTGGTCTTTGGGCAAATAGTTTTTGTTGGGTGAGAAATAAAATCCAGATGCCAAAAAAGAGGGTATCTGTATGTTGAACAATCTCTTTCAACAATTTCTGTCTGTTAAAGAAGGACCAGATTACTTTAGTAATTTAAGATGATTGTAGGACCAAGGAAAGATTTTACTTTTTAAATGTAGGGAGAATTGATCAAAAAGAGTTTGACTTCATCAAAAGAGATATGGGAAATGAAGTAAATAATAGCTGAGATTGTAAAGGACAGGATCCAGTCATAGCATGTTGAGTGAGTTTCTTTCTTGACAGGAAAGAGAACAATCTCTTCCTCTGAAATAAAACAAAGGAAGACGTAAGAGTAGAATAATTTTGAGATGAACAGGGGAGACATTAAAAATTCTTGTATTTGCTCGGGTCTTCAGGCTTAAATGTGCAGCTGGGATATTTCTCTTCAATGTGTTCATGAGAAGGAGGAGGAGGAGGGGAGAAGGAGGAAGAGAGAAGGGAGAGGAAGAAGGAGGGAGGGGATGGTTGAAAGAAAGTTCTGTGAGAGAAGGAAAAGGAATGAGAGAGATTGATGGAGAAGGGGAGAGGAGGAGGAAAAAGAAGGAGAGAGGGGAGAGAAAGGTCTGTGGAGAATCTGTTGGTACTGGCTAAAGGCTCACCGGAATCAAGCAGCATGGCTCCAAGGTACATCTCCAGTAGCAACATCGGAACCTAGGAGGTCACAGTATTTCCGAGAGGCGGGTTTTGGAAATATCTTGGGAGCAAGTAGGTCAATGCCAATAGAGCCGCTGAAAGAGCAGTCCTGTCAGAACAGTGGTGAGTAAGAAAAAGAGGTCCAAGGTGAGGGCCTGTGAGCTCAGTAGCTACCAAGGAGCAAGAGTTGGGAGAATTTCAGGAAGTGAACTGCCAGGGAGCAGTTTTGAGAGATCAGTTTGAAGGTTTGTGGCCCTGGCGACTGAGGCAGAGGTTGGAGATTTGGGACCCGAGGAGGCTAAAACCTACAACAGGGTTTCCTGGGAGTGGACAGCTGAGACTAGATGAAGGCAGAAGTGAGCAAGGGCACCCGTCAGAGGGTGTGGAATACCCGAGTCAGTCAGGTCGGGAGGTCCTTGCAGCAGCTGCAGAGCAAAGCTCAAGCTTTCCCACCCCTGCCCTCCCAGCACAGAGACTTTGGGGTGTCTCTTCCGTCAAGACAGCCTGATGTTTTGAATCCTGGGAGTACTACTCATCTCCAGAGACTCTGGGTCTCCCCGAAGGGAGACAAACTGACTACCTGTCTTTCCCCCAACCGCTCGTTTGTTCGCTACCCAGTTTCCCAATATCGTCAATCTCCCCCGTGGCGCCAGCCTGCGCCTCTCATTTAGAGCCGAGTGCAAGGCCATGATCCATTTTGCAGTCTTTGTACACATCAAAACAAACAAACAGAGACCCAAACACACCCCAGCAGGCTTATTGTCAGAGAATTAGCTCCCATGCTGGCGCAGCCAGACGAATTCAGATAAGAATAGCTTAAAATAAATCCTCCCGGGCTAACTGGTCACAGGCCAGAGCCATGGGATAACTTTTGGCTACAACCACATTCTGTACACATGTTCTGTTATCCTAAAAGATTTTATTTTGTATTTTTAAAAGGAGCCAGAGATAACAGGGAAGTGATTTAAAATTGCCTTCTCTTTACCGAAACCTGTGGTAGTTGAGATATTTGGTTAAGAAGTCAGACAGTGTGTTTGAACATTCAAGAGCACCTGTTTATGATTATTTTTTTTTGCCTCCAGGTAAATAGAAATTTGATCTTTTCCTGCTGGAGGCTTCTCCTTCTTACAAACATTAACCACATGCATCAGTTGGAAGGCATTCCACTCCCAGGTCAAGCCTCCTCTATAACCTTGAATTCTACCTCTGCATGCTCCTTGACACTGGGTCCCAGTTTCACATAATAAACATCTCGGGGGACTCCCTCAGCAATTACAGAAAGAAAAATCATTTTCCTCTTATCGTTAACTCGGGTGGATTTGAAAGTGATGCCTCGATTATCCTTAAACATCTCTCCCTTCAGGGAAATCTGAGTCTACATTATGACATTGCCTTTGCCAGTTTCCAGCTATTAGAACTATTATTTCCACAGTCTTGGGTATGGCTGTGTGGCTAGATGGCAGCCCAGCAAGCGAGCAGGGTGTAGAACCAGGAGTAAGACGGAGGCATTACAGCAGCTAATGCAGAAAATATCTGAGTCTGAGTCTCTCTCAAGGCTGTTTTCATTCAAAGTGGATTTTTGCAAGCTAGAATTCACCTTGAGCATCTAAAACGTGATTCATGAACCCCAAAAGAAACTTTTTCTGAACTTACACTTCTAAATAACAAAATGTACCTTCTCTTAGTCTTCCCAGTTTCCAATTCCTAATCTGAGAGGGCTCAATCCATCCTGAGGTGAGTTAGAAAGTTGGGTGGGAACGTGGCATCAGGATAAGGGCCGCCTGTATAGGGGTGAACAGACACAGCTAACCGCAACTCAGTCACTGATGATCTGGAGCTAGAAACTTAACTTCTAAGGTTTTTATTGTATCAATTATGTCACAATAGGATTTTCCTACAAGATGACTATGAATGTTAAATGAGATCATGTGTCTAAAACAATTCGCTCAGTCCACACTTGATAGTAGAATGAAGAAATAATAACAATGAATCCTGTGCACAGACAGGACACTGGACTATACTAGCATATCATTTCCTTCTCCCAACAACTCTGGATTTTAGGACTTATGATAGAGATGCAGTCTTCACACAGAAACACAAAAGTATCTGGCCTATTAGAGGGAAGAGCAGAGGTATAAGAATAAACCATTTGCATAGGAATAAAAAGTGTGGAGATAGTGGTGGTGATGAGGATAGCAGCTGGTACTTGTTCAGTGCTTAATCAGCACCAATTCCTGGACTAATTTTTAAAATAGGCATTGTTGTGTTCATGGTGTGCAATACCTTTAATAGATTAGGCACACTCTGTAGCCCATTTTCTACTGAGGAAAACAGAAGTATAGAGCAACAGGAGACTTACCCAAGGTGACTTAACTGGTCAGTGATGGGCTTGGGCTTGAATTTAGCCTCACTGACTTCATGGACTGTGATCTTCATGGACTGTGATCTTCATAGACTGTGTTCCTAACCTCTGTTCTAGTGATTGTCAGAGTGTGGCCCCCAGAATATGCATTAGCCTCATCTAGAACTTACCACAAAGGGCAGGTTCTCGCAACTCACCAAGACCCACTGAAACAGTGGCTCTGGCAATACAGTCCAGTTAACTTTAACAAGCTATCCAGGTAACTGATGCTAGAGGACCATGCCCAAGACCCCTGTACTGACCTCATTTCCCATCCTGTCTGTAGGGAGCCTTCTAAGTTCAGTGAATATAATTCATTGAGTGGACTGGATCTTGTATGTTGGATTTAGCTTTAGCATCTGGCCCTCTTCACAGAAAAACCTCATCATCCCATTCCTCTGTCCGCCATCACTGCCCACCCACCTGTGGCTTTGTGGCTGTAGTGAAAAAAGATGCTTTGGGAGTAATGTGTCATTAAGGTGCCTGCCTTTGAGAATGGTTATTGTGCGTTGCCTTTCAGAAATAACTGGCAAGAGTATGTCTCATGCCATGTTGAGTTAATGTCTCTATGTCTCAGTTTCCTCACACATATAATGGGGAGAAGATTAAGCACAACAATCTCTCGGTCAAGTGTGAACTCGAAGCTTTGCATATTTACTTCACAAACATTAGCTGTTGTGAGTAGGAAAGAAAACTTTTCTGAAAAGAATCAAGCATCGTTCTAAGAAATGTCTTTAGAACAGGTCTATGGACTTGAGGAAACCTGGGTAGGAAGTAACCATGATCCAAGCGATGATGATTTGTCTACTGTGTGACTTTAAGGAAGCCAACAGATTCTGCTTAAACAGGTTGTGGGTAAATCAGAAACTGTTGACTTAACTGCACTGAGTCACTATGAGTGATAAGGAAAGAGATACTCTTTCAAATACTTTTTTTTTTTTTTTTTTCAATTTAACCAGGGCAAACTCTCTTTAAGAGCCTACTGGTTAAAACACTTGAATAGAAAGGCACAAACCAGGTTGATGGGATTGTCTCATCAGTTAGCCTTTCCCTGTACTCAGCTGTCCTTCACTCTTTTTACAGGCAGAGAAAGCTAGATGCTCCCCACGTACGAGCCCAGCAAGAGTGCCAGCTGCTGCAAGCCGTGTGGGCATCACTTGATCCTGTGAAAGGTAAGGAAGGAACAGTGATGGAGGAGAAGGTAGTGTGGATGGAGCAACGGTGAGTGGTTGAAAAGGAAGTAGCAAGTCGTGTGGACATCACTTGATCCTGTGAAAGGTAAGGAAGGAACATTGATGGAGGAGAAGGTAGTGTGGATGGAGCAATGGTGAGTGGTTGAAAAGGAAGTAGCCTTTCGTTCTCTGTTGGTTTTCTGTATTATCCAGAAGATAGACAAGCAGGTATCTTTTTAGGGCATTTCCATGCTGGGAAGCCTGTGGGATGATGAACTTTGCCAGGGCTGCCCTAACCTAGACCCCCAAACTGAATGGTTTAAGCAGCCAGTCATTACTGCTTGGTGGTTCTGAATTCTGCAAGTCCGAGATCATGGTGTTGACTGATTTGTCTCATTGTGCGCACTGTGAAGAATCTGTTCCAGGCTTTTCTCCTAGCTTCTGTGGTTTGCTGACAATACCTGGTGCTACTTAGCTTCTGCTGCATCATACCAACCTCTACCTTCATCCTTCCCCCAAAGCCCCTATATAAACCACTCTCTGGTGACCTTATCGTAACCGAGTCCATCCCAAATAACTTTTTTTCTAAGTAAGGTCATATGCTGGTGTATGGGGGTGGGGATTGTTAGGACTTAAAGATATTAATTCTGAGAGGCCACAATTCAACTCATAACATACGGAGAATGATGCTCCGACCTGTTTTAAGAGGCTCAGCTCAATGCCCCTCAAATGTCATGAGCATGTGAATTCTATGGCGAATCTTATTAAAATACACATTCTAATTCAGTAGGTCTGGGGTGGAGTTCAGGATTCTGAAGTTCTAGCCAGTCTCTAGTGATGCTGATACTGCACTGTGAGTTAGAAAGTTCCAGAAGAATTTCATGGCTGATTAATCTTACTCCTCGCCTCAGTCATCCATGGTGCCAGAGTTTACTGAGCCTCTCTAAGGTTACCATCTCCTCACTGGGAAACTGCTTTGAGGGTAGCCACAGGTTAGGGCAACAAAATGATCAAAATTCAAAGGGAGGCTTTTGAATTTTGATTAACACAATTCAAAGGGAGGCTCTTCAAACCTTGTCTGAATATTACAACAGAAGAGACTAAATGTTTTGTATGGACAAAGGATTATCTGAACCATGTCCATGGACCCTGGCTCATCCATGCAACCTTCAGCTTGATCTGGGCTGTGTTCTTAGTATTGTTCTGGGGCCTCTTTGGGGGTGTCCTTCTCCTGACAGCCCAGTGACCACAGGACTAACTGAGGATGGGTTAATTTTTCCTTAGAGTACTCTAATATATTAATAACTAGACTGGGGAGAAATATTTGTAGCATGCAATTTGCCAAATATTTATATATATAAAACTTTACAAATCAAGCAACTCATGAGTGGCCAAAGACTAAGGATAAGAATTCACCAAGAAAGAAAACAATTAAGAAAGATCATTTTTCATTCTTTAGAAGGCTGGATATTTAAAACATTAATCGATACTAAGAGTGTGGAAAAATAGATACTTTCACTCCATGCACAGGAATATAAATGGGAGGCCAAGTTGACATTACTGCTATATCTAACGTGTGGAATCTATATACCGGTGGAATCCCACTTTTTGGTTTCTATGCTCCAGAAACACCTGACCGCATAAGGAAGTTTAGGTGCACTTATTAAAACATTCATCATTGTTATAGCAAAATATTGTTGATAGGCTAAATGTGCATAAGAAAGAAGATAGATATTCTATAGTGTAGACCTACCACATGGCCATTAAAATGAATAACTGAAAGCATTTCTTGGCTACTTACTGTGTACTAGTCCCTGTTCTGAAAGTTTTTCACGTGTCAACTTTTTAATGTGACATAGGTCCTACCCGTATTTCCATTTTAGTTATGCAGAAACTGAGGTCCAGTAAGGTTATTAAACTTTTTCGAGGTGTCTCTCCTGGATAGAGATGAGATTTGAGTCTATAATCTGTCTATAAATCATGCCCTCTTAACCATTTCAAGGCATCATGACCAGAGAAGCATCTTGGGGTGGTCTCTGTGTCCTTGTATAGAAGAGGCCTAATAAAAATAATATTATAATATAAATATATAAGTAATATACAGATTAATAGCTGAGTAAAAGTAAGTTGCACAATGAGTCATCTGGTCTAACAACACCTATGTAAGTAAACTCGGAATAATGACATGCTTTATGAGAACTTGTACATGCATGCAAATGCAGAGGAATGTTCTGGAATGTGTCACAACAAATAGTTGTATCTGAAAAGAGGGAGGAGGTGGCTCTAGAGATTAGGAGAGATGGTACAAAGAACACCTTTACGTTTGTTGTCAATAAGGTATTTTTGAAAGATTGCATCTTCATTATTTTGTAATTAATTTTGGATCACGAATGGATGCTATTGCATAGTCCTGCCCTGATGTACCTCTGCTCTCTGAGAGAAACCAAAGCTTCCATGGCATTCCCCTTTGACCTGGATGGGTAAACTCTTCCCTTCCTGCTTAATATGAATTTGCACAGAGACATCTTCTAAGCTCATAAGCTCATTACCGTTCCTTTGTCATTCCCATCATCATCACTATTCATTTATCTTTCATTAAGGTGTTATTTATTAGCCCTGCGGTGGCTGTTTATGAATTTTCCTGGCATAATTGGGGAGAATATGAAAACTTTAGTTTGAGAGAGAGAGTGGCTACAGCAAGATTTAAAGTGATTAATGGCTGGGAAAGGGAAATACTTCAGAAGTTTTCTCTGTTCTTGAAATTGTCTATGTCCTACAGTCTAACACAAAAGCTTCAGCTTTCTAGATACAGCAACATTCCACTGCCTCTTATGTATAGTTTATCAAAGCTGACCACCTTGTCCTGGCAGTGTCCAAACCACTCACAGAGTTTAAAAAAAAAAACAGAGAGAGAGAGAAAAAAAATGGAATTACAGATGATTTTTATTTATTGACTGAAGATATACTAGGTGATGTTTAGTCCAAACACACAGTGGATTTAAATAGTTACTTTTCATTTTTAGGCCGACACCAGATGGCCAGTTATACTTGCTGTTAAATCTCTCACACTCTGATTGGCTGACCTGGAAAAAGGACATGCCTGCCTCACATTCAGCTCCAGGCTCTCCTCCTCTGCACTTCTATCAGAGTGGTGCAGAGAAGCCACTTTCCCTTTCGAAAGAATGTTCACCCTCTATGACTCAAATTTCAGGGATTCTTTTATGCTTCCTCCCTGGAATACACTGAAAATATATTAAATTCTATGTAACCAAAATAAACATAACTTTACTTCTATATTCTTCAGATACGTATTGCAAAGGAAAAATACATGTGTGGGCCCAAAATCAGTTTAAACCCTTACACCACAAAAATAGAGTATAGACTGAGTGCAAGAGTGAAACAGCTCCCCATTCATTCATCTCTGAATTATTTTTTGCCAGCTCCAGGAAAAACAAACAAACAAACAAAAAAAAAAACTTGCCATTTCTCAGTTCCCCCAGGACATAAAAGAGTCATGATAATTCTGCAGCTACTAGAGTGAGGGGGTTAGGGTGGGCAGTAAAAAGCAAGGGACTTTGAAGGGTGCTGGTGGCTTTCCATACTTCGGTGGTGGGTGTGGTGTGATAACATACAAAAAAAATAGACAAGAAAGAAAAACAAATTCCCCATTTTTGCCTTTTTAACTCCTCAGTCAGAAAAAAAAAAGCAATGTTGAAACAATGAAACTTCTAGAAAAAATATAAGAGGAAATCTTTGTCATCTTGAGTTGGGCAAAATTAAGTTTTAATTTCCATGCCAAAAGCTCATAAACTGGACTTACCAAACTTAGAAGCTTTTTTGCTTCAAAAGATACCATTTAAGATAATGAAGAAATAAACTTCAGACTTGGATGAAATGTTTGCCAACCATCTATCTAATAAAATACTTTATTCAGGATATATAAACAATGATCAGAACGTAATAAGACAAACAACTTAGCAAAGAAAAAATTAGTAAATATTTGATTGACATTTCACCAAAAAAGAAATAAGAGTGACTAATAAGCATATAAGAATATGTTTCAGCTTCGTTAGTCACAGGAACACTGCAAATTAAAAATCATGATGACATAGAACTATCCACCCATAAGACTCTTCCTAATGCAAAGACATACATTGCTCAAAGTTGGGGAGAAAATGTCTGGGGAGAAACTGGAACCTTCGTCTATCATTACTGGAAAACTAAAATGATTCAGCTATTTTAGAAGCAGTTTGTCAATTTCTTTAAAAAATTAATAATGTTGGGGGCCTCCCTGGTGGCACAGGATTTAAAGAAATAGTACTAGCAAGCTATTGTCAGCAACTGTGGCATGAGTTCAATCCCCGGCCAGGGAGCTGACCCACATGGCATAGCAGACCTCTTCTGCCCAGCCCGCTTTCTCCCCTCAGCAGCATATCTTAGTAAACCCCACTCTATCTCTGATGAATGCCCTCCCCCTGTACACCTCTGGCCTACACCCCAGTTTTTGGATGCATAAATCTTTTTTTTTTTTAATTAAACAATATGTCCATACCTCACAGCAGTTTTATTTTTAGGATTCTTTGCAAGAAAGACAAGTACACAAATGTTCATAGCAGGATTATTCATAATAACTGGAAAATGGAAACAATGTATATGCCTATCTACTGACGAATGGCTAATCAAATGTGGTTTATCTCTATAGTGGAATGTTATTTAGCAATAAAGTGATGATCTATGCGATATAACATACAAGGAGCTCAAAATGTGTGAAGTTAAAGAAGTCAGGTGTGAAAGTCTAGATATTGTGTGATTGCACATGTATGAATGTCTGGAATAGGCGAATTGATAGAGAGAGAAAGCTGATCAATAGTTGCCCAGGGCTGAGGTTGAAGCAAGGATTGATAGTGGGCATGAAGAAATTTTGTGTGATTAAACTATCAAAAGACTAGAATGTGGTAATGATTGAAAAACTATAAATTTCCTAAATATCAATGAATTGTATATGTATAACTGGTGAGTTTCATGGCATGTAAATTAAACTTTAGTAAATCTATCTAAAAAAATGAATAGTATATACCCACAAGCTTGACCTGGATAGGCTAATTTGATCTATCACGTAAACACTAGCTTAGCTTTCTGCTAAAATTCTGTCCCTGGGTAAGTTCATTACTCACTGTAGGGACTGACCAGTATTTTAAAGACAAAGTACCAAAATAGTAAAGGGCAGAGAAGATAAGAAAGATGCTTACTCTGTCATATGGTGGTTACAATTCCGAGAAAATTCAAATTGCAGGAGAAATAGATGCCAACCTATAGTTACTTAAAGAGGTCTCATGAGTGTTGCTGACATTTTGTAGACAAATACTCACTTTTCACCCATGGCTGAAACTCCTCTTTCAGATTAATTTGGTCATTTTACACCATCCTATTACTTGGAAGAGAGGACCAACCAGAATGTTGGAGAAGTCACTATCAAATCTAGATGGAGCCAGAAATCGTAGATTCAAATTCCAATGTCAATGTGTTAATACTTCACTGTGTTTTGAAATTTAAAAGTGCTGTATGCATATTGGCTGGCATTATTATAATTTAATAATTCCATATTTTTATTTCCTTTCATCTTAAATTATTACTGTCTTCTTTTCCAAACTTAGCCATTTGTTTAAGGGCTTTTATTAAGTTCGTAAGAATAAATTTCACCCTCAAATCCTTTTGATGTTCCCAATTCCCCAGCTTCTTCCCTTTACTTCACTGCAGTAGTCACCCAATGGGATCATCATCATCTGAATTTAAGACGAATCCTTTAATTTTGCTTCTCCCTTTTAAACCATTTCTATGGTATCCTTGTATCCTTGTGTTGAACCCATTGTTTTTCAAAACTAAAATACACAGTGGCTCCTTACCACCTCTGGTGATTCATCAGCTTAGGTCATGATCCAGTGGTTCTTGATCTCATATCTCCCAACATGGACTCCTTTCTCCAATCAACCAGGCCTTTAAGGTCCACTTAGTCATCTCCATCCTGGTGTATGTCAGTAACACCCTCTTCTTAGTTCTGGATATTCCTTCAAGGATCATCTCAAAAATAACTGTGGAAAATGGTGGTATCTATGGGTTTTTCTTGGTCACCGCATGCTCCTCTATCTGTCCATTTTCTTAGATGCCAGTGTCCCTTGATTTTGAGTTTCCTATGAAGCTTCCTCCAAGTGGGCATCAAATGTATCCAGTCTTAACCAGTCCACGTATAGTTCCACTTCCCTGATGTTCAGACTTCAAGGGCTGTTAGGATCAATTGGCCTGAAAAATTAATTCATATTATACAATAAATATATGCATATTTTAGAACCCTGTCATGAATAAGTGATGAATAAGTGTGTCAGTTTGAAAGGGACAGTCTGTGACATAGTGTGACCGGCCATCACTAGTATTAAAGGATGTCATGCAAACTGAAAGGAAATATTGTGATGAGGGGAGTGCACATGAACAGCATCCCAATGTCCTTGACATCATTCTTTATAAGCTCCCACTTACACTGCCAGTTAAAAGACTGCCTTATACGCCATGATATGTGCCTCAACATTTCCTTGGCATGATATTCCTGGTACATTGGTATAAGAGTCAGAATCATATTACAAAACTGAAACTCTGTACTCACCAAACAATATTATTACCTCTTTCACCTGACCCTGGTAATTGCCCTTTTACTTTAAGCCTCTATGAATTTAACTACTCTAGCTTTTGTAATTGGCTTATCTCACTTAGTATAATGTCCCCAGATCATCATGCTGCACATCACAGTCTTTCCTTTTTAGGGCTAAATAATATTCCATTGTATGTGTACGTGTGTGTACACAAACACACACCCTACTTTATTAACTCATCCACTGATAGACACCTGGGTTGCTTCCAAGTTTTGGTTACTGAGAACAATGGTGCTGTGATCATAGATGTATATATAGCTCTTTAATACCCTATTTTATACTCTTTTGGGTGAATACCCCAAAGCAGACTCTTAGATTGTACAGTAATTTTTTTCGAGTGTTGCACAGGTTTCTACAGTGTGAGCCTCCATTTTTAGTTCCCTTCTCAAGTTCCAAGAATACTCAGAGGCTGTAACTCATGATTCACAGTTCCCCCACCTCCTTCTCTTGTTCTGGTCACATAGAGATGCCTATAATGTCTCTAATATGGGTCAGAGTTCCCCCTCGTTTTGCTATAGATCTCAACATCTACCACAACTGGTATTCTGTGGACTGGGGTTGTCTATGTATTGGGTTGTACCTTTTCTCACAGTCAAACTCCCTATAACAATCAAAGATGACTGAGAGGCTGCTTTGTGACATGGTCTAGACTAAGCACTTGGCTGCATTATCTCATTCAGTGTCCCAGCAGCTATCTGGAATGGACCCGAATGCTTGTGCCTTAGACCAGTGTGATCTCCATATTGTGTTGTCCATTGCTAGACCCTTGGCAGGGTGTGGGTGGTGGAAGAATGGTGGCGGGGATGGATGGCAGTAGACTAGGGAGATGGTAGACGAGTGCTTAAAACAATCCCAGTGTCTGGCCAGGCTTCATGCTAATTAAACCAGAGTCTTTGGAGGAGATTTTAAAAAGCTCTCAACTGATGTCAGTGTGCTGTCAGATGTGCAAAACAGGGAACAGGGACTTCAGGTGTGACCCAATAACATTGAACCCTGGGAGTGGTCGGAAATGTAGGTACTTTGGCCACACCCCAAAACCTGCTGAATGAGAATTCTTAGTTAAACAAGAACCCCTGGGATTCATAGACACATTAAAAAGTCGAGAAGTATCACCTTTGCCCACAGAGCATTTAACTCAGACAGATAAATACTATAGAGCAATAAAACTTTCACCTGAGGGCCTCTAAGTGATTCCCAGTCATTACCTACTTTAACTTCCTATGGGACACTACATCTGTTTTAAAGATGACAAAAGAAAGACGTACTTGCAATTTTTGATTATTTGATTATTTCTCATTGTTGGGTATTTTAACTTCCAGGCTGAGGTGTTATGACTCCTTAAATCATTCCCTACTTTGTAATCCCTAAACCAGTTTCTAATGTAAAAATCAAATTCAGCAAGCAAGCAAATGAAGACATATCTTTTTACCCTCCCCCCTAAAACTTGCCTCTTTACCCCCAAAACGGGTTCTTGCCTGTTTGCCTGTTGCCTCTTCTCTGCACACGATTACACCAAGAATGTTACCTTTCACATTTTCTGCAAGCTTCTACTCGTAGGGAGCCTCGGCTTCTCCCCAGGACTTAGCACATCATGTGTGCTTAGGCCCTATTTTCTTAGTGCTCTTCTGGCCTCTGCAGTTTGACACTAAAACAACAAATTAGCACTCACCTTTGCCAAACCACAAATATTTGTACAATTAAGCAGCAAGCTTTGTAGTTAGAAAGGGGAAAGGGATCCCTCACATTTTGTGTTGCCGATCATCATTTTTTTTTTGGGGGGGTGCTCAACTAGCTTAAATGAAATTAATAATATCAGACAAATAGTGCAACTGTCAAAGTATTCAACAAGATCACAACGTGCTCTATTTAAGGAATGTGTCATTCGGTGACTTTGATATGGGAATATTCTCAAAAGCTCCCAGAAATGGCTGCTAGAGAAATGCATCAGAATCAAGAGATTTTACCAGATTAAAAACAACAACAACAACAAAGACTATACCTGCGACAAAACCCAACCCTAGAGGTTAACGAAGGTAAAGGCTTCTTGACCCCAAGCCCATTCTAGCTCTTTGTTTCCAGGGGTATCGTGAGCCCGTCTTTTGTACACGACTTGCACTGTGCCTGAGTAGGGCAGCATCTGGGCCTGACCACAGTTGCTAGTTTCTGGTGTGTGTGGCCAGTGACATTGCTCAAAAACAGGCCAGAGTTCACTGCAAGCTGCTTCCTTCCCATGCCTTGAGCAGATCTGTGCAGTCACTCACAACTCCCTTTTCCAAGAGCATCTGTCCCTTTGCCTCCTCCTTTTTGCACAGACCGTGTATTATCCTTAAGATAAGTGTCTCTAGCTTAAAAATGGGTTTTTGTGAACAAAATAAACTTCACCTCCTCTGAAAGGAGAATTAAAAGAGTGTGGGTGGAGCAGTCATAGCTTGAGTGAGTGAGCAGAGAGTCTCCTAGGGATCGCCTGGGAGGGAAGAGTGTATTTGCAATCCCTTTGGACAGCTGTGCTTTCATCCTGCGCTGTGACCGCAGCAAAGATCCCCATGTGCGAATGCATGGAAGAGGAAAGAAGGTAAAACCTCACTAAAGATCAGAGTTCTTCACTTTAAGTTAATATTTCCTAAGCTACTTTATTGAGGTCTGATTGAGATGTAAACAGCTGTACATATTTAACATGTATAATCTGAATGATTCACCACCATCAAGGTCATAGGCATTTCTCAAAGTTTCCTCCCACCCCTTTCTTAGCAGGAATAGTATTGTGTGTATGTCTGTGTGTGGGATAAGATCTGTAAGATGTATCCTCTTGTTAAGTGTTAAGACTACAAAATTTGAGTTGCGTTGTAAGCAACAGGCACTATGCTGTTCAATAGAACCCCCAAACTTGTAACTCTATACTCTTTGATAAAATTTAAAAAAATGAATGTGGGGGCATTGGGCCAGTTCTTCCAAGAAACCGTTAGACCTGGGAGTTTTAGAGCAAGGAGCTTGTGCAGTTTGACCACCCAGGGTAAGGGTAATAAGCACAATCAATTGCACTTTCTTCTATGCTCACCATCCTCCCAAATTCTCTTCATTATCAGAGAAAAGAATGGGAGTTTCTAGCCCACAGTAAAAACAGATTGGCAGAGAATAATAGCATTAGTAAAAGAATGATAGCCAATATTTGTTGAGTCCTTACCATGTACCAGAAGATTATAAGTGTATTGTATGTTTAATCCTCCCAGCAATTAAGCATTTCTTCTTTCTTTACTGGGGTGAGGGTGTGGGAGTAGTGCAAAGAAGTTAAATAACTGGTATAAGACCACACACCAAGTAAATGGCTGAGCCTGCATTTGAACCCAGGTACTTCGGCACCACGCCTTTAACCATCATGCTTGAGCATAGCAGAGAAACTTTAGATAACTGTAGCACTTACATCTAAGTCTATGGATCCTAAAAATGGAGATTCCCTCATCTCTTGCAAGAACCACAAAGAAAAGAGTATAGAAGAGCAAAGCAGCAGTTTTGCTGTTTGCTATAATGGTTCACAGAACTCAAAGATATACTTCACTTTTACTGTTCTAAGATATACCCTGTAGCAATCAAGAAGAGAGATTTATAAGGCAAGGATTGGGGTGCATGAGGAGGGGGTATGAAGGGTTCCCACATGCTCTCCAGAGGTACCACCTTCCCGAGAAGCTTGATAAATTCACCAATCCCAATCCAAGTTATTGAGAGGCTTGTGCAAATGTTTCATCACATGGGCACGATTGATTATGTTACCAGGCATTGGTAATTAACTCAACCTCTAGCTTCATATCTTGGGGAGAGCATCATGGAGGTGACTAAAAGAGATCCAGACCCCCAACTCAGTGCTGTAAGCAACACACTGTCCTCTCATCTTGAAAGAGACACAGAGGCTTGGACACAGGTTTCTCCTGGCAGCAGTGACCAGTCACACCATGGCTCCTCACACTTGTAGCAACACCCATAGAGAGAGGATCTGTGGGGACCCCCGGATTTGGCTCTGAATCAGGGCCACCAGCAAAGTCATTGCACACTATAGGGCAACCAGTTTCCAGACGCAATGCGGTCCTCCAGCCACGAGGGGGTGCCTCTGAGCAATAGCCTTACGTAGATGGGAACAAAACTGTTTTTTATGGTGTACTTCTTGTTGCTTTTGGCATTTCCCCTACCATATCGGTAATACTATGTATGGGGAGAGACATTTTATTAGAAAACTGTTAAGTGGAATCCTGCCAGTGTGGGTTCAAATTCTGGCAGTTATTCTCTTGCAACTCTCCCTGATTGGAGAGATGAGAAGGAATTAATGAGCCTTCTCTGAACTTCCATGTCTAACTTCTAATATCGGGGCTTAGGGCCCACGGATGTGACTGTTGTTTTGGTTAGTGAGTGTTTTCAAATGTGCTCAATATCTGGTGCATAGTTAATGCCTGATGTCCAGCAGAGGTATTATGACAATTGTTCCATAAATTTACTTTACCTTCATTGCCTTATCTGTAAAATGGTGTTGCCTCATAGGATTGCTCAGAAAGGTAATTGAACACGATTAATAAACCAGAGGCCTGGGAACAAGGCTGCTTTAGCCACAAGGAGCTCTCAAGCCCAGACAGGACTAGCTTCTGTGCACACCTTTCCTGACCCAGCACTCCATCAATTTTTTTCTTCTCTTTTCCACAAGGGCTGACTGCAGAATGATTCAATTTTCTCATTTTGGTGGAACTTTTTGAAAGGGGCAATACAATGAAACCTTGTTATATTGCTTGTCTATTCCCACATTCTACATTTTCCTGCCTGTAATGTTCCCAGTTCCTTGAAAAATGAAAACAACATGGCTTTCTGTTCGTCTTTCAGTCTTCAAAGACCTCTCCTGCCCGCCCCTGGCGGTGGAGGTCTCCGACGTGTCTCTCTGTGGCATGGTTTGGTGATGTTTTGCATGCTTTTTAACAGCCTTGGCCTTTCGTCTGCATGGGTTCTTACTCCATGGGCAAATGGGGGGGG
>NW_004567134.1:7779447-7797897 GCF_000260355.1 Condylura cristata | reverse complement strand
AAAAAAAAATTGTAAGGGTCGGAGATAGCCTTGAAACAGAACCCCTTCTTTTCACACTTAGGTTGAATCTTGGAGGAGCAACAATTGTAATTGCACTGTGACTTTCATGAGACCAGAGCAGTAATTCTGATTTTTTTTTTTAACTGTGTGTATTTGGAATTAATTGTAACACTACTGATCACTTATTGACTAAACCCATTCCAATTTGACCTCTAGGTATCTGTGCCAATAAAGACTTTAAGCTGAAAGTGGAAAAACATTTAATTAGTCTTTGCTTCTAACAGTCTGATGATTTGGGTTAGCTTTGAAATGAAGAGGTTCAGTTGCCAAAGAAGGATGCTAATTTTATACATTACATGTGGAGAAAGTCCAGAAATAACCTTCTTACAACATGCTACTTGGAAGCCAAGCATTTCAAGTCCACTAAATTAAAAGGTATTAACATTCATGGTCAAATTTAGAAAGCTACTGAAATCTCATGAACTCTTTTTGAAAGCCTATTTTGGAGCAGTGCTCTCAGTTTGACTTTACAAAAGTCCAAATACATACGTTAAAAATGATATTGTATCCAAGTTATATAAGCTTACTAAAGTTGACTGCTAATGAGGAGGACACTTTTCTTCATGTGGTCACCTATCATGCTCACTTACTCGATGGCATAACGGATTCAACAGGCAGAATAGTGCTCCCTGAGACCACTTTGTACCTGAGAGAAATGGTCTTCTCACTCTGAATACTATACCTAACAGCCCTTCATGGACTGTTGAATGTGGGGATACCATTTAGTAAGGTAAAATAAAATGTGATATGAAGACAGATATGGACACACACACTGACTCTTGAGACATGTTGTATAAGCAAAGGAACTTATGATACAAGACAGAAGACCAATACTAAATAATAACGATGCCTATTGAATACATGGCTTACATCTAAATTCAACAAAACCATTACTAGTATGTTGATTTTTATTATCCCCATTTTGTACGCTTCAAATATCACTGATTTCTGTTTCTGATCCAAATCAGAGAACCCTCTCTGTTTTTTGAAAGGTTTGTGTGATTAGATAGGACCTACTGAGGGTATCTTCCTGGGACATGTGCCATAATAGAATCATGGCTACATAGGAAACATTACAGTTACAGTTCTAGGAATTGTGTTGATGTAGACAGCAAAGATGCACAGGAGATTTTGAGAATTCCACGTACAAAGGACAGTATAGTCCTTAGAATGGGCTTGGCCAGGGTAGGAGTCACCTCTTGTACTAAAAGTTTTGACTTTCCAGGAAGATATAAAAATCAAAATATCTCTGCATCACTAAAGAATCTCAAAGAATTAAATAACTGGTAAAAATTCAGGAAGAAAAATTCCCTATCCATGATCTTATTGGGATGTTTCAATCTACCTCTTCCAAATTGGAGGGGGGGGGCGGTAGCCTAGTAAAATCAGACTATTTAAAAAACATAATTAAGGAATGTGTGATTCTGGACACAATATTATAAACATTCTTTTCAAACAAATATGGAATTACTAAGTACTTGCAATAAATTTAAACCCTGGACAAAATGTGAGACTTCTAGGAAAAAATGTAATTTTCTAAACTTTCTCAGGAAGAATTAGAGTCTATATAACCCAATAACCTCTAAAGAAATTAATCAGGGGTTAAAAATAATGTCTCCAAGGAAAACACCAGTCTTAGATGGCTTTTCTAGTGAGTCAACAAAACTCTTTAAATATATTCCAAGCTTAACCTAAGCTTTCCAGAATATAGAGGAAAAAAAAAGAGTAAATATTTTCCAATTTATGAGTCTAGTAAATCTTTAATATAAAAGCCAGACAAAGGAGAGAATAAGAGAAATCATTTTCATATGTGAGTACAGATAAAGACTTTTAACACAATATATGGGCAAAATGATGCAAGAAGTACATTAAAAAGAAAATATATCATGAGCCACTTGAATTTATCACACTTACACAAGGACAGTGTGACATGAGATAAATCTACAAATATCAATTATGCCATTAAAGAAAAATGCATAGTCTTCTTGATACATGTGAAAACAGGCATCTGATAAATTTTGATATCCAATAATGATAAAAATATTTGCTTGGCAAGATAGAAATAAAAATGTCCTTTAGCCTGATAAAGGCTATCACAAAAAGTTAACACAGAGGTATTTATAATGGTGAGATTTTTCCTTTAGTCAAGAACAAAAAACCCTTCTACCCATCAATTATATTTAAGACCGAATTTGAATTCCCAACCAGTGGGGTGAGAGTGGGGAAAAAGGATTAGAAGATATAAGGGCCAGGGAGGCAATACAAGTCATTTTCAAAAAAGGATGTGGTTTCAACACAGAAGAAGTTCCACAGTTATTAGAAATCAAATTTAGCAAGATGTATAGAATTGAGATCCATTTAGAAATAAGCAAAAAGAGTCCCTATCCCAACACTCCTTAGAAAATATGGAATATTTTGTAATATGGAAAATATATTTCTGACCTTAAGAAATCTTCCTTAGATAAAACAGGCATTAAATATGTAAAAAAAAAAAAAAGCTGACAAATTTACCTACCATAAGAATAAGATCATCTGTTTATTAGAGTCATTATAAAGATTATGAAGACAAGTCACAAATTGAAATAAGATAGTTGCAATGACATTAACAATCTCCATAATATGTAAATAACTGACAAATCAATTTTAAAAAGGGACAAATGATATAATGGAAAGGCAAACGACACATGAAAATACCATGTCTTAGATCAACTAACCCCCAAAATTGATTCTAATATAAGAGGTTTATATGCCAGAGAATTAATGGGAAGTGCTGATAAAATGAAATCTAATAATGAGAATAGTTATTTGCCATATGTAAATCTATATTTTTCATGTAATGTATTGTATATGGATATTTTTTCATGTATTACAACATGGATATTGCATATACATTATACGCACTCTTAGAGAAAATCCCAGGAGGAGGAACATTAGAATATTGATAGTATTTATGTGAGTTGATGATATTGGGATTTATTTTTTAATATTTGTTCTCATGTAACATTGTTCTCATGAACATTCTTCCAAAGTTTTTGCAATGAATATACCTTTAGTAATGAGAAAGAAGGGAACAGAGATGTTAATTAAGAACACTTTCAAGGTAGTTAGAACTGGCCTTTAGAATTCCTTTTGAACATAGAACATATGTGAAAACAGAGATATAGAAAATGGGTTGGGAGCTCAGGCCTGCTGCTCATATTCAAGTTGAATCCACCAAGCAGAATCTGCTTGAAGTAACCAGTGTCTCCTTTGACGCTTGACCCACACACCACTGTGTCTAAGTGTGATTTGCTTCCTGAACCCAGGCTCATTGTGTCTTCACTGTATGGATTGAAAATTACCATGAAAGTTTGAATCCATGCTCTTCTAGTCTTAGAGTCATTAAAAGTAGAAAGAGAATTTTGGAGAAGTTAAGAAACACAAAAGAGATGTCAATTATATCTAAATCTATACTGAAGATGACAAAATTTAGAGCAGTCACATGGGAGAATTTTCAGAAAATGAAAGTTATTCAATGTCCCAACACATTTGTATTTTATGCAAAAAAGAAAAAAATGAAAGAAATGAGTTTATAGAATCCCATTTCTAAGTAATGTTTCAGCATCAAATTAGCAACTGGACATTTTGAAGGCATGGAATGGAAGCTGTGTTTAGAGAATTAGGCATATCTGGTGATCTAAAGTCTTGGAATGGTTTTTACTTGTTTGTTTTTGCCTTCATTTAGAATTTAATGGTTTTTTTAGCTTTCATGATTTGATAGAATGGCAAAATTTTGACATTTTCCCACAATACCAGTTTTGTAGAAAGAAAATTATGAACTGTCCCAGGATTTCCCTATTTCTTCTCCGCAAACATGGTCCTGTAAATCACTTCACAGAATGTTTATGGGCAACTACCTGTGAGATATTATCTCCAAGAGGCTGGCAGTATACATTAGCATTGAAAGTCCTGAGGAGGGCATTTGGGGACACAGGAAAGAGATCTGTATAGATCTATACCATGGCCCACTTTGGGAAGCACTGAACCAAACCAATCAGGAAAATTTTACTAGAGGATTCAGTCAGTGAAAGAGAATGTGAACATACAGGGTGCGGGGCTGTTGGCTCAGGAAAAATGGCAGAAGCCAAAGCAGAACAACAGAGCAGTGCTTCATGAACTATATTTGACAAAAGGTCATTTAAATGAAAGTTGAGCCCACTGTGTGGACAGACTTTTGTAGAAGTCAACTAGTCCTGCATTTGAGGTCATCTTGAGTCTAATTACGGTGAGAGTTTTGCTATGCCTTCCATTGAGTGTGCTTATCTCATTGTGACAGCCAATAATTTGTGGGCTGTGCACTTTGAGTGACAGGAAGGTGAAGTAAAATGACAACTGCTACTCTATCCAGCCAGGCACATGTAGACAAGAAAGCCAAGTTCTACATCCTACATCATTGCTGGGAGTGTAGAATAGTACAGTACCTATGGAAAGTGGAATTTAGTGATGAGCTAAATGCCACGGGCACATGCCCTTTGGCCCAGAATCCCATTTCTAGGTATTTAATCCAAATCTACTCTGGTAAAAAAAAAAAAAATATGAGAATACACATGCACTAAGATGTTATTTTTAATAGCAAAGGTCTAAAACCAACCCAGATAACTACCAATGGACGATTAGTTGAATAAACTACAGTATCACCACAGAATGAAGTGCTGTATAAATTTTTTAAAACTAATGAATATCACATGGGGCTGGGAATAAATTTAAATTTGTACTTGAAGTGAAAAAAGCAAAGTGGATACAAATGTGTATAGTTAAGCTACTATTTCTTTAAAGGGGAACATAAGTGTGTATGTATGATGGATGTGGGTGACATACAGGTATATATATATATATATATAAACTTATAATTAATGATAAGCAACCAAAGGGTTAAACCATCATTTGATTAAAATAACAATAACCTGGGGAGAGTAATTTTTTTTTTTTAAACCACTTCTATGGCTTATAAGAAAAGGGAAAGATAGAGGACAGGAATAAGTACTGAACTTTATTGAATTTGCCTTATTTCTAAATTTGGCGTTGACACCATATAAATACCTCCTACAAATAGAAAACAAAAATAAATTTATGAAGAGAAATAAAATGAAACAAATACACTCAAAGTTTAGCCTGTTAGTCATCATAAACAGAAAAAAAATATTCAGGTGATATTATACCATTTTTTGGCATCTATCGTGGGATATATATGTGTGTGTGTGTGTATGTACAAAATAAAATTAAAAATTATAATCATTAATCATATTGTTGTTGATCATGTAAGAATTGCTGTGTATGTTCTGTGGGATAAAGCAATTGTATCATTATGTATTTCATTCTATTACTCCTAACATTGTTGAGGACAAGAATTCTAAAGTCAGATACAGATTGAAGTTTGCAGAATTTAAGTGAAAAGTCTGTGGCCCTGAATTTGAGTCAGAAACATCTCCATGAATGAATGATGTATGTAGCAGCTGCTCTGTACCCTAGGAAGATGTAGAGGATCTTCTGTTTTCTATTTATAGGAGGTATTTATATGGTGCCAAAGCCAAATTTAGAAATAAGACAAATTCAATAATGTTCAGTTCTTATTCCTGTTCTCTATCTTTCCCTTTTCTTATTAGCCATAGAAGTGGTTTTAAAACAGTTACCAAACCCATAACAGTTCAGTGTAATGTCCCATTGATATTATCCAGATACCATTTCCTAGTAAAAAAAGAATCTGGGTGCCCTTAAGAAATGACTGGTTCCAAGTTTGAGGTGAGAGATGTACAAAATGAGCCTCGTGTGTGTGTGGTTATAGGTTTTCCAAGGTTACAAGAGACAAATCAAATACTTCTTTCTGGGAAAAAAAAAATATATAAAACTTTGATCATTTGATCAAGCATTTCACAGCTGTCCAAACCTATGATTTATAGTGACACTTAAAAAAATAATCATTGTACTATGTTAGAAAACCATCTCATTATTTTAAAAGCTGATATATACAGGGAGAAGGAAATCAAGGATTTTGCCTTATCTTTCTGGTATGAACTGTACCACAGAGACACCACACGTAGATCAGGAGAACATTTCTCTTTATAGAATTCTCACAGTTTATACATAAGGAAAGGAAGATAGGGTTGGAATATCATATTTTTCGAGGAGAAAACTAGTGACTTGATGATTAGTAGACGTTGACATTACCAGACAATTACATGCCTCCTAAAAGAAGAAAAAGCTCTGATGAACTAGTCTTACCAAAGACGTCAACCTGAATTTGATAGTGCTTCTAATATACAGAATATATAGTATAAACAACACATCAGTGCACAAATACAGAGGACCTAAGAACACGTTAAATGACACCATGGGACACAGTCAGAAGTATCCTGAGAATGAACACCTTTATGTGAAACATATGTAAAGAATGAACGGAAAGGAGACAGCACAGGTGGATTGTATTTGGATTTTAACCCAAATAAAAAACACTTTCAATAATCATGAGACAGTTGAAAGCATGAACAATAGTAGATATCTGAAAATATTAAGGAATCATTGTGATGATTTTAGGAGAATAGTTATGATTTATTTTATTTTATTTCATTTTATTTTATGCTAATTCCCTCTTGGGGCAGTTGAAGTTGAGCTAACGAACAACATGATTTATGAAGAGTGAGAAGGCAAGATATGCTATGGAAGCTTTTTTTTTTTGTAAGTTTGCAGAAGGATATCTATAGAGTAACAACAGATGTCTTAGGGAAGAAAGCAAAGCTTCGTTCTCTCAAGATTCTAGGGCTATTCATAAACTGTTCAACTATTTTATGTCATCAGCAGAGTTCCTCCAGTGAATTACAGCCTTCTATCCACTTTGGGACCATCTATTACAAGATGCAACGAGCAGCCAAGATGCAGTTGGCTCATTTCACTAAGTGTTTTCATAAACAGATTTATAATGAGGGGGAAATGCATTTTTATCGACACTAAGCAGGGTTATAGAGAACCCCCCCAAATTATTAGGGAGCTGCTGCTAATACAGGGGCAATTTGCAGAACCTTCTTCCTAGCACATAGTAAAACAGCCCCAACCCTGCTAGCTTTTTAAAAGCTACTAAACAATGTGAAGCCACAGTTTCATTTTTTCTTTCTGGCTGGAGATGGTGGAAATGTTCATCACCCAGTGTGAAGTAATATGTGAAACAGGTGTTTTATTCCCTAGCAGGTAAAATGGGTTTGATTCCTGTGAGATGTAGACATTTCAAGGCTACCAGCAAGAGGTCCAGATGGTGTGTATTTTCATATCTAATATTATATAAAAGATTTCAAATGTATCCTGACTCTTAACAAAACCATAAATTTACAGCTTATTGCCATGCTGAACAGCTCTGGTAGCTACTAATTAGTATTACTGTTTTTGCTTTGCTCTTCCAGGGATCACTGGTGTATCTGAGCCTTTCATTTTTAGCTTCTGGTAAAAAAGACACAAAGAGTTCCAGGGTAGAAGCCCATCTGACATCAGGGCCAGCTGTGTGTAGAACATTAGAACCTCAGGGGATACGAAAATGTGTATAAAGCCAAGGAGGGGAACCATGGGTCAATCTTTTCAGGAAAAGCACTTCAACTTGGAGGGCAAAGGCCTTTGCCTAGTTTTTCCCTACTTGGTCATGTAGCTATTCCAGGAAATATTATTGAATCTATTTTAAGAATAATGAACCAATAGCAAGCTTTGTTGCAAGGTTATTATGAGCCAGGCATTTTTCGAATTATGCTACAAACACTCATTCACTATCCCTAATCGCCCTTGGAGATAACAGTACAAGTTCTGTGTTACACAGGAGGCAACTGAAGCTTAGAGAACTTTGGCAAGTTGCTCAAGAGCTGACTAGTTCTAACTGGTCACAGACCCCTCATCTTACCAAAAACAGGTGCTTCGTCTTTTCTGTGTAACGTCCAATGCACACTGGTGAGCCTAAAGAACCCTCTCTATAGGATTTGAACACAACAGCAGAATAGTAAACTCAACAGAATAGTGGGTCAGATCTGCTTTGGTTCTAGAGAGCAGAGGTCTGGGCTGGCTGAGGGGGCACAAGGGAAGCCTTTGGTGCCCCAGAGCCACAGGCAGAGTTTAATCTCTTGCTCCTGTTCCCCTGCCTTTCTCTCTCTGATGTGTTAATCAGTGTATCGGTCACAGCTCTGAGAAAAGAATATGTGGCTGCTTCTTGAGCATATTTAATGTACTGTCTAGAGTGGCGAGGAAAACAAAATAAAGGAACTAGTAGATGGGAAGAAGTTTCAAGATCTCACATTGCTCATCTTATGAACAAGCTCTTTGTTTGTCATGGAGAAGTCAATAGGACTGGTTTCTTCAATCCTAACTCCCAGTGTTGACGCTGCATTGACACCACTCTTTGCAAATACTCCAATTCGGCTTCATCCCTCAGAGTGTGTAGAGGAGAATGGAACATGGAGAGAATCCTGGCTGTTGATTCCCTTTGTCTTGGCTATAAAATTGCTTTAGTGGATTTTAGTCAGTCCCTTCACTTCAGTGGGGCTTGGTACTGTTAGTTTTTGTGTGAACTGCCCCTAAGGATTCATACAACTTTGAAAATCAGTCATTTAATACACACACTCCTAGCTTAGAAGAGTGTATGCATCGGAATAATTATAGAATGGTTATTTTATTGGGGGAGGGGCGTGATTTATTGGCTGGAAACCCTCCTATACAGTCATTTCCAAAGTCACCTTGTAAGAAGAAAAACCTAGATATAATTCACCTTAATTTTTCTCACAAGGCAGAGTCTGAAGTGGGAAAGTAGCATAGGAGAACTTTAAAGGAATCTGACCACATTTCTGGTTAAGTTTTTGAATCAACCTCTCTTTTTTTAATCGCCAGACCGTTTAAGCCTTTCAGATTGCGAGGCATTGGCGTTTTAAATTTCGAGAAGAGCAAGGGGGTGTCCCATAGAAAATCAAAACCTTAATTTCTTACCCTTGGAGTGACTCTTGCAGACAAAGATAGCTTGGATTTTATTTCTCTTTTCAGTCTGGCAATTTTTTTTTTTTCACAAGTTAGAAAAAACTTCATCAACAAGGGTCTAAATAGAATTTCCAGTTCCTTGTGCCACCAAATTCTGCAAATTCCCCGGCCTCCCTTCCTGCTCAGGCATGGTGTGCAGCAGTGAGCAAGGAAGGGGCAGGATGAGAGTGAGGAACCCTTCAGGAGGAACATGAAGTGGCCGATGTCGGGCTCCAGATTCTGCTTCCATTTCTTTGCAATTATGAGTTTTGTGCCATATCTTCTCCCCCTTTATTCCTGCAATATTTGCATTGCATGTTCTTACTCTCTTAATGCCTAAGCAATTTGAAGCTCTCATATACAGGCAATTCCCAGACCTCGTTCCTAAAACACTGCGATTCCCTTTTAGCTTTTCAGAGACACGTGTGCTGGGGAAGGAAGGGATCCCTCCCTGTCAATCCAATTTGTGATAAGGATTTCCCCAGGTGCACCCATTTCATGGTCCCCGTGTTGCTTTGTGCCTGGCTGGCATCCTTTTGGGGAGCATTTGTATTGCTTTTTCATCTCAGAAAAGATCCTCTAGTCACAAACCAGTCATCTGCCTGTTAAGCTGTATTTAGAACAAATCACTCTGAAGCAAAACAACGACAGTGACAACAAAAGAGCTACACTTATTTTTTTCTAGACTTTTAACAAAATGTTTGATGTTGTGGAGATTTTCAAACAATTAATGTGAAATTGGGGACTGTTGTTCACATGATTTATTTACCATATATAGAGAACTCAGCTGGAGTGCTGCTATCAGTGACGCTCCCAGTGAAATTTCAGCAAAAAAAAAAGGAGTTGGAAAATCAGTGAACTCTCCTAAGAGACATGAATATATTTTACAAAGGATAAAAGTTTTAGGGAATCGTAGTGCTCACAGAAGACAAGGGACAGCAAAGTCTACCCACATCAACAAAGGGGCACATTGGTTTGGGTACTTGATTTTCTACTCACAAATGGCTGGGTGTTGAAAATGGGATGCCGTGCAGACTGGGAAATACCCTCACGTTTTTCATAGCTACTCATGTTCTAGAATCGTGGGCCTAGACTTGTGCACATGGGCACACCCACAGGGCAAGAGAAAGAGGTGATAGGTAACAGCAAAAACATTTCATGCAAGTAAGACCTCAGACCTGTTTACACTCTCGTGATCTTTATGAACCCCAATGCAACACTCAAAAAGAACCCTACCTGTTTCTCTTAGGAAGTCTTTCAAACGCTGTGCAGGCTGGCTGTGTCAGCCAGATTTCCATTTCATGGAATAGTACAAAAAGAAACCAAGAATTCAAAAGAACAGTGGTAGCACAATACAATAGTCAAAGTGAAATAGAGAAGGTGTGAAGTTAGATGCTTGATTTATCTGTGGGAAGCCAGCGCCAAGAATATTGTGATGGGCCTGGTTCCTAGAGGCAAGATTTGTTAGCAAAAACTGTCTCTAAATATTTATGCTCAGCTAAATAATTGCTAAGTAATTCCAGTTTTCAGCTGGAAATTTAAGATCAGGGCTAGCCTAAATTAGTAATCGGTGAGATGGTATATTGGTATTTTATCCAGTGGTGCTCTGGCTCAATGATACTTTTAACTTTCACTATATAATTAATATTGTTTTATAAAGGGCTTTCCATGGCCCCACATGGGAAGGCTTCTTTTGGAAATAGTTCCCTACAATAAACAAAGCACTTAAAGCAGTCTATTCAATAGCATTTGTTTTAGGATTATTAAAGACACACAGCAGTTTGGCTCTCACGCTGTGTGGAGCGTGAAGTCTCTGGTTGGCTGGCTCTTGCGTGTGGAGCGAGGCACCAGCAGTGGCAGAAGCATATTTCATCATCATCTTGGACATGACCTTCCTGAGAATCAACATATGTCTCTGACATTCTTTTTACAGCTTTGACTGGTGCTCAGTGAGCCCAACATTGAAAGCAGAACTCCTAGCTGCAGGGTCGCTAGAAGAAAATATTTTTTTATGAACCAAAAAATAAACAGGAAATTTCACCATTTAACTCTACTGCCAGGAAGCAGCTTAACCCCCCCCCCGCCCCGCGACCCCCCATAGTATTCTATGTCAGAATATGGGATTGTTGTAGGTCTTTGAGCCCTGTTATCCAGTAGTCTATATTCAAAAGGAGCTAGCTGGAATGGAAAGCAATATACTCCTTGTACTTGCACACTGTGTGGATATTTTAAAAATAAAGATCTGGACTTTGATATCAGCAAATGATTTGATAAGTTTACTTCTTCCTTCTGCTCTGTGAGCTTCAGTCATTCCTCATCTGTAAATGGGAGTTTGTACATGATGTCTAGTGAGTCTGTCCACTAGACACTGTGCTTCTGTGGCTCTTTAAAAATCATGTTGTAAAAGCAAAGGGAATAAATAACAGAAAGAAATATACTGAGGGAAAAAATGACTTCAGTTGAACATTAGGAAAGGTTGATATCAATGGTCTTTTTCTGGTATGTAGAAGAAGCTATGTCTTTGCATTTTATTTAACTCTTCCCCCTTGAGAGGCCACATCACACAATTTTGGCAAAGAGCAAGGACTTCAGAAGCCCCTGCTGACTTCAGACACCCCCCCATCTGTTTTCTCCTTGGGTCTTATCTGTTATTTTTCCTTGATCATCGCTTTCTGAGCTACAGAAAAATAAGGAACTGATGCTACCAAAAGAGATTTTGAGGAAAAGATAAAGCAAATTATTAAGGTAAAGCAAATAAATACAAATGGTTCCCTGTATTGTTTTGGCTTTTTAAGACTAAGAAGCAGAGAGGTTTTCTTCCTGCTAGCAGATGGGAGATACAGAGATTGAGGTTTGCCATCTAAAAGAGATCTGTTTTGTCCACTAATGCAGAAATAACATCATGCACATTTCAAAAGCTCTGGATCTGTTTAAACCAATTAAAGTTAATGTATTTTAATATCTGAGCCTTTTCCTTATCAATATAACTCTTCAAGTCCAAGGTGGTGAGAAATAGACTCATTTACTCTCTTAGATCTATTAACTGTGGCTTCAAGAATTTTGTTTGTTTTAGTTGTGAAGCCAAAGAAGACTTTTTGTGGCTCTAAAACTGCTGTCAGTTTTCCTGCCACAATACTCCAGGGCATGTTTATCCTTCAGGCTGCTATTGTCTGCACTCTGTAAATAAATGTGCACTCAATAAAACTATTCTAATGATGCTAATATTAATATTTTGGTAGAACCCTTTATCAGCAAGGAAAAGCTTTGAAGAGTTTGTTGAGATTTTGTCTTCTCATACATTTTAATAGAATATTAGGTTTGCAATTAACAAGAAAAACACACTAGATCCACCTTCACTTCTTTCACAGTCACATAATGATTACCAGTGGAATATTTGCTGTTTCATACCCTTTGTAGGCCAATCAATATTTTGGTGAATGGAGAAGTCTGAAGCACAGAATTGTAGTGTAAACAAATGAGAAACATTAAAAGTATGCTAAATATTATAGCCAGTTGATTATGTAAATTTAAACAGTGTAGGGGAAAGGAATTGCTTATTAAATTAGTCTGTTTTTAGTTCACTCTGGCATTGTTTATTATACACCATAGCCAGATATTTCATAAATAGACTCTTTTTACAACCTGGAGGTTTAAGAAGTGCCAGCTAATTAATGAAGTGGTACATGCGATTGGTGGCTATGATGGACACAACTTGTTTTACAGTTGATCATTTCCACGGTACAGGTCAAGTCTTCTGTCGGGTAAAGGCAGTGAAGTTGGGGGGTTGGGGGAGGGCGGGGATGATAGAGGAGAGAGAGAAAGGGAGTAAGAAGAGAACTCTGATGGACACTTCCTCCCAGTATGACCACCTGCTACATCAATCTGTGAATTGGTTAATCGGTTGATTTTTTAACTACATCCTATAAGTGGTCTTCATAGAAGCAACAGTCTAAGGTTTTCTACTAGCAATTAAATGAATACATGCCACAGATGGTACATTTGATTGGCCTGAATAGCCTACGAATAGCTACACATTTGTGACAAGAGTTTATGAATACCCAGACATCTCTGAGTTACTCTGAGAGTGACAGAGTGACCTAGCAAATATCTCAATGTAAGGATCAGAAACTCAGTAGCAATGTAAAAGAAGACAAGCCTGGTGTACTGTGTCCTGTTTGAGAACATAGAAATGAGAAAAAGAGCCTGTTTCTTGAAAGTCAGCAAGGGTGGCTCTTGGTAGGTTGGAAGACAATTACATCCAAATTTAAATCTTGGCGATGAAATCCTGATTTTGAAGATTTCTCAATCTTTCCAAGTCTGATGCTATTAAACTTGTGCATTCCATTTCTCCATTCCTTGGGTTTCTGGTGACTCTGATTGGCATTTAATATTCACTCCTCTGTTCTTCCATTACTTACAGGTCAAATCACCCAACCACCTGGCCCCTTTAGCTCCAATCCCATGCTTCCTTTTTATTTTTCAGAACTTAACATCTATCTGCTTCTCCAAAGTCTAACTCCATGGAGCCCCCGAGGTACGTTTTTCTCCCTTTCATCTTCTTTCCCTGGGTGTAAATCATTCCCATCTGCCTACAGCATAGCTCCATTTCCTTCATACGAATAGAGGAGCTTCATTCATTCTATCTCTGGTCTTGTATTATTTGCATCTATTTTTCCTGACTTAACCACTGAAAGTCTTAAAAAAGTACTCCACAGTATCTGACTTTGATTCTTCACTGCTGTCTTATATCCAAAGCCCATATGTTCTGATTTTGGCCCTGGCCTTTCAATGAAATCATAATGTTGAAGGTCACCCGTGACATTTTCATGAGCAAATCCAATGCCTTTGCTCAGTCTGGCTCTCCCTCTCTGTATTCCTCTGTCTTTCGGTGTCATGTGAGTCTATGCGTCCACTTCCCATTCCTTCCCATTCCAATTCTTCTTCCTTGACATTCACAATATTGTGCCCCTCGTGTTCTTCAAATCTCTGATTGCAATCTCTGATTACTGCTTTTATGTTTCCTTTGCTTGTCTTTGCGAAAGTACTTTATATGTATATATGCTTTGTATATATCATCCAGAACCTTCATGGGCTAAGTGTGTGGTGATTGCCATTTTACAGATGAAGAGGCAGAGGCTGAAAGAATTTAAATAACTTGCTCAAAGTCACATATCTTACAACTAATGGAGTCAAGATTGACATCAGGTCTAGTGCGAAAGCTCTGAGTGATACAGATTTTCGCTAATAATGCCAGAGGACCTGAAACATTTTCTTCCCCATGCCTACGATGACAAAAATGGACTCATGTACTCTATTGCATCTTATAATCGTGATTTCCAGAGTTCTTTCAATTTGTGAAATTGTGCAGTCACAAACAGCATTGCTGGAACTATTTCACCTTCCAAGCCAACCATTTAGTCTATGAATCTGCCTCTGGGCCCCCATTTTCTGCTTTTCCTCCTCACAGAATAGGACAACCCTTTCCATTTATGCCCCATATTTCCATGTGTTGTTCTATTAGTCTTCCCTTCCTCTGCCTCAGTGTGTCATTTCTTCTCCGGCTACTGTAACATCTTCATAAGCCTGTAATTCTGCTCCGCTCTTGCCCATTCTAAAAGATGCTCTCTCTATCTCTGATCTTGTGATAAGGGACCATTGTGAAAAGACTCTGCACTCACCAGTCTTTAGTCCTCTCCTCATTTATGTTTCCACCTATTCCATTTTTGTTTATGCCCCGCTAGTCTTGAAAAGGTCTCCAACGACCTCCCAGAGGTAGATTTCTCAAAACTTTGCCATTACCAGCTCTACTCCTTAATTTGCTTACATGCTGCCATGTTCTCCTGCTTCTCTGGCAGCTCTTTCTACTGCTCACCTGTTCTCTACAAAATGTTTGATGTCCCAGGGCTTGGCCTTTATCCCTTTTATTTCCTTTCTGTTTCCATTCATCTTTGATGATTTCATCCAGTCTTAGATATGTAAATACCATTTATTTGATGATCAATTAAAATTCATACATCTGACCAGGCTTCAGATTTACCTTTCCAACAATCTATGGTTCAGCAAGTAAACTTACCATTACCAAATGGCAAATCATGTTAATTAACCTCAAACTTTCCCTTCAGTCATCTTCCAAATCTTGGTGGATGGTACCATTATCCTTCTCAGCTGCTCAGAGCAGAAATTCAGCAGTTTTTTGTTTAAAGATTATTTATGCATGCAAAAGCTGGGGTATAGGCCACAGGTGCAGGGAAGTGAGAGGATTCACCAGAGACAGAGTGGGGAGCAGAACAGGCAGATCGACTGAAATACACTGATGACGGGAGCAGCAGGCGAGGCAGGAGAGGTTTGCAACATCAAGTGGGTCAGTTCCCTGGCTGGGGATCGAACTCATGCCATGATGGCTACAGAAAACTTCATAGTGCTAACACCTGACCTTTTGTGCCACCAGGGAGGTCCCTCAGCCGCTATTTTTGATTCCTTTCTTTTCTTCACTCCCAATCTAACCCATTATCATGTCCAGTCATTTTTCCAAATTATTTTCAGTTTTATCCCAATTGTATTTTCACAGTTCTGGGTCTGTTTATCTTAATATCTTTCCTTCAAACAGGAATCTTATCCTTCCCTCTTGTCCTATCAATATGTTCTTCACAGAGAAGCTTATATTTTCAAACATTCACTAGGACATGTCATTTTCTTTAGTGATTTCCTGTGGATCTTAGCATAAAACTCTACCCTTTCATGGTTTCCTCCCCACTTACCTCTCACAATTGTTATGCACATTTAAGTTTTTCATGCCTCTGGGCCTTTGCACATGTGGCTCCTTCTGTTTTGACAGCTTTTCACAGAGTTGAACCTTGTAGGTTTTCATTAAAATGAATTTTCTTCAGAGATCTTTATCCCAATCACCTTATAAAAAGTAACCATCCAATCTCCAACTGGGCTCTATCATGTTTCTGTTTAATTCCTTTAGCAATTTTAATGCCATCTGAAAATATAATATTTATTTAACTATGTATTTGTTCTGTGTCTCCACTCTCTAGAATAACACTGTTTACAAGAATTTTCTGCAATATTGAAAGGCCTTTCTGGGATACTCCTTATGATAACTTCTAGCACATATGGCTATTGGTCACATGAAATTTGACTACTAAGTCTAAGGAATAAAATTTTAATCTTAATTTAAATTTAAATGGAAATAAACACAAGTGGCTAGTGGCTACCATAATTCACTGAAAGGTCCTCAAATTCATACTCCATGAAGACAGAGATTTCTGTCTAATTTGTTCACTGCTGTTCCTCCAGTGCTTACAAAATGCATGAAATGTAGCTAATGCTCAGTAATACTGGCTAAGTGAATGTATGGATGGATGGATAATGAGTGATTTTTAGTGCAGATAAAATTCTAGGAGACAAAAAAAAAGATTGTTCCTCAATGTGGCATGCTTTGTAAGCTCACGCTTTATATGCTCTTGGACTATGCTCTTGGACTATGTTCTTTAATTAGAATTCTAAGAGAGGAACCCAATATTGTAAATTAAATTTTTGACCATGTTGAAAACATGCTTGATTCTTTTGCTGTGTTTTGTTAACCAGCGATACAATTATGCTATCTATGGAGTTATCATACGTAATTAATGAATTAATCAATTTACTTAATTCACAGGGAGAAAGATACTCTGTTTTCTAATGTTGTCTACTAATTATGCAGTAAATCAAGGCTTTGAAGAGTTTTAACAACCATTCATTTTTTATGAATTAATCTTTCTTTGGCTTTCTTCTCTAGGGGTGAACAAATAATGCAAACACAGACCCAAGGATACATGAAGTCTGAATGCTAAGCATTACAGACGATGTAGCTGAGTATAAAAAAATATATGGAATTAATTTGCAAATGATGTTCTAGTGTCACTGGGCACAGACAGGGTCAATATGTGCCAAGAGCAGGCAAGACCCTGTGGTGCAAAGACAGATAAGTGTTCAGGCCTTGCTTTCTTAGAAAAATATTTTAAATTAAACATAGAATCAGTAAGAACATGAATAAGAATATACAAGTGATAAATATAATTAAAAACCAGAGTGCTTGGCTACAGTACAGCTTTGCCAATTTTGGTATTTATACCTATCTAAGAATAACTAGCACTATGATGGCAACTACTACTATTACAGCTGCTGCTATGTTGCCATTTTGGGAGTACCCACTGTGTGCCAGGAACTATCCTGAATACTTCATATACATGTTTCTGTTTGTTACCTTGATAAATATATACTGGCCCTTCCTGGAAAGGTTACACCAAAAGTCTGCAATATGTATTAATAGTGAAGACTTTGATTATTTGTTAAATGAGTAAGTACAGATTAAGGGTGGTTCTTATTAATTTTAATCCTTGAAAGACCATGTTGAACTGAATGCATTCAGAGAGATTTGTGGGTCAGAGTAACCTCCAGAACGTTGGTTGCTTATCAGCTTGATGTCTGTTGACATCAAGATATCAATCTGGTCTCTGCGATTATGAAATCATGCCCACTAAAATTAGAGGAAGTATCTACTGCAGTCCTTTCCACAAAGTTAACATCCTAGAAAGAAAAGCCAAGGTTTTTTTTTTGTGCGATCTTTCTACGAATGAGAAAGCCTTCTGGATCCCCTAGAAGGACGTAGATGGGGAATAAATGGGAGAAAGCACCTGATAGAAACAACATTTCAGTCCCCTTGTCTTTAAACTCACTCTCTAAATATGTGGTTCTTACATTAAACATACACCAGTATCTCCTGGAGGGCTTGTTAAGACACCCACCCCAGACTAGTTCTCATCAGCATTCTGGCACGGAGCCTAACAGACAAGTCCCAATGTTCTGCTGGTCTGGAAACTCCACTTTGTGAACCATTGTTCCACATTATGTTGTAGGATTGCTGGCTTCTTCATACAATTCATTAAGAAAGCACCCCAACCTATGTTGTATTAACTAGAGTGCTTCACCATGGCCAGTGACCTGAGCTAGCACATTGAAGGTAATCATGCTGAAGGCACATTCCTATTAAAAAATAGAGCAGGGCCCTCCCTGGTGGTGTAGCAGGTTAAAGCACAGCACTAAGAAGCTAAAGCCACTTTGGCATGAGTTCAATCCCCTGCCCCGGAGGTGACCCACATGGTGCAGCAGACCTCTCCTGACCAGCCTGCTGCTCCCCTCAACAGTGTACTTCCTCAGTCGGCCTGTTCTGCTCCCTGCTCTGTTTCTGGTGATTCCTCTTGCCACCCCTGCACCTCTGGCCTGTACCCCAGTTCTGTTTGCATAAATAAATAAATATTAAAAAATAAAATAGAGTCACATGTCTTTTGCAGCAACTTGGATGGAGCTGGAAAAGATCATGCTTAGTGAGAT
>NW_004567134.1:7766639-7779177 GCF_000260355.1 Condylura cristata | reverse complement strand
AAAATAAAATAAAATAAAATAGAGCAACCCATTCCCCACCTACACCCTTGGAGGGGACCTAGAAGATTCTCTCATTTGGGAAGGCCTGAATTGTAGATGGATCACATGAAGAAATCCCTTGCTCCTCTTTCTAGGATGCCAACTTTTTGGAAAGAAAACAGTAGAAATGTCCTCTAACTATAAATAAACCAGCTTTGTATGATGGGCATCAGCAAATTTGTGCAGGCCTTTTCCTTGTTCCAATCCCATATTTCTCACCCCATTCCAGTCTACAGTCAGATTCTGCAAAGGTGGGGTGGGTGTAAAAGAAGCAACTATTAGTCTCTTCCTGCAGCAAATTCTCTGCTTCTTAAGGCAAAGGAAGAAGTAAGGAGCTTTGCAGTCAGTTGGTGGGTTCAGGGTATGGCAGGATCCCTGAATTCTCCTCACATATCACCAGGTCTATTGTCAGAAGTGAGACCCCTGCCTGTCCTTCACAACTGAGGCTTTATGTGACTGTGAATTCCATTGTTATTATAATACAGCAACTAGTGAATAGTGCAGTGACTTGTATTTTGATTTTTGTTTTTTCCTCTTGATTGTAGCCCTTATCTCTTTGAGGTAAGAGATTCTTTCTAGCTTGGTCAGAATAATCTCTGAATTTTATTTGGTACCTGAGGCAAGAATTTACTTATCCCTTTGTGACCTCTCACCTTAAAGATAAACAAATGCTAGCTTCTCTTCAGTCCCAGAATCCCTCGTGCCTTTTAAATGGTTGTGCGAAACTGAGACATGGATCCTAGATTTTGGTTTCCAATGGGCATATCATGCTCCATATCCAACAGGAGTCAATTAGCTATTTGACATGGTGCTTCAGTGTCTTTTATCTAATTACTAATTCCAAATATCACACTCCAGTTGGTGCCCATTATCCTCTATTCCATACTCTTACTTTTGTATCAGGGTTCTTTGGTCTCCAAAAAAAGACCCTAAAAAAAAAAGAATGTGTGATATTACTAGTCACATAGCAGAAGGTTCTTACAATTGGCAGAAAAGCTCAAACGCAAGCCTGGAAAGGCACTTACACCAGAATCACTCCGGGAAGCTAGGAGGCAGAAGTGAACAAAGAGTCTCTCGGGACACATGGCCACAGTGAACCACCTGCAGCTACTTTTGGTCTTTGAGGGACTATGCTGAGTACTCACATCCCAGGAGAAAGGGGCGCTTTCATCATGTGCCCATTTGCCAGCAGACACCATCTTCCCCTGATCAGTAGTCTCACTAGTATTGTATTCTGGTAAGGAGGAGGCAGTTTTCCAAGCAAAACTAGGATGCTCTTCCAGAAGAAAGAGGAGACGCCGGGCAAGTAACAGCACTCACTATCCACTCCAATCACCATTTACATAAAATTCCTCTCTGGCATATGTGCATGGGCTCTGTAAGTCGTAAAGACTTTACACAATTTGGGGTCTTTATGTTACTGACATTTTTGGTCTTGGGAAAGCCTAATCTCTGAATTGTCTTTGCTTTAATTTTGGTGACTGTGGGTGTAAAATGATACGTACATTCTTAGTAAATCATAACATCTTTTCATGACAGCAAAATGAAGAAAGACACAAGTGAGTTTTAATATTCAGGGGTGTAATAGTGTAAATCTCCTTTCAAACTTAAACCATATGGATTTACAGAGCAGTTGAAAATATGTCTGAAAGGCATTAATAGCCTTGACTAAATAGAAACAGACATTAAGCAGAGCACACAAACAGCCAGAAAACCAATGGGATGATAGAGATGTACAATAAATACAATCAAAAAGACTCAATCAAATGTAGAATGCAGCACATCAAAGGTAAAACCTTTACCTATTATTAATTATGACAGTAATTTCTGTCTCATAACACTTCACATAGCAACTGTAACCAAGAACATCTGCATTTTAAACTGAAGGTGCCTCCTATGCTAAAGGGAAACAGGATATAAGCACATCTTCTAGGAGCTAAGAAAATGGTTGTGCAACAGCCAAGCTTTCACGCAAACCCGCACTTGCTGAATTGATGGTAAAAAAATAACACTTCTGTATTACACAATGATGTGCAATTGTAAGAGAGTTTAGACAAGACAGAGAGGTGATGTAAGGCTCCGAAGTTTCTTTAGTACATATTCTATGTTGTACATTTCAATAAATGCCATTAAAAAATAATACCCTCTTTTCCTAAGTACCATTCAGCCAAAGTATAAGCAATCATAAATATCTTTCATCTAGAAATAAACATACGAAAACAGTCACAATGCCAAGAATTCTTTGATAAGCAGGATTTTCTTTACAATTAAGTCTCTCATGATTTCTCTCATGTCTGTTCAATCAAATTTCTGCCTCCCAGGGTTCCCTTCTGTCTGTTCATATAAATCTGCAGAATCCTTGAACTTGCTTTCCAAATCCTTAACCCTGTATCTCCATTTATTTTTCCCAAATACCCTGGTTGAGATCTCCATCTATTCAAAATAGATTTTAGGTTATTCATATAAAACACCTATTGCCTGAGCTAATTTTCCCTGAAAGAGAATTATTTGATTGCTTAGCTTGGTTGTGTGGGTCATACCCAGCTTCCTATAACAACTATGAATAAATTCTAGCTTATTTTTAGAATACAATATGAGCCGAACAACTACAAAATAGTTCGTGTTCATTGCCTCAAGCACTCCTTACTCCTTTATATCTGATAATGCTGCCAATGGCCAGCTGTGGTTTCAGTAATCCCTACATGGGTTGTCCCTTCCCAAAGACGTATACAAACACTTGTTTCTCCCAGACTCCTTTGCAGCTTGGGTGTTGATAGGTTATAAAACAAGCCTAACCAAGTTATTTACCCATGCAAGACTTCATTCAGAACTGAGTCACTTGCAACTAGATTTCTTCATGTAAGGAGGCACATGCATTTTTCTGGTGTGATAGAAGAAAAATGGTTGGCAGTGACTTCGGTAGAGCTCTTGTCAACTTTGGCTCAGGAGACAGCTCACGTGGTAGCTTCCTCATTGATCCAGTTCTTCCTGTGGTGTTGGTGGTACACTGGTTAGCATAACTTGCCCTCCGGTTCCCTCAGAACCTAGGGCATCATTCATTGTTCCTGCAATTTTAGAATTGAGCCAGACTTCATTATTCCAGCTGATTCTGTGAGCTATCTAATCGCCTTCAAAAATTTAATTTCACTTTAAAATCACCAAAATAGATTCTGTTACTTGCAAACTAAGAATCCTAAACAATGCAATATTGTTTGCATTTCCTTTCTTCTACGTGTAAAATAAGTTGAGGTACATGGAAGTTAAGTAATTTGTCAAGCACCACGCAAAGAAGTAAATAAATGTGGGTGCTAGAATTGCAATCAGTACTTTTTTTATACTTCATACCTGTAACTCTCTTCCCAGAATAAGCAATATTTGAGTGACTTAACAGTCACCTACTCCTCAGGATATATTTATACCTTGTCCTTTTTAGTGACATGTTTTTGGTTCAGAAGAATATATGTTTTTGCAGAGTCACAGTTTAGAAACCAGGGAAGGAACTGAGGTCTGAAATGGAGAGAGCTAGAAGGAGAATAAATACGAAAGCAATTTTATGGGTTATACACTTTTTCATAGAAACTTCCATTGGAGTCATATTTATTCTCATCATGTCTTTTGCAAATCATAGTCTGAAAATCAGAGAGTACCATAGTAAGTGACACATCCCCAAGCTACTGTATCTTCATGAAAGACAGACAGGCCTGTGTAGTTTGATATTTGGTTCAGATAAACTAAGCTTTTAAAATCATGTGTTGCTTAATTTTTGTCTCCAGCTTTCTAATGATAGTGTTTTACCTCCTCCCATCATAGTTGTGGCGGGGGATGGGGAAGCTGGTGGGGAGTGTGGGGGGAGGGGAACCATACCCCCTATTTTTTGGGATCATGAGGGCCTCTTCTGACTTGACATCATTAGCAAAGCCTTTGAATCCGTTCTTGCTTATCTTCCATACAAATTGTGTGGAGTTTTATAACCAGCTGAAATGTTTTATTCAATGTCATTTGACTTTGAATTCAGTTTGTTTTCAAGAACCAATAAAATGAGTTCCAAGATGGCCATGTCCTTTGAATAGGCAAACATTCTTGGTTTCTAAGGAAGCTATTTTTGTTTGTGTTCTCCACGAACTACTTTGTGCTGAGAAACTTCTTTTGCCCTTCCTTGTTCCTTTATTAATTAGATACTTAAATGGGTCTTTTAAAAATGAAAGTTCCCATTATTGTATTTAAATCATGCATTATTATTATGTATGAATTATCCAGCATTCTTAAACTTCAATTACTTTTTTTCAATGGAGATTAAGCACTGCATAAAGTCCCTGAAAAGAATATCGTCCAAGCTGGTAGAGATGGCTTTTCTCTTTCCTGGAGTCTTTTAAAGATCATAAGTTCAGAAATTTAGACAAAAAATAATTTCCACACGGATCACTACTTGGCTATTATAACAGTCAGGACCTATACGGGATAAGAGAATTCATCCTAGATCTTCCAATATAGGGAATTTATTTTAGGAAACAATTATTAGAATAAAAGGGGTGGGGGGGAAAGAAGTGATAACAGATATTATCAGCTGCAGAAAGTTGCTCTCATCTACAGGGTAGGAGGACAAAGGAAAGAGGTGGTGAAAGCAGAGTCAGCACCAGGGTTTCCCTCGGGAAGGCTGAGCCAGAGGGGACTTGCAGCCGCTGCTGGGGTGAAGCCCAAAGCAGAGACATGGGGAGACGCACTCTGGTGCTTACCCTCTGGTCTGGCCAGCAGCCCATTGACAGAGTCTAGCTGGACGCCAGCAGGCAAAGGAACCTGGGAGATGCTTGTTCAGTCCAGGGCGGGAAAGACTAAGAGCAGCAGTGCAGTGGCCATGACAGCTTCTCAGGAATGGCTCAGAGCCAGAGGAAAACTGTCTGGAACCGACTCCACCTATCCTCTGCCTCTGACTTACTTAGTGGGGCTTTGGTAGGAGACTGTTCTGGGAAGATGCTCTCTGTACCAAAAGCTGCTCAGACAATACACACGAAGCATTGTCTATGTCATCTGATTAGAGTTATTTTTTAAATATTAGTTTATTTGCCTTGCCTTATGATGAGCTATTTATTTTTCTTTCTTCTATATATAGAACCCAAGATAGTATCAGTGCTAATGAAGTCTTATAATAACAATTATTATTAGCATGCTCTTATTCCATAAACTGGCAAGTTTCCGGTACGCCTTCAACTGCATCCCCATTATTATAATCATGTAATGTCTAGCAATAACATCACATTAAAATTTCAGAGAATTTTTCTCTGTTCCCTGACAAAATAAAATCTTTGTTTACAGATTGCAACTCCTATTTTTAGGCATAAAATGGGCTAGATAGAAGGCATTTTCTGGTTGATCAAGCTGAAGGTAGCAAATACAAAGTGTGGCAAATGATGTTTCATAAATGTGCTGAGTGACGGTCAGTGTGAGGCAGAGGTGAGGCAGGTGAGGTGGGGAAGTCCTGGAGAAGGGGTGGCAGATGATAAGAGGCTGGCAATAAAGGGCGGAGAGGGCACTGAAGTTGTTCCACAAATATTTAGCAAGCACCTGTCCCACGCCAAGTATTGTCCCAGCTGCTGGCTACAAGAGGACAAACAAGATGGACACATTCTGTGCTTCTGTGGATCTTATATTCTAGTGGGAAAGACAAACAAAAGAAAGTTTGAAATCTGTGATCTTTTCAGGTCAGGGTGTTCTAAGGAAGAGGCAATATTTGCAAATAAGTAACTTGGAGGAGGTGACCAGGAAATTTAGCCTTGGGATGAGCTTCAGGGAAACTGGAACAGGGGTCGCAGGAGACAACATGCCAAGCAGGACCTACTCCCAAGAGCCACGACAAGCTTAGCATTTTTTGAGGACTCAAAAGGCAGCTTGGTGGCTAGAATGCAGCAAGGGAGGACAGATGAAATGGGCTGGCTGCTGCACAGCTGTGTCTTATTAAACCGACAAATTAGGGTGGGACCATTATTCCAGGATGACTTGAACAGATAACACTGGGATGTACTGGAAAGAAGGGATTCCATTGTGCATGGCATTGTGCTAGGCTCTTATAGGCCACAAAGATGAACAAAGTATAGGTCCTGCTTCTCAGGAGAAGCTCAGCTAAAGAGGGTGAGCCCAGAATCGGAAGTGAAAGACATATAAAGGGCAAGAAAGACATATAAATGATGCAGTGGTCTGTAGAGGAAAAAAACATTCAAGTAATGAACCAAACTTTAAAAAGAAAATTGTTTCTTAAAGAAATTTCAAATGGATGGCAATGCTTCACATGTGAAGCAAAATAGTTCAATGTCAGGAAATGTTACAAGGGACCCAACCATGTCATGCCTTTTGGTATCAGCCTAACCAGAATTCGGATCATAGATTGCGATTGCAGCGGTAAAGGAGACACCAGTTTCCACTGAAGCCAAACACCCTTCTTTTTTCTAAAGAAGAAATTAGAGAAGTTAAATGAATGGTTATCAAGGTTAGTAAACAGACATCTTCCCAGGAATCTTTCTAGATTGTATCTTGCTTTTTTTTTTTTTTTTTTTTTTTTTGCACAGAAGTATAATGGGATCATGGGTGTCAGCTTCAAACTATACTACCGAAGCACAAAAGTTTAGTTCAGTTGATTTCATTCATTCATCAGTTAGCCAACAAATACTGAAAAAATACGTTGCCTTTGCCGTTGAACATCTCCTAAATGCTAAGCACCTATATGCTATTGAACAGTTTATGCTAATCACTGCTGTCCTACAGGGCAAGTAAAAAAAAAGTTAAAAATGTACAGTTGTTATTTCCCCCTCACCAAGTGTAATGGAAAATAAGAAGTCATTATAAGTAGAACCATAATTTTCCCAAAGCATGACAGTAATTCTGGGCTTCCTGTCTATAAATAAGTTGGTCCACTCTAAATGGACCCCACTGCACTTCTTTAAATCACAATTACTGAATAACCATCCCCAAACAGCTGATGTTGGAACTGCATGATCGAGATGAGCAAACTTCATACTAGAGCATTTAAAGCTATGTCTGTGAGATGACTAATAGCCTATATGGAGAGTGAAATGCTCAGCTGCTCAGAATTCTTAGCAGGTCTCTGAATTCCATCTAAAAATATTGGCAGCAACATCTGCCCTCATTGTTGACACATGCTGAGAAGGCTTTAATATTCAACCAGAACAGGTAGGCTCTTGGCTTTCAGGGGGTTGAATAAAGATCCTCTACCCAGCAATCTGTGTAGATTGCATTTAAACTTCCTTGGAGATACAGAAAACTGCTGGAAATTTAAATTTTAGTTTCAGATGATTGCTATTTGTTAAGGAAATCATTCATTGGGAGAGTCAAGAAACAGATTCTAATGTCACCAATGCTCTGAGTAAGTCCATGACTTTGAGTGTCCTGACCCTCCCCTCCATTCTCTTCATTGTGCTCTAGCGACCACTATGAACCACATATGGCTGGTCTTCAGACTTCTGGACATACCGTGTATTTTCTAGCCCCATGCCTTTGCTCCATTTCCTTTACCTGGAATCTATCTCATCCCCTTGCTTCTGGGCCTAAAACAAATTAAAATAAATCTTTGTTCAGCCCTTAAGGCCTAGCTCAAAATTTACTTTAAACTTCCATTAAAATATCCACGACCTCCCCAGGATTCTATAAATTTACACATGCCATGTATTTTATATGCATTTATCTAACCATTTTCACAACTGCTTTGCCTCATTTATAAAAGGAGGGAAATGAGAGCCAAGAGCAAGTTGCTAGCAATAGGTAGAGCTGAGATTCAATATCAGACACGTGGGCTTAATTTTTATTTTCTAGCTATCAGGCTTCTAATAGCCAATCACATCCCAAGTACTTTTAGAGATCCCCCCATTTATGCTATGGGTTATGAACGCTGATCGCCAAGACCAGAATGAGAGCAAGTGGAGATTGAATTTGAAGACAAAGATCAACTCATTCTGCAAACTTGAGTTCATGTACACTGTGCTGGTGGCAAAATTGAGCTCTATGATAGTGGTTTATGAAACAGATTTGGACCTAGAAAGCATTATCTGTCATAGGCATGCAGTTCTGATACTTCTGTTCCTTAGTTTTCCTATTTGCAATCCATAGGAAATGCCTGTCATTCTGTATCATTGTGAAACATGTCTGTAGCAAATGACTTCCCATTTTCTAGAATTACTTATTGGTTGGTTTTTCCAATTAATACATAGTGAGCATATATATATATATATGCGTGTGTATTTAAGACACTGTAATGAGTACAGTGAAGTATAAGTTAAAATCCACACCATTGAGAAAATACATATATTCATTACTATGATGGAACTTTATGCAACAGTTCAATTTTAGGGGAAATACCATTTACATTTCATTAATCCAGGTTTATCCTTTTAAGCCATCCTCAGTTTACAACACGTTACTGCTCTATACCTAAGAGGAATTAAGCTAAAAGAGGCAGGAAGAAGGCTACACAAAGCATGGAAGGCAGTCGAGTGCATCTGAATTAAAATAGAGACACATAACTATGATTGTTCTGAATAAGGATCTCAAAATCTCATTTGCACTTTTGTGTTCAATGACAACTTTTAAGTCAGAGTAGTTATAGTTAGATGGTGCACCATCCAAAAAGTTGCCCCAAATGGTGACAACATAAATACTTAATGTCTCCCCGTTCCACATACATACACAACAATAATTCATACATAGTGCAGGTCATCAGTTCTCACCGGCCTGGGATATTTTTCGATTCTTAACAGCCTTCACTGTCATTCCTTTAGGCAAATTAGCAGGGCTCCATCAAAAAGCATTCTTAATTCATAAGCAGATAATACTTGGAGCTGGAAAATCTTGTTGCTGTGTACAGCGCTGGCATCCATTCCTTATGCAACGCCCCAGCAACTACTCTGGAGCCAAATCCCCTGTGAAGTTCTGTGTGGCACTGTTTATGTCTCCTGTAAGGCCTCCAGAATATATTTTGTGTATCTTGCCTTTGTGGGTCCAGAACTAGAAACCCAACAACATTGGTTAGAACTGAAAAATTCATCTCTGTTCCTCTTAAAAAGGATTTAGAGGCAAAGAGTTGTAATTTCACAGAGTTATTTGTATATCATCTCCTGGTGGCAAATGACCATATAGAATTAAAGCTTTGACTTTATTTTAACCTTGACTTTATTTTTAAATGATCCACAAGGCCCTATACTTGGGTACAGACACTGTGTTTTACTCAAAAGTATATTCTCTGTACCTCACCCAGTGCTTACCAGAATAATTCTCATTCCATTTATTTTTAATTCAACTGAATTAAAAAAAAATGTGGTTCTTTTTGTTTATGCTCCCAATGAAATTTGCTGGTAATGTTACCCAAGTTTAGGAGGAAACTTTTGGATTTTAAACAGAATTGGTAGCCAGACAAATAGTATTTAGATTGATTAAAAGAGTTTTGCCTTGAGCTTACAAATCTATGGGATATAGTTTAATCAGACCTGTTTTGCTTTGCATCTCTCCCCAGTGCTATGGATTCTACCCAATATAAATACTTACCTATACTCTGCTAAAAAGACAAGCAAAAATAGGGATTTGTGTGTGTGTGTGTGTGTGTGTGTATTACTCTATACAGGAACATTTGACCTTTGTAAATACTCCATTGCATAACTAAGTCTTAAATGCATGCTCTAAAGTTAACCTTTTTTTGTCAAACATATGATTACCATGAAAGACATGGCAGTGTAGAGGGTAGAGAAGACTCGAGGTCCTGATGTTCTTTTGTATTCACTTTCTCAGTCAGAGGAGTAAGTTTTCCCCTGTGGTTCCCTTCAGCTTTGGTCGTCATTTTTCAGCAGTGAAAGCTCCATCAACAGATAGCAGCCTCTCCAATGGAAGAATGAAGATCTGCTGCTTTAAATTTTCAGCAGGCAACTGGCATTTTATTATTTACGTATTTCATGTCATTATGTTGGATAATATAACAAATGATGCAATCAGATCCACGGGAAATTTAAAGTGGTGTACACCTGTTCTCACCTGGGAGCAGAGCAATAGCTCATACACAACTTCCCCAGCTGAAAACCAGCAGTACACAAAGCTTTGCATAGAACCGTGTTCCCAGACTGACAAATAGGCCAAGTTGGAGACCATGAAACAAATTCCTTTAACCTTCTTTAATGAGCTTCAGGCTAGACTTTTTTTTGTTGTTGTTGTTGTTAATAAAATGGCCTTTCCTTGTATTGAAAAAAAAAAAATTTGGTAGTACAAGACCAAATCAAGACCCTGAACTGCCATTGAGGCAGAAATGTGAAAACCTATTCATCACAACAGCCTTTCTGATTCCTATCTGAATTCTCCTGCTAGTCCTAGAGATGGACCTGTTTATCAGTCATGTGGTTACTTTTGTTTGCACACTGTATACAGAGGAAACATGATTGTGTTTTCTGTGTTAGTGAAGCAAGAAAATTGAGTTTTCTCAAAAAGTGAGTCATGGGTCATGCAAAAAGATTCAGCTCCACCCTCCGCCCTGACCTTTTTAACATCCTTAAAGCCTGGAAGTTCTTCAAGGAAAAAAAGTGACTATTTAGACAGCCTGATGCCAAGTGTTGGATGTTAGTCTTATGAACCCAAGTTGGGATGGGTGGGGTGCAGAAACACTGAGTACCCAATTTCACAGCCAGTCACCTGCTTCAAGGCCAGATTCCAAAAAGAGGATGGGCATTCAACAAAATCTTTATTTTTTTTTGTAAGATATTTGTCACAAATCTTGATGCTGACTCTTAGCTTGCTAGCTTAGTTTACCTAGTTAAAACACAGAACTCCTAGTCCCCAGTTAAGTTTGAATTTCAGATTAACAGATGGTATTTTAGTATGTTCCAGAAAGTACATGCTAGAGTTATAAAGTATCATCCATGTTCCCAACACTAAGTCTTATAAGACATGTAGACATATAATGAAATACTAATTATTCCTAAATTACTCCTAGTATTAATTATAACTAAAACGACATACTAAACATCATGCCTGTAAAATGTTTTGTACTAAAATAACATTCTTAGGATATTCATAATAAAAAAAATGTGTTTATCTGAAATTCAAATTTAACTAGGCATGAGGGTTATTTTGTCTTTGTTTGTTTGGTCTGGTTTGGGAAAGGAGGGTGCCTTGCAACCCTGCTGAGAAGAAAAGGATCTCCAGTTACCACTAAACAAGTGTCCTACTTGACACCATTCACCAGGATACCCAGACCCCAGTCACATACAGCATTACTAGTCCATTTATTTGCAAAAGATGCCATAAGAAAGGAAGAAGGCCCTCCTTGGTGGCGCAGCGGGTTAAAGCACAGCACTGAGAATCTAAAGCCTCTTCCGCATGAGTTCGATTCCCGCCTGCCCCGGAGGTGACCACATGGTGTGGCAGACCTCTCCTGACCCGCCCGCTGCTCCCCTCAGCAGTGTACTTCGTAGATCTGCCTGTTCTGCTCCCCACTCTCTCTGGTGAATCCTCTCACCCTCCACATCTCTGGCCTGTACCCCAGTTCTGTATGAATAAAAAAATAAATCTTAAAAAAAAAAAAAAAAGAAAGGAAGAAAAGGTCTTCCTCCTTCATGTCTATAGCAGATGTGTCAAATGCTGTTTGTGTCAACTCAAACTTCCCCCAGTCCCCTCTACCACATCAACTATGTGAAGGAAGAAAAGGAGATTCTGGAAGGACAGTCAACTTCAGGGTCTCTGAGCTCCAGGACCTTCCATCTTTATTCCAAGCACTGCAAACAAATGACCTTAGAGATGGCTCATCCACATCCATATCCTTCCTGCATGAGGTGGAGTGACAGGAAATAATTTCCACCTGAGTGCAGGGTAACATCTGTCTGGGGCTCTGCTCATTCTTACATCATGATGACACAAGTCAACTAATGGGCTCACATGAAGCTTATGAAGCTTATACCACACATTCTTTTTTATTTTTTTTAGATTTTCAGTTTTGTAAACAAGTAAATGATTGATTATTGGGGTAACACTGGCTTACAACCTAGTATATGATTTAGGGGAGTAGGTTCATACCTCTTCAGATATATGTCCCCACACCACCCCACTGTCAAAGCACATTTATCATAGACCATCGGTCCCTTCCCCTTTGTTCCCAGGCCTGCCCACTCCCTCTAGTAGCTTCAATGCTGCAGTCATATTTTTAGAGTTTGTTTTAGTTAGTTTTTATTCTAACCAGTTTTAATCCATATCAGAGCCCCAAAGGAAAGAAACTTAAGTTCTCACTTTCCTGTCATCCGTCTGATGCTTGGGATAGCATCACATCTTCTGAATAGTTCTCTACCTGAATGTCAGATGCTTATCTCTCTTAAAGCATTTTTATTTCTTTTTCAGCCCTATAAAAGGTTTCCATCCTTTTGATAATGCACACTCTAGTGGACATTAATGAATGCCCTCAGCCATGACTGTCAAATACCTACCTATTCTAAGCAATATAAATACTTACCTATACTCTGCTAAAAAG
>NW_004567134.1:7740895-7766539 GCF_000260355.1 Condylura cristata | reverse complement strand
AGCATCCGAAGGGCTTGTTAAAAAAAACAGGTTGAGTTTCTGACTTAGTAGGCCCTGAGTGAGTCTTCAGGATTTGCATTGGAAATATGAGCACAAGGGATGTTGACATTGCTGGTACAGCTCTGGTCTGCAGATCAATCTTCCGTGCTGTGGCCAAATGTTGTTCTCTCGTGGATGTCAGACACCAGTGTCCTATGTAAGAGGGCCATCGGATACCCTCAAATCAATGACAGAAAACCCACGGGTATGTGTGTGAATGTGTACATGTTATAATATTTATGTATCACGTTGAAGGACATTAAATCCATGCCTAGCTAGTGGCTGCACTGAATAGAAAGCACAGTGGCATTTACATCCCTTCGCTCTTAGTGGAATGTAGAGATTTCCCTCTATACTGAGGATTACTTTTTCTCCCCACCCTGAACCAATATGTATGTAATATTAATACTAAGAAGTAGCAAATTTGCAAATGAATTAACTTGTAGTTACAAACAGCTAATTAAAAATTGTTTTCTTTATTTAGTAAGTAATAAATATTTTATTACAAAATTTAAAAGTTAAGAAACATCAGCAGACTAAAACCAAAGTTCTTCCAAATTCCATGGCCCAGGAATGTTACATTATAGATCTTGCCTATTTTTTTTTGTTTTCCCTTTTTTACTGTTTTATGAAATTGGAACCACACTGTACACACTGTTCCATATTTTACCCAATGATAAGTTATGGACATTTTCCTGTACCATTAAGTATGTTTCAACAATGTGATTTCTAGTGACTTACAAAGTGTTCTTTCACAAAGATATGCCATAATTTATTTTGTTTATCCTCTACTGTTGAGTACTTAAGCTACTTCCTTTTTTGCTAGTATAAATAATACCAGGTTGAAATGCCATTCTGGCTAGTTGCCACAATATAACTTCATCTAATTTTAAACTAAAATAACTCTAAAGATCACAAATAAAAAAAAAAAACTCACAACAATTCTAAAAATTTTGATGTATGAACAGTTTACTGCTAGAATCTGGGAGATGTAACTGCTAACCATAAGCCAGAAATAACTGAGCAAACATGAAACACTCTAAGTTTTATCTAACAAAATGCCTACCTTCTACTCTGTGTCACACAAATGATCTGAGAACAAAAAGATATGAATGCTCTCCTCATGTCTGTCCTTATTCAGAATCCAAGACTTCACCTACCAGAAAATTAGCAGCTTTTCTTTACACCATAACTGTTGCTACTTAAGGATGCCAGGATACCACTCCTTTCTTTCAGTGCCCCACATAGAACCATATCTATGACCAGAATCTATCTGATAAGATAAATGGGATAAATCATAGGGTAGTGTCTCCCACCCTAAGAGATGTAGGAAGCCCCATAAACAAATGCTGTTTATGTGACACAAAGGTAAGCAGCCTTCTGGGAAATGTGTACCAAAAACCTGTGTACCAGGTATTGTGTCCATTTGCAACATCATCAAGGCAAAGGGTAGCAATAGATGATCCTATCTCAATAAAAGAGGACATTTTAGAAGGGAGACATGAAACTTACCCTCTGGTTGTCACAGTAGGGGATTTTACTACCATCCAAATGGATGGATCCAAGGAAAACCACACATCTTATTAGCTGACATATGGCAAGATTATAACAAAAGTGAAAAGAAAGCACCAGTGAGTCTAATGAGAAAATAATGTCAATATGGGAAGTTTCAGAGGAGAACAGCTATGAATATTATCAACTTCTAGTTCAGAAAAAGAATATCATGAAACTCTTTGGCATCTTCAATTGATAACAAGGAAAAATTACTTCGATGAAGAGGAGCTGGAGTGTGTAGGGTGAGAATAACCCAGGAAGAAAGCCAACAAGTTGTCATGAAAAGGCAACAGTACAAGATAAAAATAGATGTGAAAGAGATGCAGGACTGCAGATAAATTAAAAATATAATAGTAGGATTTAGAATGTTATTGAAGGTCATAAGGAGCACAAGTGATGTGAGCACAAACTTGGAAATCTCTACCAGATGGCAGAGAAAAACATGAATAAGAAAGTTGCAAAAGAGATATAACTGTGGCGCATAGGAAGCTGGAATACATACTGGGTAATAATTGGAGTTCTTGAAGAAAAGCTAAAGCAAATACAACAGAAGAAAATACCAAAGATAAGAGTGAAAAAGTTACAAATAAAAAAAGACTAGATATCTCAAGCTAACAATTCAGAGGAGGGAAAACTATGGAATTAAATCCAGAACTGATTTATTCTGCATGGTGGTACTTTTTTTTTTTTTAATTTTTTTTTTTTTTTTTTTAAAGATTTATTTATTTATGCATACAGAGCTGGGGTACAGGCCAGAGGCTCGGGGCGGTGAGAGGCTTCACCAGAGACAGAGTGGGGAGCAGAACAGGCAGATCGACGAAGTACACTGCTGAGGGGAGCAGCGGGCGGGTCAGGAGAGGTCTGCCACACCATGTGGTCACCTCCCAGGCAGGCGGGAATCGAACTCATGCAGAAGTGGCTTTAGCTTCTCAGTGCAGTGCTTTAACCCGCTGCGCCACCAGGGAGGGCCACTTTTTTTAATCCCCTCAAATTCTTCTCTATTTCTCCCTTCAAGAGATGGGTCTGAATTCCCTTTCCCTTTAGTGTGAACCATATTTAGTGACTTGCTTCTATAATAAATAAGATAGAAACACCGTGTGATTAGAGACTCGGGCATAAAAGCCTCCACAGCTTCCTATGCTCACTCTTTCTCCCTCACACACTCTTTCTCTGCCCTTTATTTGGGTGAAGTCAGCTGCTACACCAAGCAGCACTGTGAAGAGATTCGTGTTCACGTAATAAGAAACTGAGACTTCCAGTCACAGCCAACAGCCACATGAGTGAGCCCCCTTCAGAGCCAATCTTTGAGCTCAGACATGTCTTGGGATGTCTAAATCTTAGCTAATTATCCAGCAAGGCTGTTAACTGGACTCTGACCCTCAGGAACAAGAGGATAATGCATGTTTTTTGTTTTAAGCTGTGAAAGTTGGGGCAAGTATTTATACAACAAGAGATAACCAACATATCCTGACACCAATTTTGAATTGCAAATGTATATTCACATTTATTATCACAATTATTATCTATCAAGCATATAAAATATTTATATGTTGACAATAAAACTCTCCTTTAAAAGTACTTAAGAGAAAATAAGTAGTCTTAGACTTCTATAATACTGAAGGTAGATATCGTTAAATGAATGTCTATTGAATTTGAAGAAACTATTCTGACTCTAGGATGCAACAGGAAGACATTCTCAGATATCCAAGAGTTCTTAAAATACACTGTCCTTATGTCCTAGTTGGAAAAAAATTGGTAGTGTTTTCCAAATAGTGAAGAAACAAAAAGCTCAGGAAAATGGAAATGCATACAAAAGGTAGAACACACTGACAATTACCGTCATCAAAAATGCACAACTTTCTAATACTATTTCAAGCACATATTAACTTATTATAATTATCAAGAGTTGTTTCCAAAACTGAATATGTCACTAAAAAAAGTAACTGTAATAAGAGCATCTAAAGCCCAGATTGTATTACAAATTGAAGAGCAAGATATAGATGTACGTGGAGTCTTCTACATATAGGAAATGGAAGGAAACTGAAAAATTGTTACTAAGGTCATTGAAAATTAGAAAAATATAAAGTTTTATTTGGGAATTATTACATATAAGGTAAATTGAGTGTTATTTTTTTTAAAGATTTATTTGTGCATACAGAATTGGGGTACAGGCCAGAGGCTCAGGGTCGGTGAGAGGACTCACCAGAGACAGAGTGGGGAGCAGAACAGGCAGATCAAGGAATTACACTGCTGAGGGGAGCAGCGGGTGGGTCAGGAGAGGTCTGCGGCGCCATGTAGGCCACCTCCAGGGCAGGCGGGGATCGAACTCATGCTGAAGTGGCTTTAGCTTCTTAGTGCTGTGCTTTAGCCGGCTACACCACAAAGGAGGGCCCTGAGGGCAATTTTTAAGGAAACTTTCCCTAAAGTTGATCTAAAGGAAAAGGGAAAATGTAATTTGGGATATCAAAATCATGAGTCCTCAGAGAACAAATAACAGTTTTAATTATTTTTAAATTCAACTTTATGTTTAAAAACCACAATCAAAAAATCAGAAAGGAACTTGGACCACATTTGCCAAAAATGTTTCTATAAATTGAATTTTTTTTTAAAGACTATACAACATGATGGCATCAGAAAAATAGGGGAAATGATGTACTGGTAATAACAGGAACAGACATTAAGAAGTTCAACAAAACATTTTTGTTAAAGAAAATAAAACGGGGGCTCCATAATGGCCCAGTGATTAAAGTCTCAGCTCTCTCAAGCTATCACTAGCCTCTGTGACCTGAGTTCAATCCCCGGCCTTAGGAGCTGACCCACATGGCACCCTAGACCTCTCCTGTCTCCTCGCTGCTCCCCTCAGCAATGCACTTCAGTCAATCTGCCTGTTCTATTCCCCACTCTGGTGAATTTGCTCTGCCCCCACACCCCCACCTGTGCTATTCTGGCCTATACCACAGTTCTTATATGCATGAATAAATAAAAATAAATCCTCCAAAAAGAAAGAAAACAATGAGTTTAAAGTTGAGCATCTGGAGAAATTTTGCCTGCCAAACACCACCAACTACCATATGGTAGGTCTGTGGTAGAAAAAATAACAGACTCTAAGGTCAGACCTTTGCAGTTTCAGTTCCATCAGGGAAAGTAGGTCTCTGAGCAGGGTTGAGTGGATGGTCATGAGCGGAACTTGATTCCGTAAGCACAGACAGGCTGGCTGGAAAGGGACACTGTACGGAGGGGGACCCCTTTGGACTCAAGGGTCCAGCTGGCCCTGCTTCATGTGCAAAGTGTCCGTTGGAAACTCCTGCTTCCCAGCAGGTGAGATGACCATGCCAGTGTTTGTCTTAGCTTTTTGCTTTCTCTTATTTATATTTTATACATTTTTCTATGTGAACTAGATTTTCGTCTCTCTCCCCACTTAAAAAAAAAAAAGTATTCATCCTGATTCTCATTCAAATAGAATTCCTTTTTAAATGTTCTAATTGAAATTTCACTAACTTAAAATTCAATGTGCATGTTTAAAAAAACTTACGTGAAATCTCCCGAATCAAGAAAATCAAGAAGAAACATGGAATAGGGGAGTAAAAGCTTTCAGACTGCACTATAATGAAATTATGATGTAGGTACTGGTGATAATAATAACAATGATAGCAGCTTACATATTTTACCGAACACTTGTCAGATACTTCTATTTTCTAATGATTATATGCAACCCATAGGCAAATTGGGTCATCTCCAGTTTCAGATGAGGAAACTGAGACTTAGAAAAGTCAGGTTTCTAATCCTATGATTTATATGCAAATCTGATCACTGTTCAAGAAATAATTTCAAGACCCTGAGTATCTATATTGAATCCATTGTGTGACCTCACTAAGAAAAAAATTGTCTTTGCTGTTATTGTTTGAAGTAGCACATGATTGATTTATCTATCCAAGAAGCCCCTCAAAGAAAGTGTACAGAATTATAATTCACCTTTATGTAAAGTGTATCATGAGAATTACAGACTTTTGTGAATTAGAATGAATAGCGTTTATATTTCCATCATTTATTAAATACAAAACCTAAACATTCTTTTCTGAATTCTTTACCCAGCATTTTACCACCTGGTGGAACCACCAGCTTCTGACTGAATATTCCTCGTGTTCCACCCAGCTTCTCCCCAGCCACAAAACCTGTGTGTCTCCAACCATTTGACCTTGCAATCAGGATAAGCGTAACATCATTATTCTTGGATTTGGGGGGTTGAGAATATTAAATATGAGTCTCTGAACACCCAACTTTTGAGAAGGGAAAAACCCTAAATCTCTGGCATTTTTCTTGTGACTCTTGAGAAGGAGGGAAAGAAGATCCAGTGTGGCAGCATCAAGTACCAGTGATTCAGCTCTGTGCACAGAAAATACCCCAGTGTGGAGGCTATTTATTTTATTGATTTGTTTTGCTTTTTCTTGTTATTTATTTTGACAGTATATAACAGGCAAGCTATCATTAGCAGTTCTGCATCATGAAGATATCAGGGAAGTTCTTCCCGTTTGTTCCGACTTCATCCCTAGGCATCATTTTCACCAGCAGGGCCCATGACCCACATTTCTTTCAGTGGTAAAGAAAAAGACGGATGTGTTCATTCCTTTCTATCTATATGCTGTGCACATCACACCTGTTCACATCCCTTTGACTGGACCTAGCTTCAATGAAGGCTGGGAAAAGAGATTTATTTGGGGTGACCATGTGCCCAGCTAAAAATTGCAGGGGTTGGGGGAGTCCTTTTGCTGTGAATGAGAAGGAGAAAGTGAATCCTAGGAGAAACACAGACGTGTGAACCACAGTGGCAGAGTAAAAATAGCTTAGCCTGAAATGAGGAGTTTTGAAGACGGTTAGCACAACAATGAGAATGTTCTTACACTGCGGAACTGCATACTTAAAAAGGGTTAAGACAGTCATTTTGTGTTATGTATATTTTATAGTCAAACTCACAGCATCATGGCAGTAGTTGAAAGGCATGAGTTCTAAGCCTATCGCTGCTATAATTCACTTGGGGACCTTGGGAGGCTTTAATTTTTCCGAACCTGAGTTTACTCATCGGGCTATGCACTATAGGTGACCATTAAGTATAGTTCATCTAACTCTAGGTTAGCTATTTATCTTAAGTAAAGGTGAATTTATTGGGGTGGGAGGAAGTAAGGAATAAGAAGCAGGAAGATCAGAGATACTAATGAAGTGGGTTGAAGAAATGCTAGTATGTTCATACTGCAGGCCCAGTCTCGTCCAAACCAACACTGAGGTCAATTCACGCTGTTCCCTGCCTTATTTCTGTTTGCATTAAAAATTATGTCAGGAGCCCTCCCTGGTGGCACAGCACTATGAAGCTGTCTGCAGCCACTGCAGCATGAGTTTGATCCCAGGCCAAGGAGCTGACCCACATGGCACATCAGTCCTCTCCTGTCTCCCTGCTGCTCCCCTCAGCAGTGTACTTCAATCGGCCTGTTCTGCTCCCCACTCTGTCTCTGGTGAATTCTCTCACTGCCCCTGCACCTCTGGCCTGACCCCAGTTCTGTATGCATAATAAATAAATAAATAAATATATATATATATTTTAAAAGAGAAACAATAAAGTTTACCAAAACACTCCTTTTTTTTTTTTAAATCATCATCTTTATTGAAGCAGTTTTGATTTACAACAGTGTCTATGATTTAGGCTTGAAGCTCACACGCCTCAGGTGTTTGCCATTATAACATACCCCCACAACGACAGCTTCCGCAATCCTTAGCCACAGGCCATTAACACCTCTTCCCACTTGATCCCTCCCCCACTCTCTGTGCCTATCTAGTAACTCTGATCCTGCAGTTGTATTTCCAGGGTTTGTTTTGATTTTGTTCTGTTTCTCTGTATTCTGTATGAGTGAAATTATGTGGTTTTCTCTGCTTCTGACTAATATCACTTAGTATTACCCCAAGACTTTTATCCGTGTCACAAATGGCAAGAATTTATCTTTTTTTATATTGCGTGAGCTGAATAGCATTTCATTGTCTATACACAACATCTTCTCTATCTACTCCTTTGTCTTTGGGGACTTAGGTTGTTTTCATAACTTGGTTATTGTAAACAGTGCTGCAGTAAATATAGGTATATATATGCACACCTATGTTTACTGTAGCACTGTTTACTATATATATATATACACACTATATATATATAGTGTGTATATATAGTATATATAGTATATAGTATGTGTGTGTGTATATATATATATATATAAATACACACACATATACACATATTTATACACACACACACACATATATATATATTTTTTTTCCTTTGAGTTAGTGTTTGTGCATTTGTCAGATAAATATCTAGCAGTGAAACTGCTAGGTCATATGGTATATTTATTTTAATATTTTAAGAAACCTCCATAGATGTTTTCCATAGGGTAGAACCAGTCTGCATTCCTGCCAGTAGTATATCAGGACCCTTTTTCTCCACACCTATGCTAGCATTTATAGCTTCTAGCTTTTTTGATATGGGCCATTCTCATAGGAGGGAGGTGCTATCCCATTGGGGTTTTGATTTGCCTTTCCCTGGTAAGGGATGTCCAATTTTTTTTTTTTCCTGTGCCTGTTGGACATCTGTATTTCTTCTTCAGAGTGTCTATTTAGATTTTTAACCCCCCCCTAGTCAGTAGGGTGTCTTTTTGTTTTACTGAAAGTTTCTCTTCCTATACAGACCCATTTTAGTTTAATGTAGTCCTATTTGTTTATTTTTGTTTTCATTTTCCTTGCTAGTGCAGTCAATCCTTAAAGACATGACTGAAGCCAGTGAAATGGCATGTTTTGCCTCATTTTCTTCTGTGGCTTTGAGTCCTTCATCCGTTCTCTAATCCATTTTGAGTTATTTTTTTGTCCATGGTGTTAGCAGCCTAGTTTCCTTTTCCTATGTGTGGTCCATTTCTCATTATCCACACGCTCCCCTGACCTTGCTCAATATTTCAACTCCTAATTATGCTGATGGCCACCAAATCTGTCAGCTGTCTCACTTCCTGTCCAGATGCATTTAGACATGTACACACATGTGCATACACATCTACATTTATGGACACACACACACGTTATGACACCCACTAGAGCTATGATAACATCTTCAATTTATCATGTCCAGAAGTGCATTCTCAGCTTCTGCCCACATTATGCTACTTTTTATGGTTGTCTACCTTGGTAAATAGCATTACAAGTCACCTTATTTATTTTCAAGGCAAAAAAATAAATCAAGCCAATGTAAAGAACAGGAATTACAGAATTATCTTCAACTAACCTCTCTCCATTTTTATCCACATTTATCTAATAACTTTTCTTGTGGGCTTACTCTCTGAGCTGTTTACTGAACCCTTACTGGCTATTTGTGCTCACCAACAAAGCTCTTGTTTTCTTTATAAAGACAACTGGAGTTAGAAGTCCTTAGTAGCTAAGTCAAACCAAAGAAACTGATCATTATTGCTGCTTATAAAATATTATATTTGGGAGTTAAGTTTATATTGAAGAAAATTCCCAACAGAAAATATAATTATCTACTGTATTACATGGTCATGTTTTAACTTTTTGTATATTCCTTTTAGTTTGGTAAACTTCAAAAAGCCAGAGCAAAAGTCATATTAGATGCTACAGTTGATACATTGATTTAATATGTGAGATCAGTTTCAGATTATTACCATTTTTAATCTTGGAAAAAGTCCAACTCCACTGATTGGGATTTCATAGCTTATTTGAAAGACTGTATCATATCTGATAGTTTAGAGGAACTCTTTGGACTGGAATCTGACCAACGTCATTGAAATTTTCAACTGACCATGGCTGCTCACCCATCAGTGCTTCCATTTTCTCACAGAATCCATTTTTTAGAAAGTGTCAAAGGTCAATTTCTCGTTGTAGCTCTAAATCTGAAGGGGTATGTGTACAGTTTAAATGTCTGTCATTTAAACAAATTTTTAAAAATGATGCATTTTTTTTATGTGGAATTAAGACGAAAGTCATTTCTCTGTAGAGATAGAAGAACCTATATGTCAACAGGCGATGCTTTCAACAAGTATCCAAGAAGCAGCTACTTCAATATAGATGCTCTAGATGGCTTCATCCCAGCCCTGTCCCTCCCCCTTCAGCCTCTGCACTCTCCCTTCTTACTTAGGCATGTCTTTGTTATATGCCAGTATGCACATTTACCCCTGGAGGGTTGATGCTTTTTAATGCATGTAAAGGGGCATTTTTCTGATTTGACTTGGAATCCAGGTGGCAACTGGTGAGAATAACACTCACTCCTGAGCCACCACCAGGGGCGCTGTGACAGCTTGAGAAGAGAGGCATTGGTTGAAGGGAGAGTCAAAGAAACATGGAGAGCCAGTTAAGTACTCTGGATGGGTACTTTAGTAACTTTGGAATCTTTGGAGGAATGTATCTCTTACTCAGCTCGTGAGGATGGAACTGGACCTGACCTGACTGGTGAGGAGTGGGAGGGCTACTATCAGACAGAACTACTTCTATGAGGGACTTTGGGCAGCTCTGGGAAGAAGCAAGTCAGCTTCCAGTTCTGGGTGATAAAGTATGAGGTAGAGATAAGGCAAGAGTCACACTCCCTTGTTTGCACTGTCTGCCATAACACACCCAAAACTGGTAGCTTTGGGAAAAGAGGGGCAGCCAACTTTTTCCCAGTGAGCTAAGCTGACTGTGGAAGGAATGGAATTTAGGCTAACTTTTGGAGACACACACCCTCTGTGCCAACTTAGGACAGAGAAGAAATTGAGACCAGTGTTTGTCGTAAGCACCTAATGTGATTCGTCAACCCATACATGACATCAGTGCAAATCCCATACATGATATCAGTGCAAATCTTTAATACATTGACAGCAACGAATTAGCACAGAAGTTGTAAATCACTAGCACAACAGTATCTCCCAGATAAAGATCAGCTTTTTGGGAACTCCCAGAAATATTTAGAGATTTTGAAAGTAGAAGAGGGTTCCAGGCTGCACAGACAGGAGCAAGAACAAGAACTTTGGGTATTTGAAAATTAATTTGCACATAAATATCCGTGAAGACTTTGTTAGTATTACCAGGGGTCGAATCTCAAACAGAAAGACATACAAATTTATCTTGGAAATATTAGCTGCCATCAGGGGAGAGTGAGCAAAAGGATTAAAAAAAAATGAAGAAATAACCCTTAACCCATATCATTATGGAGCAGTGCTTTGAACTAATCCATACGAAGAAAGCAGCCCTTAAATAACCCTAGTATGTAAGTGAGCCAGTAGGATGTTTAATATAGAACTATAGATGATGCCAAGAAAACATTCTTTTATAATATAGTGGGATTTTATCGACCAATTTTGGCAAGCAGACCAGGTATTTTGTAGAGTTTCAGAATCAAAACGAAAGCAGTAGAGGACTAAGAAAATCCCGTTCTTTGTGAGTTATGGTTGACTACAGAAATTTTTAGAGTGTTTTATTTTAGGACATTGAGAAATAACAGCAAAAACTGGGACTTTTTCCTTAAAAACATTCTTTTGTTTTCCCAACATACAAAACTTATAAAAATTTGCAAGCATCTACTTTTTTTAGGCACTGATTTTACTATCTTCACTAGCTCCAGATGTCTGGGCATCACTCAATTGCTATACACAAGCCAAGATTTGTCACCCACTTCTGCACCTCAGTCTCCTCTAAGGTAGAAAACTTCCTGTGTATCACTGACTAAATAACAGGATATTATAATATAGAACATAGTCATAGAAGTGTTGATAACAGAATTTTAGTGGTAGTGTGAGATTATTTCAGCCAAATAGCAAAGGAAAAAATACAATCAATCACTTGATATTGAAAACAGTCTTCTAACATGTTTGAGTGTGTGAGAAAGTTATTCTAAACATTTATTATTTTATTCTTTCAACATTATCCTCTATGCAAACATTTTGTTTAAATATCAATTGGACCAAGCCAAAACAAACAAACAAAAAAAAAAAACTGTCAAGGACATTTATTAGAAGTTCTATTTTTGGAAATGTATTTATTTATTCTGGTCTGAATTCTGTGATAAAATGTCATAAATGGCATATATAGTGTCCCTGGACCTCAGTTTCCTGATAGAAAAATCGATCTCAATACTGTTTTATAAAGACCAAGTTATATGAGACGGAAACACTTGAAGAGATCCAGTTAAGTGTTCTTTCTGTGTGCCTATTTTTAGCTAGGAATTTTTTTTTTTTAGTATTTCTGAAAATTATCAATAAATGACATAATTCATGAGGAAGCTAATATTTCAAAATAAAATATATACATCTTTATCTTATGGACAAAATATAAATAGTCCTCTGAGTATAATGACACTAGGCTTTTATCTTGAAATAAACTTTTTATTAATTTTTCCGAAAAAATAATTTCTGCACAGAAATGTCGTTCTGCTGAATTTTAGGTCATTATTTGATCATCAAGTACTGGGTCTTATTGGATGATGTGTAGCTCCTGTAAATAAATACAAAAACGTTCAGTGGCTGTTGCCTAAAGATTTATCCATTAGTTTGGGGAGTAGAAAACCATCATACACACACACACACACACTATCTCCTGCACTGTATCAACTTCTTTGGGATATTTGGCCAAACCATTTAACCACCACTCACCTTATTACTAATGATCCAAATTCATAACTTGTCCTGTTTGTCAAGGACGAATTAGTTTGTGTATCCTTAGATGTGCTGATACATTACTGGTTCCTCTACTTAGTGAGCTTTAGAGAGGTGGGATTTAGACTATCACTTGCTGAAAAAAGAAGTTTGCTTTTTTATTATTTCTGTCCCCAATGATGTCGAGACATTTCTTTGATTGAAATTTTAGATGTTTAATAGGTTCTCTCTTGGAAGGGCTCTGATCTCTATGGTTTAAAATAAATAAATAAAAGAAGACTTCTGTTCCAATGACACAAGTTTCTGTCTCTGAAGGAATAATTCTTCGTTGATCCAAATAAAATTCATGTTGAGCTAGATATTAGATTCCAAACCTTAAAACTATATAAAGCAGGAGTTAAAAAGTCACACTCGTGGTCATGGTGACCCAGAAGAGAAATTCCCCTTCTCATATTCTTCCATCATGGTGGTGAGACTAAATCTAACTTGAGAAAGTGCTATCTTTCTTTTCTGTTAGGATAGTTCAAGCAACACAGTTGCCATTAGCAACTGACACCTTTGCCTCCAAATCATTTCTTTACCTCTGCAGCCTTTGGGCATTGACAGCCTTCTGCCAGCAGTGCACTACAGGGAGTCTGTCCACCAGTTTTTATAGTTAGCTTAAGCTTGTTTCGGAAACACACACACAGATATGATTTATGTCTTCAACCAGCTGACTGCATATGTTCTCACCACACCTGACTCCAAATAGTTCCAGCATGCTGTCAGGCCCGTGGCTGGAGGATATTGATTTCCTTGTTATTCCCAGATTAGTGGAACCACCTGTGGCATGTGGGGGCTTTTGAGTTGGAAAAAAAGATAAAGAGATTAAAAAAGGGAACAGAAGGGAAGGGAGTGGTTTTTCCCACAAAAACATTAACAGTAATGAGATATAGTTTACATAAATTAAAATTACACCCATGTTAAGGGTGCATGAATGACATTAACTCATGTTTTGACAAATTATTAATGGAATCTCAAGGATTATTTATGTATAGAAGCTCATATCATCTGTAAATAGGGATGAATTTATATCTTACTTTCCCATTTAGGAGGTGCCTTTTATTTCTTTTTCTTGAGTAATTACTCTGGTTAGGACTTCCAGTACTCCATTGAATAGGGGTGGTGAGAGTGAACCCCATGGTCTGGTTCTTGAGCTGATCAGGGTGCTTTCAAACTTTCATCACTAACTGTAATGGTTGCTGTAGTCTTGTCATATTTGGTCTTTATTTCATTTTCCCTCTATACCTGACCTGTTGAGAGTTTTTATCATAAAAGGACAGTGAATTTTGACAAATGTTATCATTGTATCAAGATAATCATATGATTTTTGTCTTTCATTTTATTAATGTGGTGTGTATCATCATTTACTGACTTTCATATGTTGAACCATCTTTTAATCCTTGGGATAAATCCCACTTGATCCTGGTGTATGATCCATTCAATGCACAGTTGAATTTGGCTTGTTAATATTTTGCCTACAATCTTTGGAATAGATATTCATCAGAAATATTGGTCTATGGTTTGTTTTTGTTTTGTTTTATTTTTCTTGTAATGTCTTATCTTGCTTTGGTATCAGGGTAATGTTGGTCTTGAGTAATGTTTTTTGGGAGTGTTCTCTCTGCAATATTTGGAAGAATTTGAGAAATATTGGTGTTAATGCTTTAAACGTTTGGTAGAATTCACTAGTGAAACTATATGTCCTGAATTTTTTTTTAGTGGGGGAAGAGTGCTGATTACTGATACAGTCTATTCACTTATTACTGGTATGTACAAATTTTCTATTTCCTTTGAGTTAGTCTCAATAAATTTTATGTTTCTGGGAACTGGCCAGCTTTTCTAGTTATCTTTTTTTTTTTTTTTTTTCCAAATAGTTGTTCACAGGAGTCTCTTAAAATCCTTTGTATTTGTATGTAACAATTGCAATGTATACAGTCCTTCTCATTTCTTATTTATTTGAGCCCTCTTTCTCTTAGTCGATCTAAACTTGGTCAATTTGTCTTTTATTAAGAACAATCTCTTAAGTTTCTTGATCTTTTTTTCTATTTGGTCTCTTTTGTTTCATTTTGATCTTTGTTTTCTCCTTCTGTTAATTCTGAGCTTAGTTTATTCTTTGTGTAGTTCCTTGAGGTGTAAAGTTAGGTTGTTTATTTGTAATCTTTGTTCTTGCTTAATGATGTTTTTTTTTTTTTTGTCACCATAAATTTCCCTCTTAAAACTGCTTTTGCTGCAGCCTATAAATTTTTATATACTGTGCTTCCATTGACTTGTTTCAAGTTATTTTTTTCAGTTCCCTCCTCATTGTTTCCTTTCTTAATTATGAGTTTCATCAATCAACTTTAGTCCCTCACCTGGAATCCTTGGCTCTTGTAAAGGTGCTTTTGAACACAAATTATTGTTCAAATTTATGTATGGGAAGGGGACAAAGGATTGTCATTCTTTGAGATCTTAGTTAAGTTTAATTATTTGCCTATGGATACTTAATTGTTCCACAACATTTTATTGAAAATATTACACTTACTTCTTCGTCTTGTTTTCACATCTTTGCCAAAGTTCAGCTGGGTGTATTTGTGCAAGTCTATTTCTTTCTTTTCAGTTCCTTTGATCTATATGTATATACTTTTGCCAATAATGCAGTTTTACTTTTTTATTCCAATAGTTTTATAATAAGTGTGAAAATAGGGTAGCAGGAATCATTCAAATTTATTATTTTTTTCAGTAATTGTTTTAGCTGTATTTGCTCCTTTGACTTCCAATGTAAGTTTACTATACTGTTAGAATTTTGATTGGTGTCACTTTAAATCTAGAGATAAATTTGGGGACAGCTAACATTCTCACTGTGTTGTTTTCCAATTCATTATTTATGTATTGGTATGATCATATGGTTTTCCTCTTTAGATTGTTAATAGGATAGATTGCATTGAATGATTCCAAAAATTAGAACAGCATTTAAAAACCTCTAGATGAATTGTACTTGATATTTTCTGCAGCCTGAGTCCAGGCTTGGCTTGGAGCCTCTAGGCTGAGTCTGTCTGGGTGGGGCTGGCTGATAGACCTTGGGAACCTCAGACTGAGGCAGAGTGAGAGTGAACCTCACTCCTAGGGAAATGAGAATCTGAGTCCAGGTCTGTCCTGGAGCCTCTGGGCAGAGTTGGAGTCCTAGTGAGGTAGGTTGGTTGACCTCAAAAAATCCTTTCTACTGAGACCTAACATGTGTGCAGCCTGCTGGTCAATGTGAGCGACTCTACGGAGAGTCTGAGTCCAGCTGGGGCCAGTTGGCTGACCTCTAGATTTATTTTGTTTAGTTTAGCTTTGAGAGTATGTGTGTCTATGTGTCAGGGAAATACTGTTCTATTGTTTTTTTCTTAGTGTCTTTTGTATGAGGAGAACCCTAAAGTCAAAATTTGAGCTGAGAGTTAGCTTCTCTCTCCATTTTTCAAAAGCTGTAACGCTGATATTCTTCTTTAATGTTTGGTAACATTAATCAGTGAAATCCCCTTAGACTACAAATTTCTTTTTAGAATATTTTATTAACTTTGAATTCACTTTCCTTAATAATTATAGGATTATTTAGGTTATCCACTTAATCTTGGGTGAGTTCTGACAGTTTGTGGATTTTGAAAAATTAGTCTATTTCATCTTAGTTGTAGAATTAGTGTGCACAATGTTGTCATAATTTTCCCTCTTTCTCCTTTTTATCAGTTGCTGTGTCTGTAGTGATACAGTCTCTTTTATTCCTGACATTTTTTTTTTTGGTATTTTTTTCCTTGTCTTTTTTGTTGGATTTAATTTATTTTATATTTCCAAGATTCAGTTTTGGATTTTGTTTATTTTCTGTTTTCAATTCTTTGATTTCTGGTCACAATTTCCTTCCTTTTGCTCTTTTCAGTTTATTTTACTCTTCTAGTTTCTAAAGACGGTCACATAAGCTTGATGGTCACATAGTTTTTAAAGATGGTCACCATGTATTATGCAGAAGTATGTTGTTTAACATGTTTTTCTAGATCTCCCTATTTTTATTATCAACTTCTACCTTAATTCCATTATGCATGAAGATACACTTTCTATTCTATCAAATTTAGTTCAACTTTTCTCTTGTCATCTAATCAGCAATGTCTTGGCCAGTGAAACTAATATTAAAAGAAAATATCCCAATTCATTAAGTTTGATGTGTAAAATCAAGCTGCTAGTTTCTTGTAAGACACTGTCCCAAATATAGTCAGGTTCCAAGATGATTGTCCAACATGAATATGGTACTGTCCATATTGGCATCCTGTTCATACAGTGTCCACTATGATTGTCCAGTAGGGTTTGTGAGAAACACTGAATGTCAGACATTTGTTGCTATTTTTTGAGAAATGATTTTTATTATAAGTTTTCTTTCTTATATTCCCTCAACACACACCACTCATTTACATTTTTTTAACCTAGAGATCGATGTGATAAGTGTATTCTTAGCAACAAATAAGTAAAATACTGGGGCCAAATTCATTTAGAATTAGGCTCTGCAGTTGCTTTTCCTGGACGCACTGACAGCACTATTCAGTTTCTGAGCTTTCATGAGCTCATGAGTTAAGACAGATGAAGACTCTTCTGATGGTCAGGAGACATTTCTCCAGGACACTGCACCCAGCCTCTGGTATACAGAAAATAGCCTTTCTGAAACAGTGGAGGTTTGCTACATAAGAAAGAATTGTTTAAATTTCTGTGGTCTTAGTTAACTTCAACAAAATTCTCTCTAGATTAAATCATTTCCCAAAGGACCATCAACTCAAGTGCCAATTTAATCTCAAGTCCTAGAAAGAAATGTGTAGTTATCAGTGGCATATTCTTCTCAGAGTGGAAATAGGGCAGATCTAACTTTCTGCTGGGCCAGGAAGCATTGATGCAGGAGAGAGCAAATGCTCCCACAGTCTAATCAATCTCACAGAGCAGATGGATACGGCAATTAGTGCAAAGACAATTTTGCCAAGAATATTAACACTTCTTGAGTTTATCGAGAAGAGGTAAAGTTTCTAGTCAATAATTTTCTAAATTTATAGACTAGTTACTTGTGAACAACAGGGTGTAGGATCTCTGGTTTTCTTATCTTGTGTAGGCCAATGAGGTAATTGGTAGAGTTGAAAGAATGAAGTTCTTCAAACATATGAAGTGAAATGCAGATTTGAAACAAAAGTTTTTGAGTTAATATATGCTCTAATTCTTTCACAGTGGATCCAAACAATGACTTAATTTTGACACAGCTTATCCAGAAAGAGTCTTCTTTAACTTTGTAAACCTAGGCATAGCTTAATAACTTGGGGCAGAGATTGGCTACTGCTTCCTGTAATGAGCCAGAGAGCAAGTATTTTAGGATGACTCTTCTCTACAGTCACTAAATTGTTGTAGCACAAAAGCAATCAGAGAGTATATGTAAAAGAATGGGTAAAATTGGGTTCCCATTAAACTTTATTTACAAAATGAGAAGCAAGATAGATTTGGCTCATAGATCATATTTACCAATTTTTGATTTAGGGCAGCGATACTGTAATTTGGAAAAGCAAAGTATTTCTATATCCTCTGGGAGCCTTTGGGTGACTTTTCTATGCTTTAGTTTAATGATCAATAATATAGTGATGATACTGTATCTACTTTATATGTGAATTTGGATCTTAAAGGTCATAGAATAGTGCTAGTATATAAGTTTAAGAACAAGGCAAGGAGTTCTGCTCTCATCATTTCTAATCAACATTGTACTGGACATTCTAGAAAACAAAATGAGACAAAAATAGAAGACATTTAGATTGGTAAGAGTCCTTTTTTTCTTAGATGGCATGATTTTCAATATAGAGAACTTGACAAAATCTACAAAAATATTAAAAGTATTGACTGTGTTTACGCAAGGTTGCAGGAGAAATGTTAATATACCAAAAAGACATGTGGATAGCAGATCACATGAAAAGATATTCAATTTATTACAGAAAAGGTCATTGCAATTTATTAACAAATTACTTGCAAATTAAAGACATGATAAATATCACTGCAATTTTATTGGGGTGTTTAAAATCGAAGACTGATCATAGTAAGTGTTGACAAGGATGTGAAGCAAGGGAGCTCTCAATCACTCTTGGTGGCGATAGAAAGGAGGACCATCACTTTGGAAAAAGTTTGTCAATTTCTAAAAATTTAAATTAATACTAGCTATGTGAGAAATTATTTTATTTCTAGGAATTTACCCAAGAGGAACAAACACCTATGTCATACAAAAGCATGCATATAAATGCTCATAGTGTCTTTATTTGTATTACTCCAAAGAACCATCAACTGCTTCATGGTCATACAAATCATACAATATCCACAATATCTCTCAATAATAAAATAGAATGAACATGGAAGAATGAAGTAATTATGCCAAGTGAAAAAAGACAAAAGTGAATGCACTCCATATTTTTCTACTCATATAAAATTCTAGACTATGCAAACTAGCTCAGAGTGACAAGGCAGATCAGTGGTTTCATGGGGATGATAGTAGATGAGAGTAGAATGGGTGGAAGGGAAAGATTATTTATTACAAAATGGCAGAGTGTGCATGTGTGTGTGCACATATATATGTCATATATATTGAAATGTGTCAAGACATCAAACTGTACTCTTCAAATATGTAGCTTATTGTATGTCAATTATATGTCAATGAAGCTGTTAAAATTTTTCATAGTCCCTTGAAACTGTTTAGGGTCTCATGATAAACATTCTTGTAAAATATACTATTTCATTTGTATTAATTTTCATTCAGATCCCGCATTAACTTTCTTTAGCCTTTTTTCTGCATTACTGTAGTATATATGATAGTATTAACAAATTCATTTCATGATAAGAGAGGACATAAAAATACATGCAAACACAATAATGTTATATTTCAGCAGATCCATGAGACTAGCAAAGGTCTTTTGAGAGATATCAATATAGAATGCACCATTAAGATGACTGTACTTGAGGTGTGTTCTCCTTCCATGCTATATGTAGTTGATCTCACTTATTGACCAAACATATATTTCTGTGATGGGAACTGAGTAACTTAAATACATGATATTAAATTTACCTGATCATATAGGATTGACTCAATTTAAGCATACATGAAAATGTGTAGGTACTTGTCAGATGCAGCTTCATCTTTATAATATTTTTTTAAGATATTCAGTAGGATGGATAATTTATTTTCAGAGCCATTGTGACACACTGACATTTGAGTTGTTTAACTTGATTTGATATATTACCCTTTTAAAAAATATAGGATAAATGCCAAATGCCTCTATGATAAACTTCAGTGTTTACAGCACAGAATTATTAATTAAATGTAGTTCTTCATTTGAAAAAAAGTAAGTTTCTTTAGCTTTATCAATTGGAGTGTGAATTAATTTAATGTTGCTTGAAATATAGGAATTGCCAATTGCAGTTATTTTTTTTATTATATTTCTCTTTAGTGAAGCACATGCCCCATTTAGAGTTTTCTCTTCCCAGGATTTCTTCTCAAGATCTGTACTTTTTAATTTAGCCTTCATGGGCATGTTGCAAATATTCTACCCTGCTATGTTTTCCGGGTCTATTGTAGTAGAGCCAATTCTTCATTTCTCTGCTTCTCACCTGTTTCTGTCTATTTATTTGTGTATAAGATGTCAAAGGAAAATGAAAAGTAACACCTCAAAATACCACCTTGAAAAAGAAAATGCCAACAAATTCTTTTCTGCACCTGAAGCTTTTAATTCTTTAATCCACCATGGAATGTTGCTTAATTACATATTTTATTATGCATAACTGAAAATTATGTACTTTAGTTTCAACAATGATATGAAAGCACGTATTGTTTATAAATACAGAGAGGCTGGCTTGTCTCTATTTTTTTATACTACAAATATTTGTAGAATTCTCACAGGTTCTTCTAAAATTGGCTTTTTGAAAATTCTCAGAGCTCTGAGAAGGACCTCAACTTTTAATATTTTTTCTAGAAGTCAGAAAATTCATTACATTCACAAGTTAGGATGATGCTGTAACATCATGATGGGCAAATGGCATGGAGCAGTTGGGATGCTTTCAAGGAAGTCTCATCTTTATTTTAATGCCTTTCGCAATTTATTAATGGAAAATGTTTCAGCCGTTGAATGAGTGCGAGTTCTTGTGGGTTCATTATACTATTCTCTATTCTTTTGTGTTTTAAAATTCCTATATACAGTTAGTGGTTTTTTGTTTTGTTTAAGAACTGTACTTGTCTCTGACTTTGACAGTAGGAGGGCAGAGTTCTGCAGTTTATATTTTATAATGAAACATTTCATACACTTGATTTCAATTACTGAACAATGGAATTCTTTTCATATTAGCAAACTACGTGTTACGTTTCTGAAAAGTTGTAATTGCATTATTGCTTTTTCTGTATTTGAGGCAGCTTTTATTAAGGTAGTATTTGAAATGTGTAGAGAAGAGTTGGGTGTGAGTTCTTGTGGTCACTACAAAGCTGAACAGATCAGTTACCAGATTTTAATTTCTCTTCCCAGCTTTCTGTGTCTGCCTCAAGCACCTCACAGTGGGATGAAGGGTTAAAACTGGATAGGTGTGTGGGGTACCTTATAAAAGGGGTAAGATACAGATCTTACCATTTGGAAAACGTTTGAAGGGGCTCAGAAGGGCAGGAACCCTTTGGAGGAACTCTAATAAGACCAATAATTGGCAATTAAAACTGGAAACAAAGGCAGTGTAGGTGGGACACACCCTTTGTGGCCTATGGAGCTGGGGTGTGCTTGGCACAGATGTTTTCATCACATGATGGTGAACCTGCTGAATCAATGGATATGTTTGACTATCTGAACCTTCTCAGTATTCTCAACAGACACTATGGGATCTTTTGTGAGTAGAAAATCAGATCGACATGTGGCACGTGTTTTCTTTTCTGGGTTGCATGAATGAAAGACTGTCACTGTAATGAAAGCTGATTTTCATACCACTAAAAAGCCGATACTCAGTAACAGAAATTCCACTAAGCATAAAGAAATAATATGTAACATTTAACTTAGTGCAAAATATGTCACTTTAGTTTCGACAAGTGTTAACTTGGAAAGACAAAATATGTAAGGTTCTCTTTACCCTATTCGGTCCTCATCAACCATTGTCTTAGAGAAGAGGGCCCACAGCAAGGGTATTATCACCCACTTATCATAGTGGGTATTAGCAGTTGCAAACAGTTGACAGGTGAGAGAGTACACAACCTCTATCAAGGTAAGAAACCATGACGGGATTTTTGTAGAATTGTTTTGATGCAATTAATTTTGGAACATATGATTCACATCAGTTAAGGTGATGTAAGAAAGGCTTAAACATACTGCTTTTTTTTTTAAGCATTAATTCCAAACTATTTTTATTTAACATTTGGTATAGTGTTCTGGACATACACCTTCCACCACATTTCTTGAATAAGTTTACTTTTTATTTTATCAAAACTGTGCATGTTTATAATAGATTGTAGCTTAGCTTTTGTCCAAAGACATGCAAGTGTGTAGTATTTACATTTAAAAGGCTTGCCTCAGCAGGAACACTGAATCCACACTGTCCCCTTAAAAGATAAAAATTATTTATTTGTAAGGTAGATTCTAGCATTGGTATGTTTTGATGGTTTAGATATACATTAGTATTTTGGGACCTCCATTAATTTCCACACTATCATACAAATTTCTGGCTTGCTTTAACACAAGTTTTATTTCTATTAGTTATATAAAAGGGCATACACATTTAATTGCTTTTTTTGAAAATATCACCAGGCAGTTCAGAATACCTCATTTATTGATAATATCGTGACAATCAAGGACCTTAGTATCAGCCAATAACAATAGGGATAGGGCAGAATTTAGTCATGGAATGGATGGGATTGTCATTTTTATTCAATCTTGAACCACTTGAAAATGTTTTTCTACTCAAGCTATATATTTTAGATAAGCACAGTTAGAGATAGATAGCACTACTTGGGGGGAAAAAAAAACACTTCTTCTAAGCTCAGAATTCCTTAGAACTAAATGTTAATCAATACACATTTTATACATACTATGTACAGACTTTGTAACAGGGTGCCACACAATTAGGGTTCACGTGTTAGTTACCTTAGTTTTCAAAGGTTATGTGTCAGCTCTGCATATTATATGCCAAGGAGAAACTATCAACATTATTTTTTTGCATATTGTGCAATTATTATATGGCCACAGGGTGTATTACAAATTAGTGGCAAAGTGCTGAGTGAGGATAGGAATCCATGACAGATTCAGATGCACAAGGTTGAATATTACCCGTAAACTACCTGACTCTGCTAAGGTCTTAACAGCACGAAGCGCTATGTCATGCCCAGCCTTAAAAGTCTCTGAAATACTTGGACACAAGAAGCTTGTTCAAGGAATGGTACCATAATCACCGGCAGGAGGAACACTGCTAGGAGTGGCAAATGACATGGAGAAGGGTTGCAAAGTATAAAATCACCATCTTTTCCAAAATGTGTCATCCTTCCTGAAAACAAGTTTACTCACCCCATCATGACCATCATTGTTGTCAGCATGCTTCTTTTTGGCTTAAAATATCAAACTAGCAACATTATGCTGTTTAAGGTGAAGTGTCTTAAGGGAGAACTTTGTCAAGCATTATGTGGATTTTTTTTACATGCACTGAAATGCTACTTCCAAATGAAGTGATTGAAATACTACTTCCAAAAAAGTTATTAGGAATGGAAAAATATTAGTTGCAACTCAATTTTTCCTTCCCCCCAAAATTATTAAATTTCAGACCTGACACTTAAAAGGGCTAGACTAGTTTTAAAAAGTCTCCTCTAACTTGTCCCTTAAGAAAAAAAGGACAGGGTCACTTTCAAACTTCGTAACATACTAGCTGCTTTATGTGTGTGTGTGTGTGTGTGTGTGTATGTTTATACCCCATTGCTTATCAAGAAACTCATCATGTTTGGGGAATGACAGGCAGAGAGGGAAGGGGTGACTTCAGAACCACTTATCAATGAACCCAGATAATCTTAACACTTACGAAACTTTAGAAAGACGAAGCAAATACATAAAGCTAGTATCAAACAGAAAATAATAAATTCACAAACTGCAACACTGGCCCCAATCTTTCTGTGATGATTAGCACACTTCACTTTATATGTTGGCATTTGCTGAGTTTTATGTAGCAAGAATTTGGAATATTGTATTTGAATCCCAGGTGTGTTATTCTTATTCATGTACTTCTTAAAATTATGACATAGACAACCCAATGAGCTCAGAGTGATTAAGTTACATTCCATTTATAACTTAAAAAAATAAAAATACATGACTTACTAAGGAGTTTTTATACAGAAGGCCCAATTTCCCCCACACATATTTTACGTTACTATTGATGGGCTTTAAAAATATTTATACATTAACTGAAAGAAAAGCATTGCCATAATTGAAGTATTGAGGAGTAAATGCAGATGAATTCGTCCTAAGCACCTCACTGCTAGACACTGATTTGTGTTGTTGCTGACAAGATCCTTTGAACATCCTGCTATATCAGCTTATTAGGAAACATGTTAACCCAAAAGAGGTTATCGTCTTCATTGCTTAGCTGAAAAATGAGTAAGAGCATGTGTCTCTGTGATTTAAACTTCCAGTGTTTCCGGTGACTTGTTTCCTATTGTTCTTTTTAAAATCCAGTAAACTATCATCTAGAACGTATCAACATGCACCTAACTCAGGGCCACCCTTTTAAAGTTACTTCACATAAGCAGACAAACCCTACCGTGTCATACCATACAAACAATTTTAATTGTGTAGTTACAGTCAATAACCACTCCTAATCAGAACATTTCTGCATAAAGAAAATTGTGATACACTTATAAAAACAGCCAGCTGTAACAAAATAGCTGGTGTTTTCATAGCCATGAACTCATAAAAAAGAAATACACCTTTATACAGAAATTTTATACAGATGTAGCTTTAAAATTGATTGTAAACCAAAGGAAGACACATTGCAAACATCAATTATTTTCACATTAATTGCATAATTTTCTAAGGTGATCTATTAGTTTTATTTACCTAAGCTTATTTGCATGAGAGTAAAAATTGCATACAACAATCAGAGTGAAGCTTATAGTATGAATTGCTTGGATAACATAGAGCACTTTTTATAGGCAACTGTGTAAAGCACATTTTCTCTATTTAAAACTTTTAAGACACTTTGTTTTACTGCCCATCAAAATACACTTATAAATAGAAAAGAATCAGTATGGTAACAAGAGAAGCAATATTACATTTAACGGAAACTTCCAAAAAATTAATTACAACATGATGCTGCGGGATCTACAAATAAATAATGAGGACTAAGTCGTGTTTCACATTTTTTTTTCATTTTTTTAAAAAAAAATCATGTAACAATGAGTGAAAAAAAAATTACAGTGAACTTTTATTTCCAAAATAAAAACAAATTTGAATTACGGCAGTGCCATATAATACAAGGCATTTGTTGGCATATGTCATCTTTAAACTGCATTCCACAGTCTATAGTTCTTTTTGTAACATACAATAGAGTAACAAACTCTTTTTTTTCCTTTTTCTTTTAAATAAGGGGCGAGTTTCCAAAGATCAGTGTGGAGTGTTACAGAAATAATTAAAGGAAGGAAGTAATAATCACAGAAGTTATAATGCTTGTTGGAGGTTCCAGAATAATAATTCAAAAAAAAATATATATCACTGGCGTCATGCTAACCGCGCACACCTCCCTGTGCCCGCGAACACAAAGCTTAACTCTGAATACCAAACAATCCTTGATGCTTCACCTGGGGCTGCCAAGCAGTTTGTAAAACAGAGTAAAACATTTAGTGCAGTCTGAACCATCCTTTCCCGACTATCCTGTTTGTGCAAGTTTCTGAAGATTCATTGGCCAAACAACGAACAAGGGTCTTCCGAGAGACTGCCAGGTGGACCTCTCCTTCCGCGAGTAAATACCAGTGGCACTGTCGAAGGACAATAATACTTTGTCTCAGTCTTTCAAGTCAGCGTTAATGTCTGTGTTCCCTTCCACCGCGAGCTCTGCTTCCAGTTTCACCGAGAAAAGGGTGTTGGCATTTTTATCTTGCACGCTCTCTTCTAGATCCTTAAGCAGCTCCTCCTCTTTGTATTCGGCCACATCTACCTCTAGCCCGGAGTTGTCCTTCAGCTTGCCGTGGTGCTTGAGATAGTACCGCTGGTTCTGAAAGAACTTGATGATGGTGTACTTGGGAAGGTCGAGCTGGGCGGACAGAGTCTGGATGGCCTCCTCGTCCGGGTATAGGCCCACGTCTTGGATGAAACTCTGGAGGATCCCCAGGGCTTCCACA
>NW_004567134.1:7667061-7740665 GCF_000260355.1 Condylura cristata | reverse complement strand
CAGAGCCGCCCAGAATGGGAACAGGAGGTCAGGAGCGGCTGGTGATGGGGACAGAGGCTCAGGACGCAGGGCAGGCCAGCTCCCGCTGAGGCCACAAAGGGCGGCATGGAGGGGCCTCAGGGGCCTCGGGGCTGCCCTGCTGGGGGAGTGGGTCCTCCCCGCCCCAGCTTTTCAGTCTGGCGGGTAGAAATGAATTTCTGCTCTGAAACCCTGAGGCCATAAACTTCCCCAGAAGGATAAGCATCAAAGGCGAAGGCCGCCAAGCAGATTATGATGTAAATAATTAACAAAGATGTAACAGGAAGATGGAGAAGTTAGGATTTCAAAGGGATTTTTGGAAAGGTGAGCTACGGAGCTGTGAGGAAAGAAGTGTGTGTTCTGCCCCATGTCCTCATCCAGCTACAAACTGCAGCTACACTGGTCCGCCCTGCATGCAGCGCTGAGCCTCTTCGGAGTCCTCCCTCTGAGTCCAGGATCTCCAGCTCCTCGCGTTTGTGAATTTCCTACAGACACTTCCTATTTCTCTCTCTCTCTCTCTCTCTCTCTCTCACACACACACACACACACACACACACACACACACTTCTTACCAAATTGCACTAAGCTGATAATGCAAGTTTCTTTCTCACCGAAAAATAAAGATTCAGCCCACCCCACATGGGTTAGCGAACTGTTTTGTCTATAGTAAACTCAGATGTGTTTAGGATTTAAATTTAGTGTATACAGACACTTTTTCGTAATTAGGATGTGTGTATGTGCTGTGATTTCCATACACAATTACACATAACAAATGGGACAGGCGCTGGCGCTCACGCTGGATCCGTAATTCTCAGCGCCAGGTAAACGGACCTGGGTGGGCAACGGCAGCTTACGCGGCTGCCAGTGTGCGCCAGCATTTGCTTCTATCCCCCAAGAAGCAATTTTATTAAAAACAATTTACATTTTCAAACAAGGACTATTTTTTATTATTAACATACATCTTTCTCTTTTTTTGTTTTTGCGAAACAGCAGTTCCTCAGGCTTTCACGATTATGTTAGTACTTGATATCCTAAGGGATTGTTTCTCAATTTGTTTTATCTTTAATACACACTCAAGGATTGTTTTTTTCTTTCTTTCTTTTTTTTTTTTTACTTACTGGATGGATAACCCTATTACTGTTTTTAGCATTCTCTCTCTTCCTTTCTCTTTTTCTATGTACATTTTTTTTCCCACAGTAATACCAAGAAATAATGCAGGTGATAGAGTACTTTCAGGATTCTAGAATGTGATGGCATTTTTCCTTAATGGAGAAAAAGCGTAAACAGTCCCTACAATGAACAGAAATAAGTTACCCAGCTCAAGTTCAAGGCCAACACAACCCCTAAGCAGTCATGGTCATAAAAGCATCAACAAATGACCAGATCTCAGGACCTTCCCCTCTAAAGTCACAGCGGAATACCCTCAGGGATGCGTGGAGGCAAGTCCCAAGAGGAGAGCCAACCACAAGCTGAGTTGGAATCTGCTGGCAGCACCATCTCTGGCTGCTGCCATATTAGCATGTCTCTGTGAGCCTGAAAGTCCTGACCCAGAGAGCAGGTCTTTGCACCCCGCCTCCCTCACTTGCTGGCATCGGCAAGAGGTGCAGCATCAAGCCACGGTGCAGGGGTCAGCGGGACTGGCAAGAAAACACCTCTAGACTCTTCTTTCCCAGGGGTGGTGGGAAAGAGGCTCTAAAAAAGAGACAGACATGACTCAGCCCTAAGCAGAGTTCCCTGAGGCCGTAGGGAGAGAATCCGTAGGTGCAGGGTGGGCCAAGGAGTTGGACGTCAGATCCCACTAGTTCCACTCAGCACCTTGTGATGGACAGAGTTCAGGCATAAAGCTGTGATTTTCCAAACTTCCTCTACAGAAAAGCAAGAATTCCTTTCCTCTGGGGCAGTAATGGGCTTCACTAGTAGCTAGGTGGTATTTATAAAATTCTGATTTTTAAAAACAAAACTATAAAAAAAAAAAAAAAAGCAAACCCCTTTAAGCCTCACACACAAAACAGCCCAAATCTAAAAAGACCCACGTGCCAAATGAGAAGTGTAAAGAAGGGGGGTTCCTGCCACTTTGTGAGGTGGAGACAGGAGCACAATACACACGTTGGGAAAAGTGTGTTAATTTTCCTTTTATCCCTAGAGCGAGATGGCATGTACTGTTCTCTCTTGCTAAAAGCCTATGTTTAGACTGGTGGGAAGAAGAGAAACGCTAATTTCCCTGCTAAGTTTACAGCTCTGTTGACTCGGTGCTATATTGAATCGGCCAAGGTAAACGAACCTGAATCTGCTCGGCTGGAACGTGGATGATGTGGGGCGGCCTGTCGCCATGGTGATGTACCGCGTTGCTCTCTTGCTCATAGATGGCGTCGCGTTCCGGCTGGGGAAGACTGAGGAACCTTCGGATCATGGAGAGATTCTCCCAGAGGGTTCTGTTTTCCGGAGAAGGATCTTCCTTCCAGCGTAACAGCTCACACAACCACCCCTGTGAGACAAGGGCATGACAGGTCAGTCCGTGCCTGGGAGGCTGACAATTTCCATTACGAGCTTGAAAGGAAAGACCCTGTGAAGTTAAGTTCTGTGAGAGCCTCAAAACCATCCAATCTGCTTAAAAGTTTTTTTTTTGACCTGTTGAGAGAATTGGTTGGCTGTGGCTGCTGAGGAGGCCGGCTGTTTCTAATGCATGTTCAGATTTGCATCTGAAAGGAGGGTCATATTTTTCGGACTCTCGGGGCAAGACACATTTACCATGGACTTTACAATATGTAGAAGAGGAGAAAAGGAGAGTGTTCCCGGCTGGAGTGTCTGCTGAATGGCGATCTGGGGGCTCTGAGGGTATTTAATTAAATAGAGCCAGGGCAGATTTTCAGAATGCTTTTTTCCTAAGCTTAAAATTTTTGTGTTCGAAAGGAATGGTGAGTGTGAGTGTATGGGAGAGAAAGAAAGAACATACACAGCTGTGTAAGCAAGAATAGTATCCAATGTGAAACACAACACTACAGCGGACATTAGAAAAAATTCTTGGAGAAAAGTTCTCCAAGAACTTTCTATTAAAAGACACTTTGGAATCATGATTTTCCATCCTCTGCTGTCTACCTACAGTTTACATGTGATCTGTCAGGTGAGAATTTTAATCGATTTCTTAGTCTGAGAGGGAAAGAAATAGCCAAAGAAAAAAGCTTGAACCTCTGTGTTGCCCAGGATTTGAAAGACACCGCCAACCCATCAAGAACTGGCTCGACAAAGCACACTGTCTAGATTTTCTGTTCACCTTGGTAGTCACGGACACCAAGCACAGGGTGGAGAGGAAGAGGGCAGCCATCCCCTCACCCCTGCACCAACCAAGGCAACCAGGCTCAACCAGCAGGCTGCCTGCTGACAGCTCACATGACACGTCTCTGGAGAAATGTCCTGGAGTCACGTCACTTACTCCATTCCCTCACTGACCACTTTCCTGGGGTGGTGAGTAACTGGTAAACCCTGGGTACAAAGTACCCGCTCAGAGACCTGAGTGACAACTCGCCCTCTCTTTCGCCTCCATCTCTAGCCAGCCCTCCTGTACTCCACCCACCACTTAGCCTCAGAAGTGATCCCGAGACCCTGGTCTTTCTGGGGCGCTTTCCCTTCCCTACACTCCTCATTCTCTCAAGTTCCTCCACCAAAGATGGGCACCTGATTCCTTGACTTAGACCAGGTTCCCTAAAAACAAAGGCTAAGACAAATGGGTTTCTAGGAAATTCCAACTACGTTAGCTGAATGGGAAAGGAGAGAATATAGTTTCTTTTAGATCTGATTTTTAGAACTAGTCAGAGGTTTTTTTTTTTTAAATGCTGTCTTTGGGGGTGAAACTAGGCAAAAGCATGACTCTCCCGCCCTTCTCCTGAAACTGAATCAATGGACGGAAAAATTCTCCTTCCAAATCGACATACAGTGGGCAGAAGCGAGGCCCAGACTACCCCAAATGGCCAAATGGTCTATTTGAGAGGTTTTTTTTTTTTTAAAAGATTAATTTTTATTTGTGCATAGAGAACTGGGGTATAGGCTACAGGTGCAGGAATGGTGAGAGGATTCATCAGAGACAGGGTGGAGAGCCGAGGGCGAGATGGGAGAGGTCTGCTGCGCCACGTGGGTCACACTGGGGGCCAAGGACCAAACGTGCACTGAGGTGGCTGCAGCTTGCTCACAGTGCTGCGCTTTAGCCTGCTGGACCACCAGGGAGGGCCCCTATCTGAGAGGGCCTGCTAACCAGGCCAGGGTGACTACTGCCCAATTTCACAGATCTAGCACTGTTTCTAAGAGCTCTGACTCTCTAACTCACCAAATACTCACACAGGCAGCCATGAAGTCATGCTCGCCACTGAAACCATAATTCAAGGCTAAGAGACTAAGCTGTTCTGAAAGAATGTTAGCTAGAAAATAAAAGTATAAATCACCAAAAAAAAAAAAAAAAAAAGACTAATTGGAATTACAGTCCACTGAGTAACTTCTCTTCCAGCCATACCAATGCCATTCTGACTTCCAGAATAATATGTGAGATGATGGGATAGTTAAGCTGTAGTTATTAAAACTGTAATATGAGCTAAAAACTACATTTGAGTATTTCAAATATTAAGAGACCCACTTAGATGCCCTGAGGATGCTTATTTAGCACTTACTAATATTTGCTCTCAGGATTAAGACATGAAAATATTTTGTTTCCAAGATACTTCTTTACAGTTTATCTCTAAGTTTTGATGCTGTGCAGATTTTAGATATAAATCTTTCTGTTTGCACATCAACAATAATTAGGATGACATCCCCCCACCCCATCTCCATTCTTCAGCCAGGGTAAGTAAGGGGCTCCAGGCCCAAACACAGAGCTCACTACAATTTTATTTGCCTTTTGAAAAGATGTTAGAAGGCTCACAGGGAAAAGAATTTTTTTTTTATTTCTTTCAAGTTGGCAATTATTATACTATTGCCATAAGTTCTAAACTTTGCATATCTCTGGATTTTTTTTTTTTTTGGAGAAATTAATCCTAGTAGCTAAAAATTACCAAAAGTTAGAGAATGATTCATGTAAGAAAAGCTTTCTTGAGAGCTGGAAAACTCCAATAATTTTTCAAATCCTTTAGAAACTTTTTAAAGTACTGCAGAGATCAGTTAGCGCTCGGATCTATGTGAAAAAAAAAAAAAAAACATGTGGATCACAGATGTTCTTTGGAAGAGAAAATCATTAGTTCTTTTAAAATGGCTAATAATGATAACTAATTCCTAAACAATCACATTCATGCTGGTTTAACAAATATTTCAGAAAAAGAGCCCTGACTCATTCAACAAATATTTTGCTCATATTGTCACTTCTGTGTCTATAGTTACCAGACGGGTCCTTATTTTTATTAATTGCCCATGACTAACATAACATTTCCAGTAGTTTGCTATTAACCTCTGCCCTTAAATAATACTTCTAATTCCTTATCTAAAAATAATTTGATGAATTACAACTTTGAAGCATGTCTCTGCTAGCCTTTCAAGAGACACAATGATTTTAAGAGACTGAAATCAGATGCTTCCTAGAAAAAATATTTAACGGTGCAGCTGGGAACTGTTAGATCTACAAGGGTATCCAAAAAAGGGGAGGAGGGGAGGTGCTTTCCTTGATGTGCAGCATCTCTCTTAGAAATAATGGAAAGCAGATATTTTGACACACTAGTTCTTTGTCAGCAGAGAAATAAATTGGCTCATTCCCAATTTACACTGGCAAAAATTAGATTAATTTATTCTAACACTATTTTAAAACCCTGGAATATTCTGACTACTTCAGGTTCTATTGATTGAGACCTTATTAATGATGACAGTAATCTGATCTATGTTTTTCAGACAGTGACTTAAAGCAAAATGCTTTCCAGTTCCCCATTACCTTCCTCCAGGTGACTCTCAGCTAAGTGATATTGTCAGAAGAGAGAAACCTGGGGAAACTATGAACATGTCAGAATAACTGTAATATCTGATAAATGAAACTAATGATTCCCCTAAGGACTGTACTGGTTTGTAAACAATGAGTCCAGATTTACTGGGAAAAATGTGCAACCCTTTTATGCTAAAATACAATACTGATCCCTCATGCAGGTCTCTGGGCCCTGACCCTGTTGTGAGACCCCAGGCAGGAGTAGGGAGCTACTCTCAAAATGAGGAGGTGGGATGAACAATCTTCACATAGTCAGAGTGATCCATTCTCAGAAAACTAAAATGGCACAAGGAACAACCTAAACTTTAAATGTAGTAAATTTGCCAAGCAACATTACAGTGCATATAAAGAGGGCAAAATATAAACAGTAGCCACATGTAAATAAATCAGTAAAACTTTCAGGATGTTACTACTTTTCAAACTGACAAAGTTTAATTTGACACCTTCTGTTCTAAACCCTTTGTTTCTATTCAAAATCACGCCTTGAGCTGTTGCTATCAATCACAGCGCTCCCCCTATTACTTAAAAAAACTGGCATGGACCCTGAATAAGCTGAAAATGCCATGCAGATGAATTCTGAGATAATATGCTCAAACCTGTTATATACAACACAAATCCTGTAAAGTTATGTATTGTAAACCTACATTTATTGAGAACTAAAAGTCTTAAATCCATCTGCCACAAAGGAAATACTGTTATGTACTTTATAGTAACCAAGAACCATCTGCAAATGTCTTGCTACCGTAAGCAAGAAAATGGTGCAAAAGATGCTAAACCTCAAGACTGCATGAAATAAAGAACATTCTTTTGACTGGCTTTGGTTAGGGCTCTATTAAAGAAATGTCGGATGGAGGGGAAAAAAAAAGTAAAAGAAAAAATGCGGAGTGACTGCCAAGCCAGTACTGAAAAAAAGCAAAACAAACTCAATGACAACACAATGGCAATTTATTATGGTCCATGAAACACACGACTGTATGCTCATTTTAAAGGAAAAATTAGCAGTTCTAAACTCAATATTCTAATGATGTGCTTTTCTGACAGAATCTTGTTGTACCACATTTAAATAAAAATCCTGGCACCTTCATCTCTCAGCTGCTAATTTCCAACCAAACTCAATCTCTGATTTCCACTCCACTCTTTTTAGAACAGTTAATTCAAGTCAATTCGCTTCTAACATTTTTCACAGATAAGGGGTGCACAATGATTTTCATTGAGTCAGAAAAGTAACCTCCTTTCACGAACAAATTTCGGGTATCTATAAAGCCTCACTCACTCACTCACATGAAAAGAGAATCTTTCTATGGCCTGGACGATGACAAAGCAGGATGCATGGAACACAACTAGCTTTCCTGAGAAAAAAAGACTCCAGTCTTCTCCGAGAAAGAGAATCATTTAATACACAAATATGTACATATTATCATTATGTACATATACATTTTAAAGCCAAGAGCCAGAAAAAGAGAAAGAAAATGACATAATTCTTGCTGCAACTAAGAGGGAAAAATACATTTTGAAAAATAGAATGGTAATTTGAGTTCTAAAAAGCAAAACATTTTATAGTCTATTTATTCCCCCTTACCCTCATCTTTTTATGTGTTATTTGCAGGAGTATTTTGTTCCAATCTCTGGGGCATATAGTATAATAATATATGATATTAAAAGAAATCAATCTAAATAGGGAGGTATTTGATACAAACATTTTAGTGGAAAGCATGAATTACATTTTAGCAAGTAGTAGGAACAAGGATTAAGTACATAACCCATTAAATAGTACTTCTAACACAAAAAATTCAGTATTGTAGACTAAACTACACCAGGCATTTTGAATGAGTACATTTTCAACAACAACTAACTATAAAGCTAGCAATTTATCATTCAGCAAATAATTTTCTACTTTTAAAAGAATCTGTAAGTGTTATTATGCTAATGAAGACAGTTTTTAATCTGCCCACAAACATGCTAATAGAGGGCAATTTTTTTTTTTTTTATTTACAAAGCTGTCTGCACTCAAGGGTAATTTCATATCAGTGTCTATAAGCTGGGGGAAGGGCCTGGGTTCTAGTGGTGGGAGCTACTCAGTCCTTCACCTTTAGCATAGAGGTTTCAAGAGATCACACAAGATGCAAAGTGATACCTGATGCTTCAATAAGCCCCTTCTTTAACATTCCTGAAGGGGTTCAAATTCCAAAAGCACTGCCCGGACTTTCTCCACATTCTACCCCAAATTTATTAGGAAAACATGCTACTTCTCTCCAGTCCTGACTTGGAGATACACAGTGGGTGCAGCCCCCCTTCTGGGTCAGAGGCCCAGATGGCTCCACACATTCCAACTTCAACCTTCTTTCCAGAACAATCTTAACACTTTGCACAGCAAGAAACAAACAGTGGCAAAGCAATACTGAAAGCATTTTAAATTATTTACTAGGTTAAAAGGGTGAAATGATACTTTAAATACATCAAATTTCATCATCTGGGCCATTTTTTGGTGGCAAAGTGGTATTGATCTTTCCAAATGCTTAAAATTAACTATTTTCCAGAAGGTCATTATTTGATTAAAGGCATTAAAGTTGAGGGCAAGAAGTGAGGCACTTTTTCTTCTTCCCCATTCAAATCACCATAGAATTTAATAATAACCACCCCATCATGTCCTATAATAAAAATGCTTATCTTAAGATATCGTTCTCTACCTAACATATTAACCTTTAAATGTTATGAAGTTCTTTAGAAGAAAAACTTTGCTAAAGCAGATCATTCTATAACATAATGAGAAGCCCCCACCATTAACATTAATAAAAATGCATGTTCTCTATGGAATTAGTAGGAAATACATTAATCTTTTCCCCCAATTTAATAGCATCTACTTTGTATAAAGTGAAGAGAATCTTAGCAGGCACTATAACTTTTCCTGCTAAGTTAACATTGGTCTTATTAAAGAAAACATGAGAAATAAATTTGCCCAAAGACATAATCAGCAAATGCACTTTCAATTCTAAAAGTAACCATTATATTCATTTTATCTGGAAATGAATTTTAAAACAAAACATATTTATATGGAATATGTATATATGTATACACATATGTATTTATTTTCAAATAGACTTATAGTCAAAGTATATGTGTATATGTATAATTTCAAAATATGGTTTCTGATACTTGCATATGCTGAGAAATTTAAAATAATCAATTTCTGAACTGTTACCATTTGAAAACTTGCTCCAGACTATGTATAGTTTAAGGAATTTAATGTCTTAGCCAACATTCCATAATTCTCATATTGTTGTACTAAAAACATATAAAATGGCTATCTATAAATCCCTTAATTCAATAAATTGTTTCCACGTTAAGAGGTTAAATGCATCTAGTAGGCTGTTTGGAGCTTTGTGATTAGCACAAATAAATGTGTATATAACTGGGGGGGGTGTGGGTAGCTCTCTTTAAAAGGACTATTCAGATCACTGGTACATGATCTTTACATTTCAAGCTTTCAAATTTGCTTAAAATTTAATCAAGCAAGTAAGGAAAATCATATGCTTTCTATGTTCACCTTTTTTCTATCTTTTCAAAGCTGCTGACTTGAAAAGGTCATAATGGTTTGCCCCTTTCCCTGTAGGCTGTTTGGGCGACACCAAGATTCTCAGTCAACAACCTGGCCAGAGTAGATCTCTCATTTTAGCTAGAGAGATCTCTCATTTTAGAGACTATTTTCAGGAGGAAAAATCTGAGGGAAAAAAGGAGGAATGAAGATAAAAGTATTAAACACTTAACACAGTAAACTAGCTAGCAAGAAGATAATCACTTAATTTGATTGAAACAGAGAATTTCCAAGGAAAGCCTTAATTTTATTTTTGAGTACATTATGTTTAGAAGATAACTAATTTAAAAGTTTAATTTCTTCAATATACTTCAAATCTGTTTTCAGGGTACTTACTTCAAGCTCAAATGAAACAAACAAAAAAAAATCTGTCTCCTAGGTATGAAAAAGAATTTCTGATTTTTTTTTCTTTCAATCTAAGATCTGTTTTTGACATCACATAAGTGTCAGTGATATGTTTTGTAACATTTATATACTTTGCTTTAAAACCTTGCTTAAGTGTTTATTCGCTCCTTATTCTTCATAACTAGTGTCATTAAACAGACTCAAGACTCCCATGGTTCATGCTGTGACACTTCCATCAAGTTTAGCTTCTGCTTCCATCACCATGAACCCTCTGCTCCTTCCAGTGGGCCCATCACTGACTAACAGGAGCTAGGGTGCTTCTCTTTGAATTATATTCTTAGGCACTAACCATGCTCTTTTTTTTATGTTAAGATTTATTTACTTATGCACACAGGACTGGGGTACAGGCCAGAGGTGGGGCATGGGGGTGAGAGGATTCACCAGAGACAGAGTGGGGAGCAGAACAGGAAGACTGACTGAAATCCATTGCTGAGGGAGCGTTGGGCAGGACAGGAGAGGTCTGCTTGTACTATGTGGGTCACCTCCCTGGACTGGTGCCAAAGCAACTACGGATAGCTTCACAGTGCTGTGCTTTTACCCTTGGCGCCACCAGGGAGGGCTACCAACCATGTTCTTTATGTGCTTACAGTGGACACACTCTGATGAAGAGTGAGAGAACACGTTTTACCATACAAAGTTGCGATCCTACAAAAAGCAATTTTAATTAAGCTTTTCCCTATGCCATCTTTGAGATGCCTTTAGAAAAGGAATACTGGGATAAATATCACTGTTTTCAAAATGCTCAAAGTTAGATAGCAAATAGGAATCATCTATGTTGACTTGAGTAAATGACCGACCTGAGTCTCTTGACTCCTCCTTGACAAAGAATAGGTAATCACGATATCAATCACAGGATTGTGACTGAAATGGAAGAGAATATATTTATTCCAGGGCTTGTTCCATGGTAACAATGAGATTAACCAAAAGTACTTGTCTTAACTAGCTCATAGGAATATATGGGAAAATAACTATTGGTGCAAGGCAGTATGTAGTAAAGATCAATGACTGGCAGATAGCCGTGGCAGATCCAAGAGGAACAGAAGAGGGAATGCACTAGGGTGGTCAGGAAGGTCTTACTGATGGACAGTGAGAGTGTGGGAAGTGTAAAGTGCAAAGTATAGTGGGGAATAGTGAGATGAATTAATAATGTGCTAGGAAAAAAATGGTAGACCAGTTGCTTTTAAATTAACTATGCTTATCCCACCCTTCTTTTGCTATAACTTTTTTTTTAATCATATTTTCCTGAGACTACAACTTTATTGCTGTGACCTCATCTCTATGTACTGTAGTTCTAAGATCTGCCTGTTAAGAAAGTCTGGGTTTCATTTGAACTCCTATTCTACTATTTTAGCTCTGTAACCTCAGTCATGTTACCCAAGTTCTCCTCTATAAAATGGAGGATAGTTTTACCACCTTTCATCAGGTAGTAAAATCATTCATGCAGGGTACTGACATGATGTAACAGTAAGATGAATGTTGCCATTATCACAAAGATAATCCAAAGAGACCTGTGTATCTACAGAGTTAATAAAAATAGTTACTCTCAGTAAATCCTACTCAGAACCCAGTAACTTCTTCCCACAAGCTAGGTTCTCCTCCTATGTACTTTAAAATGAATTAATAGCATCACAACCCACCCTGTCACCAGAGCTAACACTGCTCTCTCAAACATAAGTTGGCTTCTTTTTGACGGACACTATTAAATGTTTAAAGTAGAAATGTCTAGCAATCATCTTTAAAACACAAATGCCTTTTTTTATCCAGTAAGTCCACTTCAGAGAATTTATCATTAGGCAATAATTAAAGATGGATACAAATGCTTAACTATAATAACGTTCACATTAGTATAATTACTGATAGTAAAAGTTGAATGTAACTTAAATATACCTCAACGGGGAAATAAAAGGTATGTACAACATAAAAACGAATTAGGCGAGATATGTGTATACACACAGATATATATGGATATGCACATATGTAGTCCTGTAAGAGTATCCACAGAGAACATGAATCCTTGTATCTCTGGGTAATTGGGAATGCATCTTTTTTTCTTTTTCTATAGTGACAATATACTGCCTTTTATTTAAAAAAAAAAAAATAGCTAACACCTTCAACTAAGTATTTGATTTTTCTTGTCTATTTATTTTCTCCAAAAGCAAGCCACTGTGAATTCCTGTCAGTTATATCCCTCACATCATCTGTTGAATTTGTTCCTTCTTTTCCATTCATACAGCTATTTCAGGCCCTCAGCATTTCTTCCATGAACTAATGCTTATGAGTTACTTTATGCCAGTCTACCTCCATCTCTCACGATTCACATTTATCATAAACACATGTCCACACAAATAGCCCTGTGCATGGCATGCTCTTAACTCTCCTACACCAAAGGGGTCCAAGATGCCTTAAGGCTCACGCTTCAGTCAGTGAGTGTAAAAATACAGCAGGAGATTCCCTGAAACACGCTGAAGGACAGAGAAAGATGTAAAAACAACATAGCCAGGTCTAGGGAAGGAGGGGTAGCAGGGGCAGGCCCTGATTCCTGAGGGCACCCAGCACTACTGCAGAGGCCACCCCTTGTACTCACAGTGAAGTTGCATTTCACAGGGACAGGTTATCGCTGAACTCAGCTGACTAGGTTTAAAGAGGCAGGGATGCACCATGAAAGGCTGCTGTCAAAGGCAAGCATATCTCATTGTTCAAAGAGACTTCATGGGAAACTATACTTTCTCTGTATCCCCGAACCCAAAAAGTATGTGTTCGTATACTGTCATGTTATACTGCTTCCTAAAGTCATTACTAAAACTCTACAATATTTATTCTTCTATTGAAAACTATGATGATTAGTAAGAAAAAAGTGTTGATATTCGAATGTGGCACAGGCAAAGAAACCCCAATCTATACAGATAACAATTTACCTAATACAATGACTTGCTTGCTTACAAAAACAATCAACTGCCAGGTTATTTTAAACAATATTATTTCTGCCACTGCATTTTTAATTGATTTATATAAAACTTTTCAATACTGCCGATAGCTGCTAAAATGAGCTACATTCCCCATTATGCATATTTAGGGCTGGGAATTAAAAATTTAAATCTTCCCTCTATGACATTCTAAGAAGAGATAACAAAAAAAAAAAAAAATTCAAACCAGGGGAAGGCAATTCGGGATTATAAAAGTGATGGGAATCATATCCTAAGAAGAACAATCAAGCCGCAGGGTCATTATGAGCTCCCAAGTTGCGTATGATTTTGCTGATAAAGTAACACCCATTTTGTGGCCAAAACCCACATCATTTTATCCATTATAGAAACCTACTAATCAGAAGTTGGCTTAATTGAGATACCCAGATCTTGTAATTCACAAGAAGGCATGGAAAAAGGAAAACACAAATATTTCTAGAAATACCACGTGGGTCCCAGTGACAACGGCCGGGTTATCCCTTTACCAACAAAAGGACGTGACAAAAGCTGGGCTCACTCTACCCCATTACTCCTCACCCCACCTCTCCTGTTGTATCTGGGGGAACCAAGGGTCTGGGAGACAGGAGTAGAGTCGGAATCCATCCTCTCTTTCTAAGAACAGTGCCCCAGCATTTCCCACCCGGCTGCCCTTTGAATATTCTTGCTTCTGTGAGGGTGAAATTGTGAGCCGGTGAAATATACTTCTAGATGCCAACTCTGTGCTACTTGGTACATGGGCTGAGAGGGGAGGAAGGGACAGATATGATGGGGAAATCATTTCTTCCAGCACTCAGTTTCCTGGGAGGGAAGGACAGCATAAATTTCAGGTCTAAGTTCTCCTGAAGGAGAGAACAGTCTAAGGGCAAGGTGCTCTCTCAGCGTCCCTCAGCACACATGGCGTAGGATGGAAGCTCCCTGTCCTCACTACTTTAAAGGTCGCTGCAGTGATCACAACCCTGTCCAGTTGGTCTGGGCTGAAAGGCAATTGAAATAAAAGCATACTAAGGAGTAACAAATGGTTTCCTGGTAAATTCAAGAATTCTCAGTTTATACATTAAATTCCTTATCTATCTTTCCCTACATGCAATTTATCTAATCATGACCTCATTTCACCTGTGCCAGGCACCTTCTGGCAATCTGGCATATCCCACGGACGATGCCCTCTCAGAACCAGGCTTTATGCACTGAAGTAAAATATATAATGTTATAAAGAAAACCAATCCATAAATACAGTCATCAAAAATCTGTACTATCATAATATATATTTTTATTAACACTAAAAAACAACATTGGAAAATAGATTGCATGGCTACTATAATTTTATAATGAAGGAGGAATACTATTTTGAGACGCCTGTAATAACAACATGATATGGAAATATTTCCAACTTTTGTTGGTAACAAATCCATAGCTAGGGCCAATACTGCTGTGATTCCCACTCAGCCTGAAGAACTGCCCCTCCCTCTGCAGGCCTGTGTATGTGCGTATGTGCAAGTCAGAGACCAAGCATGTCAGACATGTTTCCAGAACTACGTTATAGATTGGTGGTAAAAAAAAAAAAAAAAAAAATTTAAACAACCATTCCTCTGTAGATGGGCTGGAGTAAGAGGGAGTCTCTACTCCAAGGTGTCTACACTGCTTTCCACACTGTTCTGAGGGCTGCCAGCTGCCCCCACAGCTGTTTCACCAGGCCCAACTTGTGCCGTGCAGAGAGGGGAGTTGATGAGAAGCCCCTGGCCCCATCATTTTCTCACCAATCAAAATGGAGAAAGACGTATACCTGACTGGGATATTTTATTTCTGGATGAGATTTCATTCATAAGACAGTGATTATACAGTGTGAACTATTTTTATTCCTTTGATTGTGAGCTACACACCTATTTTATCCTAGTCCACTTATAAACTCAGGAAAGGGATTCTCAGCCTCTGCATAAAGTACCCATGATCTAACTTAGCTAATGTCATACCAGAAAGGGAAACAAGATGAACAGGGTGTCCTTTGAGAAATAGATACCTGCCAGGAGAGGAACGCTAAGTTTTTCCTAAGACACCTGGGTTTCCCAAACAGGAGATAAGGAGGCTGAGCAGACGCAGGCTGGAGGCAGGGAAGGATCAGACTTGTCGCAGGGGCATCTGGGGGGTGTGGAGGGACAGGAGAAGCTGCACAGAGGCTGGGGGCCAGCAGTCATCATTCACGAGCCTAGCTCATCACAGCTTTTTCAAAAAACAAATGGTTATAAAGCATTTCCTTCAAGATCTGAGGATGGGGTGGAAGGACACTAGTCTACCAGTATTTAAAAAAGAAAGAAAGAAAATAAGGAGGAAAAGTGGTGATGGGGTAGGGGAGATAAGTAGAAAATAAGTGAGCAGCAACCATCTCATCACTTTATATTATATGCAGCTCAATGCTAAATTTATCCAGAAATATAAACACAACTTCCTGTCTAGAAATTAAGCTTGATGGATAAGGCTTTAGTCCTTATGGTTATCCAGGGTCCAAGTTATTTAGTCTCTTTAATCAAAATACTAAAATAAAATCATTACCCATTAGGCTATTACCCTTCCCCCAATCTCCAAACACACAAGCAAAAATTAATTGCAAGCCAGGAAGAAAGAGGCAATTTAGACAGTAACAGCTTGGCATGGACTGAGCTGAATTTCCTAATAGCAGTTGTCTGTTTGTGAATGTATATTTTATTTACAGCCTTCACTTCCTTGACCTTATTGAAAGTAATTTATTTTTACCTAATCTGCATTTCATTTAAACCACCAAATATTCCATTAATGAACCAGCCCAGCAGTACCCATGACAAGGAGCACTCGTGCTGGTACCACAAGTGAAATGACCGAGTATTTAAGGGTGACATATGGGGAGGGGCCCCGCGTAATGCCACTGGCACAACGTTGGAACTTGCACAAAGAGCTTCAGGGTACTACGCCCAGGAGCTGTCACTCTGTCTCCGTTTTGTTTTGTTTTGTTTTTGATTACCCCCTACCCTACTAGTATTTTTCAAACCTGAGATTTCTCAAGACTGGGTTCCTCTTCCCTTCCAAGAAGAATTCATATCAATTCCAACAAATGAGATGTTAAAATGACAAGGAGGAAACTTGGGCTTCTGTGTGCAACCCACCACCCCACTGCATGTGAAGCCAAGACCTTCCTCACCTCATCTCCCTATGTACTGACTCTAGGGTGCTGAAGAGAGGGACATCCAGTGATGTACTAACAGGTCTCAGATGAGATTATTTCAATCTTGAGCTCCTCTCACTCGAAATCACCTGGAGTTTATATACCAGACTCCAAGCGATCAACTCTCCACACTGATGCCACTCATAAGCAACCTTTTTGGCTATGAACCACAAAACATCATCTTGTCTCTCCAGACTAAGGCCTTTCATTGTTCACACCTCACCTCCTGTTTCCTTACCTGTTGGCTGTAACTTCAATCAGAGCAGCATCCTTTTTCACTCTGGCACACCTATTTTAGCAACCTGCACACAGAGCCTGGCACTACAGGGCCATGAGGTGTAATCCCTTTTGCCTTCTTTAATGGGGGACTTACAGCCTCCGAGGCCTAAGCTATGTGCCTGAGGCTACTCAGTCCCTAGCAGTGGTGCTGGGTCCTTGCCTCTTGAAATCCTTGATGCCTTCTCTGAAAGATAAGTTTACTCTCTACTTGTTAAGGTAAACCAACCCAGGGGTTTGCAGCTTAGCTAAGTTACCTATTTTTGTGTGGCACAGATAATCAGTAGCCATGTCTCCCCCTCCCTTTCAGCTCAGAATAAAAAACCACAGGGAGCTACAGTGTGAATGATCAATGACTACAATCACCAGGTGACAAATTCAGATGTGGGCTCGAAAGATGTAGCGAAGACTATTAAAAGGGACCAATTCTCTTTCGTGTACCTTTTCAGGAGGGCCTGAGAGCGCAGGGCAGGGACGCCTGACGTAGGGTTAAGAAAGCTGACTCCACCGGGGCAGGATAAAGTTGATAACCTTCCTACTGAATCCCCAATCCTCAACTGGGACTAATTAACAATGCATGAAAACTGGCCTTTTATTGGAAAGGGACCTAGCAGGGTTCAAATGGAAACTTGTAGGAGTTTCTTTGGACAATGGGATTCTTGTAGTTCCATTTAATGAAAAGACATACTGCAAATAATGGAATATTGTCAAGCTCCATACAGATCACCACATCCCGAAACAACAACTTTTTGTGGCCTTTTCCTGTTTCCTTCTACATCAACAGGTGTGCTGGGCCCAAAGAAATCAAAATACACAAAAACTCAAGTTTGCAAACAGAAAAGTGGCGGATGCTTTTTCAGGTTGTAAGTGAAAATTTTTATTTGCTATGGAACAGTCAAATTCCTTTAACTGGCGAACTCTACCAGTGATTAAAAAATGTGATTCAATTTGCATGTTGGCTTATCCCTAACAGATCTTGAAGTAGCTGAGCCAAAAACTTCTGGGTTATTAAAACATGGGCAACAGCAATGAAGTCATAAGCTGTAACTTTTTTTATCTCCACTTTTCTAATTTTTTGGCTCATCCCCATACAACTGTGCTATGTATATCAAACCTTTTGGGCATCCTAAAATACAAGTAGCAGTGGGTTGATCTCACTGATTAGCAAGAGGCAGCTTCACCTCTGTGTTCAGGAGGTCCTGTGGTACTGTCTACTTGACAGGAACTACTCTTACGACAGAGCAGTGGTGTGGAGTTAAATCAGACCTTTCACAGTAACTGCATCTTGCAAAATGATTAAAGGTGGGTCAAGAGTGTGCAAAGAATCTGACCTAGTGACCACATGTTCCCCTGCGCAACTGAGAAGGGAGATGAGCGCTAACAGAAGGCCAAACACAAAAATACACTGAGCTAAGAGAAGGAGCAAGAAACTGCCAGGCAAGAATGGGGAGGTATATGGATTCTTTTCTTTTAAATCATGTGGAAAGTTTACTTAAAAAGAGGGAAAATGAATCAAGTAAGAAAACAGGGCAGACCCCTCTTCTCCAGAAAATAGCACCTGTTCTCAGAGCACAGGAGTCAAACAGAACCTCAGAACGCTTGCGAGCAAGGTTCCCGGTGGTGGTAGTATGGTAGAGCCAAAAGCGCAGCTTTGCCTGGCGGGGCATGGACAGGCATGAACCGGGCTATCTCCACATGCCACGGGCTCTCTGTAAGGCTGCCGCCGCCTTTCTAGACCATGATTTCAAACCCCCGAGACCCTGTTTCTGTTCCTTATCCTAAGTTTAATTTTTTAGAGTTATTCTGCCTGATCAGGGCTCCGACACTTCAAGTTTTTAAAGCCGGGCTCTTAAGACACCGCCTGCACCTGCACTGCCAGTCTGGCCTCCACCATTTCCATCAAAACCAGATTCAATGCTTTGCAACTCTACTTTGCAAAGTCATTTTTCAAATCAACAGCTACCCCTCCCTATCAAGTATATTTCTCACTGGGTCCATTTTCTATTTTGAGATCATTTGAGATATGACCATAAAGTCTAAACTAACAACTTTTCATTAAAAAAAAAAAAATAAGGGAAACATATGCCCAATGTTAGAGTTTTATGTTCAAATAAAAGAATTAACAGGAGAAAAGACAAAAAGGCAGAACCCAAAGGGATTGTCAGGCCTCTGATCCAAAAATAACTAAGTAAAAGTACAGATAAAGAATGGAACCTATCTCTTCTCCATGTGAGTTCTAGTGAAAGCTGAAAAATCAAATTTGATGAAGGTTTTAGGAAAACAAGATCCCAGGAAAACTAGGTAATGTCTCTGATCTTCTCCACACTTAACTTCTACGGATTGCATTTATTCTTATTTAAGCACATCTTCAGCACACACACATGCATACCCCAACCCTTAAAAAAAAAAAAAAAAAAAGGGCCTGAAATTTTAGTTACACCACATGTGGTTTTCATTTGTGAAAAATGAACAAGCTGTTTGTGGTTAAACTGTCTAATCGCCTGTTATCAATCTAGCGCTGCATTCAAGATTTACAGGATACATCAGCTTCTGTGCCACATTAGCTGCAAAGGGGGTGGGGGGTGGGAGGCAAGAGGAGGAGGAGAGAGTTTATCCTGAGGAATAATATTTCCAATGCAGCCACACTCACACTACATCTGGTTGTGCTGGTAGCGGCAGTTAAATTGAAATATTTCACAGCGTGTGTCAGAAACATGCAGAATGGTAATTATGACAGATCTGATTAAGCCGAGTGCCACCAGCTCCCTGGCCAGCGCCGGTTGTGCAGGTGTGACCTTGTGCGTGCCTGCGTGTGTAAATAAAATTAATTACAAGCGAGAGGGTGAAGGCTTCAGTGACATCACAAAGCGGAGAAACTCCCAAGGGGGAGACCTAATGGAATATTTTCCCTCAGTCTAATAATACAGTTCATATTGACTTGAGGTAATTAGCGGGATCATTAAAGCAGTTTTCCCGGCGTATTTGGCTGCCTGATCAGATTAGTGAAAATGTTCTTCAGAACAAGCCCTGTGTGGTCTGCCAGAGAGGAGGAAATAAAAAGCAACAAAGCATATTTTGGAATGATAAGCAGCGCTGGACTTTTACTTTAGCAAAAAAAAATCTCGACTTCTCTCTGGAGCCTACAGATCTTACTGTCCTGTCCATGTTAATTCTTCTGTTCGGCTCGCCTATCCCTCTATGCTTTCGGATCTGTTTCTCGCGTTCCCCTTTCTTTTGGTGAAATCAGACTGCTTTATCACTGGGAGCCTTCCCAGCTCCCCAACAAATCTCTTTTAAACAAGGCAATTTTAAAATTGGGGGAAAGTATCTTAAATGACTGCGACACTGTTAACTGACAAGATAGGGCGATTGGGAAAGACAAAAAGGAGGGAAAAAAATTGGGAAAGGATTGCCACTCAAAACACACCTGCTAAACAAAAGATTCTTCTCTTCTGTGATACATTACAGAAATTTAAATATTTATTTGCTTTCGGATCTCAAAATGGGCTTCTGTGCCGGCCAAAGTTGGGGCGATTACTCCTTCACTTGAACAGAACACAGAGCCCTCGTCAAGAAAGGGCCATTTGTCTGAAAACACTCGATCGAGCATGCTCTACCTTGCTACTGGAATATGCCAAGCGCTGTCACAGATGGCAGGCTCTGACAGTTCCCATCCGTAGCGTTGATACTCGACAGTTCAGCACAAGATCAGTGACATTCTGTCTCATTAGAACCACGCTAATTATCACAGCTAGTTTCAGGGGAAACCATGTGTTGCAATGGTCAATTTGAAGGAGTCTGTGCATCAACAAACTGGTAATAAGGATCAGACACCTTATTATATGACAGCATGCTGCCTATGATCTGATTTACGGAATCAGAGGCACTGAGGCGGCCGAGGAGGCTGGCAGTTTATGAAACAGTGTGTTTAAACCCAATTCCTGAAGCATACTGGTTGGAGGGGATTTGTTAAAAAAAAAAAAATACACAAAGGCAACTGGAGTTGTTGAATCAAGAAATCAAGAGAGAATAGGTTCTCTACGAACATATAAGTAGATGAAGACTTAGGGAGAAGACAACTTCATCAGTGTAACTAACTGCAGGGTGACCGCACAAGCGGCTGGGAACTTGCATTTTCACAAGGTGTTTAAATTACAAATGGCTACATTCCGACTAACCTATGTATATGTTTTTAAGTGGGGGGGGCCCTCAGTGTGCATCATCTGAAGGACTGCACAGTGTGAAGGCAAAGCAGCCACACTCAGGGCTGTGAAGCATCTCATGGTTACTCCTTTTGCAGGCGGCCAAGGAGGCACAGGAGGTTCCCATTACCGGCATAAGTTCTCCTAGCCCTCTCTTAGCACCTTTCATTGATGTGAAATTTTAATGTCGCCGTTTCTTCCTGAACTATTTTTCTATTGTCATTTTGCATAAATGCATTTTCATAGCTCATTCATTCCAGACGGCCTTTATTTTCATTCCTCATATGAAGAAAAAAGAAGCTAAAGCTAAAGTAAAATCCACCTTTACTATCAAAAACATAAAAGACAACTGTTGAAACTGAGAAAACACGGTTTTCTAGCCTGGCCGCTTGTTAGAGGATTCTGTCAGTGTGAAGCCCTGTGCAAAGTCCATCTGAATGGCATGCAGTTTTATGATTAACTCTTATGGAGAGTTAAACCTCCATGGTTTGCTCCCTTCCCTACCACTGTGTAGATACCTGATTCTGCCCGAAGAACGCTTCAACTGTCACAGCTGGTTAGAGAAGGGCTTCCAGAAAGAGGAACCACCACCAAATATTCTTAGTCCACACGTCACTTTAAACTAGCAATTTAGGACAAAAGGTGACCTTGTAAAGCAGATTCTACAAATCTACAACTGTATGCCCATACGTAGAATACAGACACCAAGCTTCTTAAAAGCGACCCTCTCCTGGTGATCTCTGTGGGTACCCTCACGGGGAGTCCTTTTGGACCCAATATTCTCAAATCTGAGTCTTTTCAAATCCTGCCTAACATTTTCTTACAATATTTTCTAAAGATGGAAAAACTGGACTTTGAGTTATGAGCACATTTCTAACAGTTGACTTAGTGAGTGGGTTAACCAGGAAAATGTATTTACAGAACTTTCGTTAATGAATTTTAAATTTAGGGGGGGGGAAGAGTGATTTTTTAAAATGATTTATAAGCAGCAATAAGTTAACTGAAAATCTCCTGTCCAACTTGTTAAAACAGGTAACAGTAAAGAATCTGGGAGAAAAACACCTGCTTAATGTGACTTTGTAGCCAAAAATATAATGGGCGACTAAGTGTTCTACTTAATAATTCTATATTAAATCTTAGGTTTACAAAAACACGTTTGATTTTTATAATATGGTAAAGTGAAATGAACTCATACTCAGATCCATGAATCTAACTAGCCCTTAAACCATCTTGTAACAGAACCACAGACCTTACACTGGTAATAGTACACCAATCTGTGTAAATTTAAAACCATTCATTTCAACAGCCCTGTTTAGCAATCAACTAGAAATATGAAGTCAGGTCTACCTTTAAAAGAAAACTGAATCCAACGTAAATCTCAAATATTTAGACAGACGAGATTCCTAGAGGTGGTTAGCAGCCGAAGCACCCAAAAGGAGACCCAGGGACGCCACAGCCTTCCTGTTCAGGAAGGCAGCCCAAGGGCCAACATTTTAAAAATGTGCGTTCCACTGGGTGCTGCAGACGCTGTGAAGTGCCACTCTGGTGGCCATATCCCACTCCTCCCTCGCCCCAACATCCCTTGTATTCTTACTCTTCCAAGTGACCCAGGGAAACCTAAGCTCTGCCCAGGGTCTTTCTACCCAGTCAAACAAACAAACAATAAATAAATAAATAACTGCACTAACTCGATGGAAAATGAACAAAGAGCTCATCCCCAGACTGGCTGAAAGACACTCCATTTGCACAGCAGGAGGGACGGTGAGGCCACACAGGGAAGACCTCGCCTCGGGCAGCCCAAGAAGGATGTGGCACAAGTACAAGAACCCAGGAGTCTCAGATCTGCAGGCGCCCAGGAGCTACACAGGCGAAGTCCTGCTGTGGCAAAGACTGCAACGTGAACATTCCAAAGGCAGGAATCAGCCCGAAGGCCAAAGTGTCCCTTCCGTGATGTGTAATTTAATTCTAACGCAGTAAAAGATGCCTTCACGAACATGCTAGGATACAGAATGCGGCCATGCCTCTAGGACTTTGTTTTACCCCTCTGGATTCTGTCACTGTTAAGATTCTCTCCCCAGCAATAGGAAATTACATTTCCGTCCATTTTTAACCCCATTCATTTGTGACCTATCAGGCCTTATTTGTATGTAAGATATACAAATCACCACCCAAAATTCTCCAAACCTGAAGTCCAAGAAGACACTGTTTTTTTCCAACTACAGACCTTAGTACGGCCTCAATTTTTTTTTTTTTCCCTTTCCTTCTATCCTCTACCTCTTATCCTAGAAACCTTCAATCTCACTGGCAAATGAGTTTGGAATGTAAGATGGAAGTCTGGAAAATGCTGGGTTTCTTCTATGTATGGTGCTCTCTTCCAGAGACAGACATGCTCTATTTGGGATTTATTATTAAATCCCAAACCTATCAACCAGCCAAAGTCCTCTAACTCATAGGCCTGGTGGGCAGAGAGCTTGCAAAAGCTTACACTGGTAACATGTTTGGTCAAGCAAATTTTTCCTTCCTCTCATCGCTGGACCTGAAAGAAATACCCTGGTCAATAATGCCCTGGAGAGAAACCACCTTCTGCACACAAGTCGGGATGCAGGAATGGCACAGCACTGCGCTGGCTGCATTGCGCATCTGCAAACATGAAAACCAATGTAACAACTCGGTGTTGAAGGCAAGGCCTACAGCACTGCTAATGTCCCCTTGCTGGACATACACCTTAAGTCTCAGAGCTCCCAAGGGGTTTGCTGTAGAATAAAATGAGATTCCAACATCTGCCACCATTAAGGAAAAAATTCCATTTCCATCTCCCAGATGAAAACACTATAACCAATGAACAGTAACTGAACCTTGATACCGTAATGGTTATTACCCAAATCAACTATTTTTTTTAAACAGTAAAATTAGCGATTTCTGCTCTCATAATTATTTGAATGTTATCAGACTAAATGTTTGATAAAATTCCAATATGATTCACTTGGAAAAACTGCTGCTTATTTGAATACCCAGCATATAAAGTGTATTCATTTGTAGCTATTCACATTATGTTTAAAGCATATCATCTTTTTAAAGTTTGCATTAGTCTGCTTTCCTACCCAAGCACAAAAAGTAGCCTACCTTTGGTTTTCACTTGCATATTTTATTCAGACATTTCTATTAGAGTTAAAAACAATCTCATTTCTATTACTCATCGAAGAGGAGAGATCCTATCATACATGTGAAATGGTGGAATCCACAGTGTTGGTTCTTTTTACTGAAAATACCTTGTGCATTAGTCACTGCACAGCACAGCTGCCCTGCGTCTGGCTCTGTGACATTCTAGAACGGAAGTTAACTTTGAAGTAATCACGGTCCCTGCCATTCAAGGCACCTACCTAAAGTGTTTCCTTCTGCAAGTGAGAGGAATTTAAAACACAACAACAGATAAATCAGTCAGTCTGCATGGCGCCTCTTGCTTGGCACATACAAAGCTCTCCGTGTGGATATGGTACTATCTGATTTAAGCCTTTCTGCATACATTATGGCAGGTGACCTCAAATATTAGATTCAAAAAGGTGAAATAACTTCCTAGTATCAAAGCGCCCACGTCACTGCCCCAAACCACAGCCTCCTTATGGGGAACTTTCAGCCTTCCCCACCCTTTCCCTCACCAGGAATGAAAAAGTCCTGATATCTCAGGTAGCGAGGCACATGTGTCCCATGAATGTGGTACTCAAGACCTGAAAGCCACCCCCCACTCCACACTGGACTATCGATTAGTCCAATGTCCCCGAGTCCTCTTTCCTGAAGCAAAATGTAAGATCAGTGCTGCCTGGGCCTGAAAGGACAATGGAACAGTCAGAGAGGTGCTGAGGTCCCTCTGTATGAACCAAGGAGATCAACTTCCAGGTGACTCTGAGGAGTGCAGACACAACAGGCTGCAGGGCGGGGTGCAGCACAAAGGTGATGCTGTGAAGAAGGGCAAGATGGGGCAGAGCAGACAAAGACAGCTGCGGGGCCACAGGAGCCATGCTGTGTTCCCACTTCACACACCCGTCACGGGGTGGGGGGCTTCTGCCTCATTCTGCAGAGCCTTGCCATTTATTTTGAAGGCATAAATAACTCCTGCATAAGAACTTTGACCATGAAAAAGGGTTAGTCTGATTTGAAGAACTTGCTTCTGGGGTTTTGGTTATTTTTTGCTGGTTTTTGTCTCCTTCACAAACACCATGGTGAGAGCAGAACTCAGTAAGTGAGCGCTTTTCACTCTCATGGACGCAACAGCTTATGGGTGGTTTTCTGTTTAAGGGCTCACAAATCTTTCCCATAGATAGGGCAGTGCAAAGATCTAAACTGAACAACCTACCCAAAATCTACAGCAGTGTGTGCCAGGAAGCTGTGTTCAATGAGCAGTCAGGAAGAACTATCTGAGGGATGGCAGTTAATAGCCTTTCAGACCCTTGGATTCTCTCGCAACCTATAAGGAGGGGATTAAGGGAGAGCTTTGGGGTCTGACCCACACAGCTGCCAATGGCTACAGCTGAAGGCTTGTGGGGAATCTTGTAGGATAGTGGTACAAAGCGCAAGGACGTTCAAAACCCCTGGACTGCCACTCGCATGACATTATCCACCAACGACTGACACCTTCTGTATTCCAAAGTCGTTCACTCAGTCATGGGGGGTGAACTTGGGATCAGAAATAAAAGAAAGAAGGAGGCAGACCGCAGATAGGGGCCCCTAACCCTAAGGAGCCATGCTGTCGCCAGAAAGGAAATGGGACTGACAGAAGGGGAGTTGACTGACTTCAGTGACAGATGACAAGCAACTAAATGACAGTGCGAAGTTTTAATAGTTACTTGGTTTTAATGACAATTAACACATGTCTAGTTTCTCTGTTTAACTGTTGTGGAGATCTGGGGAAAGTGTTTGGCGCTTGCAAGAATATAATCTGTTATCATTTAATTGGACAGGTCAGAAGAGGTGCAGGATCAGAAAGAAAGGCAAGATGTTATGTGTTTAAATATGAGCTCCTCCTCATAATTAGCGCAACTAGCCAAAACAAGGAGGTGTGGGCAGGTGGGGGAGGGGCAAAGGGAGACCAGGACATTTCTCCTTAATGCATAGTCTTGGCATGTAAATGAAGACATCTGAAGAAGCACACAGGTTTGAAGCGGCTCTAACATTCTATCATAATTAGAAACATTTCAAGAGCCCTGTAATTTCCAATCAAAATTACAGTAATTTCCGATATACAAGCCATGATTCATGACAGAATTTTACATTCCATGAGAGATTACAGTGGCCTGATGTATGACACGCTGAGTACAGCACTAACATAAACAATTCAGTTTAATGTTTAAACAGCACTTGATGTTTAGAATCTCACAATAAAAGAAACATATTATTGTAGAAATTATCACTTTGACAGTGATTGAAGGGTAGCAGGCATGTGGCCTATAAAGCTATAATTTTTACAGTCCACAGCTTGAGTTTAATCATTTTGATATAACATTTCCAAGATATCCCTGAAGTATTTCATCCAGCCTATAACTTAAACAAGAACAACCTTTTCTAAAGCAAAATGCCCGTCAAGTGCTACTACTAATGGCAATAAAGTAAAAGTTTAGGAAAAGATAACAGAAATGTGTTGTGGTGTAAATATTTCCAAATTGAATTGTTTACTAGATATGAGAGGAGGATTCATTAATGACAATGCAAATATATGTTAAAAACTCCAAGTCATTAAAATCTCACCTGAGTCCATGATGCCTCCTACTCTTAACTGGACAACATTAGCAAATCATCTCATCAGGGAAAACAGTTTTGCATTCGTCTGGTGTTTTGGCAGAAGTGTCCGTGGCTTTGCACAAGGCTTTATAGATAGTTGAGTTTTTCATATAGATGAGCCCTACTTGTGATCAGCATCAATTACCAATATGTGACAGTCATACTTATAAAAGACTGCCTCATCTATCCTTTATTGTTTTCATCTTGTTTTGCGGGAATTTATAATTTTTCCAGTTCAATTCAATTCATTTGTAATTCACCAGACTTTGGCAAGTTTTCGAGCTGTAATTCAATTTGTGTCATACATTTAAAGGAACATCAATTACAAGCAAAGATATGGGTGCCTCGGTTTGTTTCAATAAGTGCACCGAGTAGCGATGGATGCCCACGTAGAACACAAGGCATGGCGGAATGCCTACAATTTTAGGCTGGAAATCCAGGCAATCTAACAGTGATTCAAGTCAGTTGCTCCACAATAGGCCAGATTGAGAAGCTGCCTCTATATTATGATGGTCTTGTGAAAACAATTTATAAACTGACTCAGGAATTGACTGAGAAATCCTTGGTCTGGAGAGCGGGTGCTGGACAAAACAAACCCAAGAATCTGCTTCCTGAATCTGAACTCTATGTTTCGTCACAAGGCTCTGTAAATAATCCCAGAGATTGTGACCTCTCCGTAATGGGAGTGCACGTTGAAAAGAGATACCTCTTTTAATGAAATTCTCATAGGCTTCACAGACAAACATTCTCAGTATCTAATAGAGGCTCTTACCTGGCTTTTGGTCGCTGCAACCTTTGCAAACAGTGCTTGGGACACTTTAGCGCGCTTCATTTCCTGCTGAATCTCATCATAAATGGAAGCATTAATGTTCATCGTATTGTTCTCTGGTTTCCCATTCCTCTCAGTGGCAATAGTAGCTGTTTTCACCTACAAAACATTGTGAACATGGCTGTCATTTTTCATTGGCTAAATTGTTTTGAAGCTTCTCAGGCTCAGCGTCCAAACTGGACATTGTTGCTCCTTTTATGATCAAGGTGACCAACAGCACAGTCGTTGCACGTGAGTTATTACCCCGAGATCAGATTGCTCAACTTAAGGAAGTCACGTTGTCATAGGTGAATGCCTCTATAATATGACAGCAACTGCCAGCTAACATCCATGAATTATAATGACATAAAGTAAGTTTTCTGGAAAAAAGAATAGTTTCAAAGACTTGAAAACCCTAACCTAATTGTTTCCCAATTACCTTCCATTGCAATTCTAACAAAGGAAATTCACAATTAAAATCATAATGCACAGTGCTGAATCTTCCTGGGTGCTGGTACCTAATAGACAATTGCATCACTAATAGCTATTACATACTATGGCCTTTTTAATTTTAGACTTTTTTTAGTGCCTTTTCCTCTTATGTTTCATTTTTAAAATCTTCCATAACAAAGCCATTTGCAGATCTGCATATTTAAATCTTCTATCCATCCATGAAACAGGTACAGTGCCTTGCTTAATTATCATAAAGGCTGGTTGCATTTTACACGTGCATGTCCAAGCTGTTCTGTATAATTATTTCATCTTTTTCTGGCACCCCTGTATATAACTAGTTCCTTTTGACTTGTGGAACCCTCGAGTAAGAAAATGGCTCACAATATTTAACAGAACATCAGTGTAAGTGACATCGAATGTACAGTCGTGACTTTACAGCTATACCTACACTATGTAATGGTGAGTGAAAAATTAGTAATAATTCCTTTGATAAATAATGATCATCATGTGCCAGCAGGAAAGTATCACAGAATTTTAGGGATAAAATATCACCTCAAACTCAAGATTTAGTGACCATATTATTAATCGTGAAAATCTCAAATTTAATTTGTATTATGCAATTATATGAACCAATCTGGAAAATGAGCATATGAACGATATAGTTGTTTTCTTACTAGGAAAAAGGTGAAATGGAAATGGAAAGATATCCCAGATGCAGGACTGTGTCTTTCAGCAACATCATTTTAAGGACAGCATTTTATGCCAGGTTTCTGTTCTCTAGAAAAATTACCACTTTGAATAACTTCTCATACATACTATGAACAAAAAAGAGTAATACGTACTCTGGGATAAATGAAAGATTTTGGGGGCCACAAAATGATATACCGCATCCTAATCGTACTGCAAGTCACTCAGATGTATTACCCTCTGCTCCCAAATAGTCAGTGTCAAAAATGGGGCAGCAGTTAACTGTTCAACTCTCTGCTCTTTTGAGAGCCAAGGAGTTTCCTGTGAAGCTGGCCTTCAGAACCCTAACTTGAGCCACTTGGCAAAACAACATCCCTGCCTCTTGCTTATCTTGGAGAGGCAGCGAGATTCTCCTGTCCTGACAGCACCTTCTGAGCACGGAAAGGACAATGTAAAATGACCAGACTACAGGCCTCACGTAAGGACACAGACAATGGCTCTTAGGATGGAGACCGACTGGTGGGGCTCCTCCCCTGAACTGGAAGCCTGAGCTAGGGTTATGGGGGTGGGCTGACTCCCTTTCTGGGACTCTGTATGCAAGGACACTCACAGAGGTACATTAAGGACTGGAGGCCACGAAGAATGTGCATGGGGCTTTGAAGCAATAATCTGCTAAACACTGCTTTAGGAGCCAGAAGAGTTAACGCATTACCATAAATTGCCTACAAAGTTGCTTTGGTGAGCTTCGCAACTTTGCTCTGGGGTGGTCTTGCTTTGAGGCAGAAGGATAGATTTGATCACCCCATGGGGTCCCTTTTAATACCTATTTTTCTCACTGCTTAAATGAAAGAGAAAAGAAAAGCCATTTCAAGCACTTTGAAAATTGAATGTTATGGAAATGGAAGCATTCGAAGTCCAGCACACTGGAAGGGGCAATTCTTTGGTAGCAAACTGCTTAGCTGTAGGCAGGGGTGCAGGCTTTGGAATCTTGGGATTTCGGTGTGTTTTAAAAATAATTTCATTCTTTTGCAAAAATTTTGAGAATTTATCCTTGAGGTGGGCTGTAATCATTTGTTTCAACCCTGTGATTTTGTTTCTAAAAATTTCCTTGGTAATTTTTTTTTTCTAATGAAGCAATTACAACTTGAACAAAAACAAGAATTTAAAATTTCCCCCCCAAATCAAGTGTCATTTCCTAGTAGCCAACACAATCCAAGTAGGACGGAGGGGGAAAAAGTCACAAACATTAAAAAGAAAAGAAAGTAGAAGTGAGCAAATTTTTAAAACACAAAGTAAGAAACTGTATTACCCATTTAAAAAATCTTTTGAGACGCTCCCCTTTATCATCTTGTTGGCTGGGATGTGCATCTTACCATAGATTAGCTATTAGAATTCTGGAATCACATTTTTTTCCTAAAGACAAGCTATCGCTTAAGGGGAACTGACTTGGACAGCTTTTCAAAACTATGAAAGCTGAATTTTTCCCCAGGTAAAAATGGAAACAAAAATCTTTTATACCTCACTCTACTAAGTACTATTTTAGCTTAGTACAAAAAAATCTTCTTTAATCCTGGTTTAGCTTTTAATATTATATCACACATTAAAATTCATAAAGTAGTTCATTCCAGGCAAAACAAACTACACTTCAGCTCTTCTCCGCAAATAGCACAGGAGGTAAAATAAATGCAGTTGCTTTCTGAATAGCTTTTATCAAGGTAGGGTGTACTACTCCATCATTACGGCGGCGCCGGGAAGTAGTTAAGAACGGGAGCTTCTACTGTTTACCCTCAGATGGGGACTAGGGTTCAAGCAGTAAGGTCTGCTTTTTATTTCACTAAAACTGAGCAATGGGACAGAAATTTTCCATGAAATTTCGGTTTTGTTCCATCACGGGCTGCCGAGTGTTCGGTGTTCTCCATACGTGCTGCACACTACAGACACTACACAAGGTGAACCCTGCTGCGTTCCTGCTTGTGAAGGGGCCTTTCCCTGAGGCAGGGGCAACTGAGTGCCAGTCACAGAGCAGACGCCCTGCATGCACACCCACAACTAAAGTGTAACGCAGTGCTAATCATACAAGGCTGACGGGTATTAGATGTTTATTAAGCTTCCGCATCGTGTTAATGTGCGTCAACTCTAACCTGCTCCGCAGCCCTGACTGGGTACTATTACTGCCCCATTTTCAAACTGAGACAATGCTCTTACACAAAGAGGTTAAATAATTTATCCATGGGGCAAGGCTGAGATCTGAAGGAAAGTGTCTGTGGCAGTCATTCTGACCTTAGCAAACTTAGGGCATGAGGCCTCAGGGGCCTTTTTTCCTTTGGAACCAGCCTTATTTTTAAGACTCGCTGGGCCTGCTGTTGGGGGGCACTTCCCTAAACCTCGTTCATTAATGTCTAATTTTTAGTAGTGAATGACTTTGCCATTACTTTTATAAATCCACCCTGAATCTATTTTTCAAGGTATGCAACTATAAATATTTTGTTAGTAATGGTAAGTAAGCAATGTATGACTCTGAGGCATTTTTACCGGTGATGGAAAATAGTCCCCATGCTCGTATCTTCCTGTATTAATACTGTCTTGAGGATCATGATGCTATCTGGATGCTTTCCTTCTTTTTTGAAGGAACAATATTGTTTTCCAAATCTGGACTTTTTAAAAGTCCTCGAGCTTTTTAAAGATGACTTAATGGGAAGCATCTTATAAGCGCCCTTTAAGCAGGATCACTTAACGTTCATAAAGGGATCCATAACAAATAAAACTTTTATCAAGTGTTAAGTCCCTGCCCTTACTGAACTTACATTTCATTATCTCATAGAAGAACTTGCTGTAAGGAGACAGAGGGCAGAGCTCCAGATTAAATTAATTATACATTGCTTCTATACACATCATATACTGGCTAAAGCATTCTTATAAAATACCGTACCTTACTTTAGAAGAAAACAAAGTTATACATAAAGAAATGATGATAGAGAAAAGTGTGTAAAATTCATATAAAAGTTATAACTTGATAATTAAAAGCCTTCAAACTTTATGAAAATAAAAACTTCTTGCTAATTTGACTCCAAAAGTCATACATTTTAACAAACACAAAATAAAATCAGAATTAGCATGTGCCTATGTAGAAATCATTACTAAAACTGATCTGACTTAGGAAACAGAAAATAACCATTAGTCCATTAGTTATTACCAACAAATTTCTCTCATAAACTTATTTGGGGATGTCCCTCAACATAGTTTAGGAGAGACCTTTAAGATCAAGGAGCTTTGTAGGGATTCGGTTCTCTTAGATACTTTCCATCTGAATAAAGTTTAGATAAGGTTATTTTTCTCTAGTCTCAGAACTGCCAGTTGTCCACAGCCTTTCAAAGCAGATCCTTTGTCAAACATCTGATGTGTCCCATCAGGACACTCTTCTGTGTTCCTCCTCCTAAGCTGACACTAAAACGGTTCATTTTCTGTGGTAAGCACAGAAAGTTGCATTTCACTCCCCCTTTTCTAAATTTTTTCATTTGTGTTTTGAGGAGGTGGTCTGAGATAGGGAGAAAAGCAAGGAGAGACTTGCTTTTGACTAACTCTTAAATGTAGTGTTCTCATTTTTTTTCTTACAAAGAACGTGGGTAAGAGGAGTCAATGAATTAAGTACATGAAGGTGCTTAGAAAACTGTGAACCATTATCTGCAAAGCATTGTCTATCCCTTCCGTTGGAGTATGTTGTGTTGTGGCAATCCGCTTTCAGCACACAGCTTCTACCCAGAGCCTAGTGTCCCACCTGGAAGACCACGTTCTGCTGCTGGTGGGTCCTTGCTGAAGTGCTGGGGGGTGGGGGTGACAAACCCAGGAATTCCCCATTTGAAGAGGATTATAATCTGGGCCCCTCCTTCCTTTAGGTACCAGGTCTCAGATTACCCAGGGACTAGGGAAAACATCCTTCCAATGGCCTGAACAATCCTGGAAAGTAAATGAACTTTCCAGTCTCTCAGGCCCAAGTAAGCTGTGCTGGGAGCTCCTGAGAGTGCTCCCTGAAATTACAGTGCACTAGAAAGAAACTTGGGGCCCCAGCCCCAAGACCTGGCTCTAAGTACATTGCAAATCTCTTCATTCTCGGGGAAATGAATGAAATGTATAGTGATTTCATATCGGTTCCTCTCTGCTGAAATCTAAACTTCAGAAAGATGAAATTCTGCAGTCTTTCTATCTCTGTGCTTCATCCTTTTATCCTCCTTCCCTTTAGTCATCTGTAATAAGCATATTAAAACCTTACAGATGGTAGATGGGTTCCAATTTAAGCTTTTGTTTTCAACCACTGCAAAATTCAACTCTATCACATTTTTCCAAATCTAGAGTTGTGATTTTACACTGATAATACTTTAACACTTGAAGCATTTCTTAAAATTCATTGAATCACTGTCAAGTGGTAAAGTGGGCACAGAGTAGTTGTGAGTCTTACATAATAATATTAACTAACACAGGGATTCTCAGTGAGGCAAAAAGATGCCTTACAGATTTGTATTGCAGCAGTGAAATAAAATTATACATACATATCGGATAATTATTTTTGGAATTTTGTGAGATGGACAACAATATTACATTAATAGAAACAACTTTTTTCTTTGAATTTGCTAAGCATCCACAGTGCCCATCTATTTTATATGTTTGTCATTGGCTGAATATCCCAGCAAAGGCCTTGGTCTTAACCCCTCTTGAGAACAAATAAATACAGTAAAGAGTGTCTTAGCCAGTTAATCAATAATTCATGACAAAGTAAATTACATTTTCTGTCCAAGCTTCTTGGTATATAGTCTTTACACATATGTATGTGTGTATACATATATATGTATATGTATGTATGTATATGCATATATGTGTACATGTGTGTATATGTGTGTATATATATATAATCTATGAAAGCTATCCAAGAGTATCTTAATGGTATATGAAAAGAAATATCACTTAAGAATTAATGTAACTTTGGCTAATGAAAAAATGTGATAGAAAGATAGAGTTAAGGTTGAATAACAAATAAAAGCATTAAAAAACTGGAAAAAAAACCAGAAAACAAAAGCTGTATTTTAAAAAACCACGAAGTCAAATATTTGGACAGATTAGAGGCAGCAACAACTCACTGCTGAGGTTCATAATATCTTAAGTAAGTCTTAAGTCTTCCTTTTGTTAATATAGCAGATTAAGTGATAAGTACAATTCTCTACCCAGAGAACTTGCAGTGATCATTAAGTAGCAAAGTTAACTAAGATGTGTGTATTAACTCTAAGCACTGCGAACTAAGTGCTAAACTGAGTTCAAAGTTCAAGAGTTTTTAAACCACTCTTCCAAAAGTCATACACAGAGAACTCCTTATTCTTTTTTTAAAAGTATTTCACGGAAGGCTTTACTCAGCATTTGTGTGTGATGGTGGATGTAGATCACACATGGACACCATTCTTATTCCCAATTACAGCAATGACGTTCTTAGAGTCTGCTCCAAGACCAAATTGATTTTCATTACATCAAATGGAGAAAATGAATTGCTATGATTTTTTTTTAATTTGTCATTTCAAAATAATATGCAGATTAAGACCCTCAGCAAGTGTCTGAATATTCTATATGCTTTATTTATGGGTTGTCTATAGCAGTTTCATTTGATTGTTGATTGAGCATTTTCTATATTTCTGTATGATTATTTTTTACTATTAAGCAGAAGAAATGAACATCAAGATATAATTTCATTTTGAGATTTCTTTCAATTTGTACTCTATATTCATATTCAACTCTTACTCAGTTTCAGTTGCCCCTTTTTAAAGAATTTTCATGAGCCACAAATTAAATGTATGAGACAATATATACTTGTTTGTGGCTTTTGCCACTATTATCAACCTTTTATCTAACAGCTTGTACTGAAAATTAATTTCTTGAATTCTCCAAAGCATAAAGCAACCTTTTAAACTTGATTTTAAAAATAACACAATACAGATAGACATCCACAAAGATACCTATGAGGTGACTAATGGCCCTCCTAAAAACAGGGCAAATATTTTGGAAATTGAGAATGTGCCCATTTCGGGGAATATGGCTCGAATTCCTTATCAGTCCCACTTAAAGCCGCCTTCAAGGATTATATTAAACTTAATTATGAAAGATTACAAACGAGACGATATGTAATTGGTAGCAGCTGCAGTTCGTATTGGAAAGCATAAATACAAATGGGATTATTTATTTATTTTAATTTTTTACGATTCAAATGGTGGTTCTAAAATTCCGAGAGCTAAAACTGACTTTATTACATTTTTTTCCTCTTGAGTTTAAAATAGTTCTTTACTTAGTAGTAGAGACCACCACCTCATTTAAAGGCAGCTTATCACCCAGACCGCTTATCACCCACAGAGAAACCCCAAAATGAAACAACACATAGCCATTTTCTTTCCTGTATCTAATTAGTAGCTTAATGCTTTTGTATTAGAATTAGAGATTTGAGACCCACTTCTCTATCTAACTCCATTAATCATTATTTCTTCAAAACATCTATCTTCATCCATCTAAACTTTCTAATTTCTTGTTGTGATTCTTCTTCAGACATGCAAACCTAAGAAGCACACCGAAGGCAAGTGAGGGGGAGGAGACTTCACCTGTGGGGGGCGGCTGGGGGGTGTGCTTATCAGAGGCGCAGGACCCATGGCCGAGGCAGCGTTCAAGCTCCTTTCCCTTTCGTCCTGGTAAATTCGATCTCTTTCGGCTTCTGGTAACTGCAAGAAATTCTGCATAGCCCGAAGGTTTACCAGCAAAGACTGTGAGGCAGTCTTGGGGTCTTCTTCCTTTCGGAGGATTTCTGAAAGCAAGCCCTGCAGGGAGGCAAAGACACAGGGTGAGTTAGCTCCCTGAGCTCCACCCAGTCAGCACAGATTTTGGCCTTTTCTTCTCCACCAGCTTTAGAAAAAGAAGAGTCAGAAGCATTGACTCTACCGGACAGGAATATATTAGTTACTATTGAAGTTACTGTTGAAGTGGTAGAGAAGTAAGGCTCAATTGTATTCTTAATTTTATTAAGCATCTGCTTTACATAGAACATAAACTGAAACTGCCTAATTGGCCTCCTTTCTTGGAGTGGCTCAACTTGCCACACAATCTTTTAGGAGAGATGATGGAGGCAAGTTAAGAATAAATGAAATGTTCCTTGTCTTAAAGTGCTGAATTGTGTAGTTTGCAGGCTGCCTAGACAGAGAGATAGATGTAAATAAACAAAACCATACTGAAAGATGTAGCAGAACTTTCCAAGAGAAGAACAGAAAATGACTTGCAACAAATGAGAAAAAGAATATCACTAAAGCAATGTCTGTGGTTAATACCATCCTCATAAACATTTTAAATTATTCCATAGATTTTCAAATCTTTATAGTCAATGACACCAAATGACCTTTTTCAATGATCAGTTAAGGAAACTATCGTGAATACTCTCCCTTCCACCCCCTCCCCCCATTATTCTAAATCCAATCTTGCCCCTGGTACATATCACACCAAAATTTTCAACTTCAGAGACCACAGATTAAACTGGAAATACAGAACTTTTTTTCTACATGGTAAAAATCCATCCTTACATGCCAAGCAAAGGAATGTTGTCAAGTTCAATAATAAACAAATTACTTGAGAAATAAAAATCTGTATTAGTAACAGAAGGAATTCATAAACCATTAGTAAAACCCTAGTGAGCATTTTACTCTCAAATTGTCAACTACTTTTTTTTGACTTGTGGAGGAACTCTCTCGAAAATGGCTGGTTTGTCTAATGTTTCCATGATGATATGAATGACAAACACTAGAAAAAATGTTGACCATTGGTAAGGGCTGAAGAGCGCCTGCCTCTTCAATCTTGTCTATGATTTGGGGTATCAAGACATGCTCATTTTCATCAGTTAGTGAGACTGTCACTTTATCACAATATAGCTCAGAACACAGTTTTGTCAGGCTTTGATATAACTTGCAAATTTCACTTTCGAATGAGCCTGCAAATGTGGTAGTACTTTTGCAGAAGGGAAATGTCCTATCAAAATAACTGAGCTCCAAAGTTGTAACATTTAGGTTTTTTCATAATTCTCTGGAAGTGCCAACCTAGTTCCCAATTCCTCAGGATAACGTAAAAGGCACTGCTCATGTTAAGATGATTTATGAAAAAATCGTCTACTATTAAAAAGAACCTCCAACAGACTCACTGGGCCTAAATGTACATTTTAGAGTCTTTCTTGATTCATTGCAACATTGCAAAGTATTGAACCCAAACTTCTGGTTTCACCCTAAGAAACATGACTGAGGAATTGAAGGCTCGTGGAACTGTGTTTATACAAGAGCAAACATCTAGGCAATTTAACTAAAATTCACTGAAACAGATAGTCAATCATCCATCAATTTAATTTGCACAAGGCCAGCTAATTAGATTGACTGTTTTTGATGTGTCACATCACAAACAAAAATTCAGGTCTCAAAAAAAAAAAAAAAGGGTTGAAAATGGTTGCAAAAAATTAGTCCTTGGTCTCCACTCCTCCCCACCAAATGTTATGTATTAAAAGATGTGCTTGGCAAGCAACATATTTATTTATACAAAACTAGATAGTAACATACATAAATGCAATGATACACATTTCTTGTGTACAGTCATCATTCATTGGTCAACCCAACACAATGACTACCACATAAATGCTTGATTAATATTTACTAAACAGATTAATTCTATTCCACAAAAAACTATATAGGAAAAGACACAAAGAAAAAAAACTGCATTGTGGGTGATAAGAACCTAGAGCAAGATATACTCCCACATGAAAGTTCTTATGATTAACATTAATATGAGGTGAGCCTTCAATACAAATTTTTGAGGTATCCTGTAAGATATTTATTGACACCAATTACTCAATAATTTAAATATACACATATAGATTAGATCAAAAGAGGTCTTACAGATGGGATGCTATTGTATTTGGGAAATTCGAACTGAGTCTCATATATATCTCAAATGACTTATCTACTTCTGCTTCTATGTTTCCTGAGACAGCAGAGCACAATAATGAGAAAAGCAAACATAAGAAAAAACATAGTCTAATGGACTTTAACAAGTCTTGCTAGCATGCAATTAAGTGATTCCTGTGTGCTTCAAGTAGAAGACATCAGGTTACTTGGGAGAGAACGTAGAAATTTCTCTACAAGTATTTTGATGCTGGCACAGTGTCCCATTTGAGTATACGAAGTACATTAGGGACAAAGCATGTTATTTCCACTTATTTATTACAGCGGAGCCAGTGCAGTTTTTCCACCTGGAATATGTTGAAGGACTCAAAGGGTATTTCAAAGGGCTCTTGGAGCCACTAAGAGCTCTAAGTAGCCAGTATAGACAGTCTCAGGCGCTTTAGAACCTTAGGGGGTTTTGTGCTTGGTTTTTTTTTTTTTTTTTTTTTTTTTTGGCTCAAGCTTTCAATGAGGGGAGTGCCCCCTGGTGGAAAGCTTGAAAATATTGTTAGAAAATGTTTTGATTAGAATGTGTTAATTACCAAAAAAAAAAAAAAATGTCACTGGAGAATAATTCTGGATACAAAATGACTGCAGTTAGAACCAGATATGGCAATGTGTGTGTTGGTCCTGTTCAGGTGGTCATTGCTTGAGTACTGCATTTATGGATTTAAGGTCTTCCTGGTCGTTTTCCCATTTCCTATAATCGAAAATACAATTCAGACTTGCCAAGTTATTTGTAGGTCAAGGTTATTTGTAGTAATCTCCCCTGGTGGATAAAAGGAGAAATTTCTCACCAAAAATATCTTCCCCCTATGAAAATAATATATCAAAATCATCAAGTCCCTGACTTGCTATCTCACAGATGTTGAAAGTCCAGGACTAAAACCCATCATCATTATTGGGGAACAGAGGTATTCAAATCAATTGTTTGACTAAAATTCAACAAAATATTAGTCATTCTTGGTTCTGAGAAGAAGAATCTGTTTGTTGTAGGTAGTAAGTTACCAGCACCTCATAAATACTCAATGTACTGGAAATGAGAAGCCATTTTCCTTAAGACTTCCCATCCTCAAGTAATTGGCCATGTATTATGAAAACATTCGCACTGTTGTGATAGCGGTTAAAGGGAGAGTTGTCATTTTTTCAATTAGAGAGTGAACTGACTGATGAATTCCTAAACCTTTTTTACATTCCAGAAAGAGTTTACAAGTCATTACAAGTAAAATTCATTAGTAATTGTATAAGGAAGAAGAAAACCTTCAATAAATATTATCAGTACTTCCAAAAGCTAATTACGAATTCTTTAAGACAGCAGATAAGCGGAAGAGACTGCCAATTGGAACAAAAAGCCTGTCTGGCCTCCCCTTTGCCTCCTCTTTGAACATAATCACTGATTCAAACAGATTTTCCAGCTTCATGGAACTTCAAAGCCTTCAGAAGGAAAATATGATTTGATAAACCTTCCTCCTAAAAAGAAAATCCATAGAATGTCTTCTTCAGGTGTACCTGCCTCTGAGGTATGGTGAAGTTCTAGTCACAGGTCCAGGTGAAAGACCCTATACAAACCCCACCTACTACCATGGACTCCTGCCAAGTAAGTTATGAGCAGACACATTTATCTCTGTCGTTGGGGAGGCTCAAAGAAAGCTGTCGAGTGGAGGTAATAGCACCTTTTTAGCTTTTATTCAATAGCAATATGGATAGTGGACTTTTCTTAAATTACACTGTGAAGAATTATAGGAACACAGTAGCCATTTCTGTTATACTTAAGCAGGCAAATTTCTCTCCACCACATAATTTACAGAACTCAAATTCAATAAAACATTACATGATGGTCCATTACTGTTATCAGTTTTGAATAATCCATCTTCATTCTTTATTTTACTGGAAAATAAAGTGTGCCAAAGAAAAGGGGAGGCGGGGGAGAAAAAAGGGGGAAAGCCACAGAATGGGATCAGAGTTAAACTGGATTTGAGTTTTTTTCTAAGGCGCTAAAATACAGTTCTTCTATCACAACCTTTAAATGGAAAGAATACAGAAGTGAATTGAAAAGTATAAATCTAGAAGCTTCGGCAATTATTTTTAGCCATTGGTTTCCATTAAAAAGACATCAAGTAGGCATAACTGAATGAATGACATATGCTAAAAGCTGATATCTTCAATAGCAATTAAGGAACATATGCCCATCAATTCAGAAGGGGGAAAAGTCCTTAAAACAAGTAATTATATAAATTTCATCATAAATTTTCAGAAAAGGTAGAATTTAAAAATAGTCATGTGTGACAGTCTTGAGAGAAGAGTTTATTTTAATTTAGGAAACCCAATTAAGACGATGGGAAAATTCTCCAAATGAGAGTTAAAACATGACATCCAAGATTTTAAAGCTTTACAGAACTGTCAATGACTAAAAGATTCTCAACCCATAACAGTGTTATCTATTATATGAAGGTTTTAACATACTGTTTATAGGGCACCAGTCTTTATCTGATCATATAACTTTGCATTTATATGTACATATTTAACATTAATTTTTTAACTCCGAGTTGGAATTGCACATTGTAATAAGTGCACACAAATGTGTGATGTACGATTTAACTCTGCAGAGCTCGTCTATACATATGCATTAGCATGTGTATTTTCGTACTCCACACTCACACCATACACTCACTCTGCACCTGCTTTTATTGAAATGCATACACTTTGAAATAAACACACTACATGCATTCCTATGAATGTGTAATCATTAAAATAAATGCAGCTGTGTGCGTGTGCGTGCGTGCATGTGATTTTTAAGTATGACCACCAAAAATGCATGCGTGCTCGCATGTTCCCAAGCTAGTTCCCCCAAATACCGAACTATACACAAAAAATGACTCTTACTGAAACCCACATCGTTTCCAATATGTCCCAACTGAGAAGTATCAATTGCCAATATGTAGGTTTAAAACCCTCCCATCTATCACCCAGGATTCTAAACAATTTTTGTAATGACTTTTCCTCAACTGGCTATTAACAGAGATCAGCAGCAAGCTGTACCAGGCTTTCACTCTCCTCTCTCACTCAGAGAAATAAAGTCACTGTTTTTCTTATGTTAACCACAGAGATGACTATCTTTTCAGAAAAATCAGTATAGTGTAAAAAGAGAGAATTTGGCCTTTTTCCAGTAACAAGATCCTACAGATATTTGGGGGACTTGTCAGTGTGAGAACCAACGCACAACAAACAGTCAATGCTTCAGACTCTTCACCATAAACCAAGAGAAGAAAAACTGTAATGTTGGGAGGTGATTTCACCCCCTTACCTGCAGCTGAACCTCCTGTGGGACCGAGGGGTTCATTCCACACCCAATTATAACATACACTTTCTTTCTGCTCCAGAAAATAACAATTTGTTCAATTTTTAAAGCACTTATCCATTAATCTGTATGTCATCTGTGTCTACGTTAATGTTGATGTTGGGGGGCATTTAATTCAATTCAACCAGCACTTTACTGAACTTTCAAGTCTAATTTTCCCTCCAGGACTGAGACTTCCAAGAAGTTAGCTGCTATTTACAAAAATAAAGAATGCCACTGGACACAGAAACACCTAGACAATGGACTTCTTATTCATTCGTTTTATAAATAATTAACCCCTGAATGAACGTAGGTGCCATATTAAATGGACCACATCATAAAAAAAAAAAAAATTTAAGTTGTGCAATTATAGAACTACGTAGAACCATACCATTTTCATTTGCCACAAAGCCTTCTGATAATCACCCTTAAAAAAGCAGACAAATGATGTACCAAAAAAACAAAGATAAGGAAACTGAAAGCCATCTGAGTTAAAGGCTTTGTCAGGCCTCTTCTCTTGCAACCCAGTTAAGGCAAGCCAAGAAAAAGTCACAGCTGGGATTCTCCTAGGTATGGGAACTCTGCCAACAGGGAATTAATACTAGATTATTTTTGTACCACAAATTTATTCTTATAATCATGTAATAAACAAAGTAACTTAAATATGAAAGGAAAATATGAGTCAGGCCAAAAAATAATTGACAAAAGAAAGAGCACTGGTTAAAGAAAGTTGAAAGGACATAATGTCCTCATTCTAATCCAAGATAATGTCCTTTTGGGTGTTTTTATTTATTTTTTTTAAGTGTGACTGAACTAAAAATAAACACTGTGCATATTACACTAGCTCCAGAAAGACATTTAAAAGCAAAGCTCATCCACTCCTTCATGCATTCGTTAATCGGAGTCTCTCAAGTGTCTTCATCTTCAGCCTTATCCTAGCCTACGTCACCCTTGCTCCGACAGCCTCTCAACATCTTCCATGCTGATCAGGTCTTCCAGGAATGTGCACAGGACAAAGGTGTGCCCATAGAGGCACAGGCAGATCTCCTGGAGAAGTCTGCAAACCAAGACCAAACCTATCGGAAGGCCTGTTTTGGAAATACTTTTATTCAAACCCCACCGCACACCCACGTCCACTCGCTCATTACCACTGGCTGCTTAGCACTGCAATGGGACAAAGCTCCATGGCCCTCAAAGCTTAAAGTATTTACTCTCTGGCCTATTCCAGAAAACGGTTGCTGATTCTGGCTAGAAAATGAGGTTAGGAGAACATTAGCAGTGTGAGGAAGGAGAAGCCAGTGCTGAGAAAACTTTCAAGTGGTGGGGGACTGTGGGCACTCTGCTGGTGGGAAAGCCAAGGTGACCGCACCTGAGAGGAGAAATCCTATACTGTGAAAATGAAACTGAAAATGACTTAAAAAAAAATAAAGATTAAAAGTTGTTTTTTTTTTTTTGTAAAGAAACCTTTTATGTTAATAAGCCATTTTTTCCCCACTAAATGGCTGCTCAGAATTAAATGACAATAATTTCTATTGAGTCCCAAGATCGTTTTCTCTAATGCTAGAAAGTAAGTTAAATAGGGCATATTTATCTACGCTCAGTGATAGAGATGGAAACATGGACAGGACAACAGACTAGAAGGCTGCAGCGCTCCCAACCGCACGGACCAACTCAGGAAACTTTCTCAATCTGCTCCTACTGACCGTCTGTGACGGCATTATATAAAAGCACAGGTAATGCCAGTATGAAGTATTTGTGATATTTAATTTATTTCTTCAAGGCCCTGAACTGGGATGCACATATGTACTGCTTTCCCTTGTGAAGTGAGGTAGATGACAGGAAAAGATGTGATAAAATTTAGGCATCACTAGGAACAGACAATACGATCTACATAGCCCACCACACCTCTCTCCGACAGGATAAAATACCTGTGCTGAGTGAAAGAATGAACATTAGAAAAAGGGGGGGGGGAGGTTGAGGAGATGGGGTGGGTAGAGAGAAGGCGGCAGGGAGGGACCATTCACCAGTAATGCAACACTCACCTGAGTTCTGTTAAAAGCCACACGTGCAAATACTGCCTGGGAGATTCCTGCTCGTTTCAGTTCATCGCGTACCCACTGGTAGATTTCGGAAGACACCTCTGTGTTGGTTGACACCTGTTGCTCCAAAGGTTTATTCAGAGATCTACTGACAGGGGGAGGGTGGTTCAAGTATTGTTGGTTTAAGGACTGCTGGGCTAAAAGTCTGTTCACTGCATACTGCTGGTTGAGCAGCTGAGCCATCACTAGCTGCTGGTTGACCAACTGAGGGCTGATGGGCGTGGACACGAGCCCAGGGTGCAGGTTCGGAAGAGGGGTCCGGACAGAGGGCTGGCTGCCGTGAGAGAGCTGTGCGGGGGACGGGGGCTGCTCGGCTGTGTTCCCTGGGACCGGCTGCTGGCCAAAGTTGACGTGGTTGGCACCTTGCTGCGATAGTTCGGAAAGACTGTCCATTTCAACTGACACGGACAAAAATAAAATCATGTTAAGCAAAACAACAGGCATTGCTGCACTTTTCTAATCATTTCCAAAATAGTGATCGTAGGCACAGGCACATCCATAATCCCATTAAATTAAGACGATTTCAGAATGGAACTAAACCAGTTTTTTTTTTGTTTTTTTTTACTTTCTTCTTCTGTACAGTTCCACAAACTCTGAAAGAAGGACAGCACTTCTGATTAATGTTATAATGAGATTTTGATCGAAAACCTAAAATCAATTGTTTTCAAGCTCTAAGTGACTAGTGTTGGGGTCAAACTATCATTTAATCTGCTGTATTAATCCAAGAAGACTTAATGTTTATTTTAAAATTGCTTCGAGAGAATGAACCTGGTTTAATGGCAACTAGAAAAGACGGTGAGAACATCACCGTCAACTAGAGAAAAAGGAAGTAGCACAAGGACTGTCTCACGATACATAGAACGTCACTGCTGCCCTAGGCAAAAGGTGTGAGAGTGCAAAAGATGACATAAACATTACCCCCACATTCAGTTTTTACCTGTCAGTGGACATAAAAACGTAATCAGTATCATAAATAATGAAAGTGGTGATGATGCTAAGTAATAGTAATAGGTTGCATACTGAACATGTGCTGGGTGTCTTTAATTTTTTTTTGTAAGATTTCTTTCTTTACCCATACAGAACTGGGGTACAGGTCAGAGTTGTGGGGGTGAGAGGATTCACCAGAGACAGAGTGGGGAGCAGAACAGGCAGATATACTGGAAAACACTGCTGAGGGGGGCAGCAGGTGGGTCAGGAGAGATCTGCCGCGCCATGTGGGTCAGCTCCCTGGTCAGGGATTGAACTCGTGCTGCAGTGGCTGTGGTAGCTTTATAGTGCTGTGCTTTAACCTGCTGCACCACCAGGGAGGGCCCTGAGTGTCTTTAATTCTAACCACCACGGGACAGGTCTATCTGCAAATACTTCTCAGAATGAAGGAAGTGATTTATTGATTCAGAAGCCAGTATCCCCAGTCCTGTCGAGGCCCTAATGCTTCTTGAAGAAGCTAAGCTTATCACCAGATGCTAAAGTCAATCTTTCAAGGAAGGGGTGGAGAGCAGTTCTGGTACAATAGTGATGCTGTCGTGATGCTGCAATTTATTACCACCTAGCTGAGATGAGTGCTTCTCCCTTGGCTAGGTCTCCCATGTGCATTGGCTGAGAGGCAGTTTCTAAGTGTGTCAAATGCTTTGCTGCTGCAAGGAAGAGACTGGCTTGATACTCTTGACTGGAAAGCTGAGCACGGGGCTGTGTGCAAGTAGGTGGCCCTGTCCTCCAGGCACACCACACCTCTCACGGACTGACTCTCGCGTGATTTTAATCATTTCCCTTTTCATTCAATATTCTGGATTTACAGTTAGAGGAACTTATCATATTGCTATAACCACTTATATGTGCAAAATATAACTAAGGATTGGTAAGAAACCTTCCATTTCTACCAGTGATAGCAGCCCAAGTGGGCCATTCACAGAGAATAGTAATTCAAGCAATTATTCCAAAAATGATGCATTGTCTTCATTACGGCGCTAAGCTATAAAAGGCAAAGAATCTGTTTTGGTAGATGGATGGTTTTTCCTGAAATATTAAAAGCTAAAAACATGCTCAAAATTCAGGTTCTCTTGTCTCTTAAAATCTTTAGGAAAAGTTATTATTGTTGTTGTTACTAAATGAATGTAATGAAAGTAAACAGAAATAGATTTAAGAGAGGGCATAACGCTATGCATATTAAACATCCCATTCCTATACTACTTGGCAATGTATTATTTGGAAGGTACAAACATGTGAAAGAAAACATTAATAGAAACTGAAACATCAGCCTTAACCACAGCATTTGTTTTTGTGAGCAGTAACAACTGATGAAGAGAAAATGCCAGCCCCTAAGTGCCTAAGTGCAACGAGCAACAGCTCCCTTTCCCTCCACACTGCAGATGACCTTCATGTTTCTTGTGAGGCAAACACTGATCCAAAGTTACATGTTAAGATAGGGTGAGCGACTGGAACTAGAACTTTGGAAATGACATGATGATTTTCCTGGTATGGATGGCTGGTCCAGCAGATAGCTCACACATGGCCCATCCAGAGGACAACGATGTGAGCTCTAAAAATTGTTTGATCTCAACTCTAGAAACTCTAAATACAGCTTAATTTCCTTAAAAATGGGGTGTAGGGCCTACCCTGGTGGTGCAGCGGTTTAAAGCACAGCACTAATAATGAATTTGAATCCAGCCCACCCCAGAGGTGACCCACATGGCGAGGCAGACCTCTCCTGACCCGCCTGCTGCTCCCCTCAGCAGTGTACTTCTTCAGCCTGTTCTGCTCCCCACTCTGTCTCTGGTGAATACTCTCACCGCCCCTGCACCTCTGGCCTGTACCCCAATTCTGTATGAATAGATAAATAAATCTTAAAAAAAGGGGGGGTATAAAAATAGGCACTTTCTCTCAAAAATGAAAAAACATAAAAGCATAATTTATCCTTGCAAGAAATCACAGCTAATATTAGTTATTCAAGGCCTGGTTAGGTCTTCACTGAGATGTTAAAAGATGACAGCTCCCCTCCTCACGCCTCGATTTCCTGCATGTCTGACAACCAAGTCAGTTTGGCTGATTTAAACACAAACATTTATTGAATTTAATTATCTCATTATACTCATACCCACTCCCCACCCTCAAAGAAACAGTCTAAATTGATCTCTAATTGGGCAATCAAAAGACCTGGCTGAAGATGTGACTTTGATAAACCCCCAAATGACACGTAATGTTATGTAGCCACCGCCGCAACGCTGTTTTGCTTACCCATCATATCTTTTGTCTTCTTGAAATGTTTGTACCACCTTCCAAATTCTTGACATTTTGCTGCTGAGACATTTGCATAGTAAGTGCTGTTCACAATGGAAGAAATCATACTCTGCATGAAGAGGGGGGGAAACATTTGTAATACATAGCGGCACAAGATGGAACACAGAAATGATTTCAATTGTGAAAACTAATTTTTTTAAATCAACTGTGTACCAATACATTTTTGTTTCACACTTTAGCCTACAGCCTCGACTTCTGAAAATTCATTAAGTAGATCATCAAGTGCTTATTTAAGAAGAACGCAACAGCCCACGGAGACCAGTATAACGCTATCAAGCCCACAGACTTTGCTCTAGTACTTGTGGAATCTCCATCAATGTCATCTATTCCTAGGCTGACAAACTTGCACTTATCCCAATAAATCCAAGTACTTGAAGATGACTTTATGATCGCAATTCATAACAAACACCACATTGCGGTTTAGTGAGTACACGCGACATCCTTGCTACTAGAAGGAAGGGATCAGGGGCCAGCAGTACCGGCATCACCTGGAGCCTTATTAGAAATGCCAAATCTTGGCCCTGACCCCAGACCTAGTCTATCAGCACCTGCATTTTACCAAGGGATGGCATGCACACTGAAGTTTGGGATTCACCACTTACACTTCTCACTCACATTGTTTATGTTTCAAATGGAGGTGTGTTAACACTGCTCAAAGGTTGACTCACAACATTTAGGGAAGAAAACAACTCTAAGGTATTTCTATGGAAGATAAATATGTATTACAATCTGATTACTAACTTCATCTATAGCAAAGCTTGAGTGCTTAATTTCTCAAGGACACCACAGAACAAAAAATGACCTATTTTGCCACTTGACTTCATTCTGCTTTGAACAAAAGCCCAGAAAACTGAGTCAATGGTTTAAAAGAAAAATTAAGAAAGACAATGATTTTGACATATTATTATTAACTGTCTCCCCCCCCCCAACTCATTTTCAACAAAGCCCTGTGTTTTTCTCCCAGAAAATTTTGGTATGGTAATTTGTGTGACTTAATTCTCGATTATTTTTAACCATAGCACCTGTATCCCTTTAATAGTGGCTAAATTAACTAAATTAATTGAGTCAGGAAATAAAAGAGATTTGCAGCACAGATCCATCCCCCACTTGTACAGTGTAGAACCACGGGAGCTTACATTTCAGACTTCAGTTGATCTATGGTGAAACAGTTTACAGAAGGTGGCATTGTTTGGAAGGCAGTGAACAACCAGAAAAGCCAGTTTGGGGACAAAAGAATTTTTTAAATCATTATCTTTAAGCTACTTCCAATTGAAAACTGTTAGTGATAGATTCACTGACATCCATTATCACTGTTAATTTTGTCAAATGCACACATTCCTATAAGATGTAAATCTTGGAGACCTTTGAAGAACTTCCAGTGAAGGATGAGATGGAATCCCATTCTTTAAGTAAAACATGGTCATCCTTCGTGAAAGGCAGTGGGATAGCTTTTTTTTTTTTTTTTCTACTGTATAGTCATTTTAACATTGTATTTCTCTGAAAAGACATGCTTAATGTGTTCTTGCTGCGCTGCCATTAATCCAGTAGCTTGCAATTTTACTAAGAGCCTCCCCCTCACACCAGAGTGCAAAAAGATACTTAGCAAGGTTGCCAAAACCAGAGCCAGAAGATTACCTGAGCCAGTTAACAATCCGTCAGCTTCAATCACACTTACTCTATTGTAATAATGGATCAATAAAGTCAGACACTAATAAAACCAGTGAGATCGCTGATGGATAATGGTGATTCTGCAAATGGATGACAGTTGATGTTCTTCCGCTTTGGCCCAATTTTCAAAAAATTATTACTCATACCTAGACAATTCTGGCAGTTTCTTAAATGCTAATAATAGTGCATATAGGTTTTAAATGTCATTTATACCTTAATTTTCGAAATGTATGAAATATCTGAATTCTGGTGTGCTTTTGGATCAACACTCGGTCTACTTCTGTTGCCCTTGAGCGCCATGTAGGAAATCTGTGCTTTGCTGCATGTCTACAATGTGTGTGGCTGGCACTAGGGATACAAAGGCAGGTAAGACACAGCCTCTACCTGCAAGATTTTAGTCTCTTAGGAAGACAGATAAACATCATTTCAACTTCAAGAGAAAAAAACATATATGGGGTGGCGGGAGGAATCTATCATGCGTGAAAAAAAAAGTCTGAAATATTTTTATAAAACTCGAGCCCATATGTAATAGTGCTATGTAGTTCATTATTATCCATATGTGGAAAATAATATCCATATGTGCATGATCATCAAAGCTTCCCCTGCCCTTATTTAACCCTAAACTGGTAGGCGCTGTCCTTACATGACTTTCTACTCTGTCAAGTGGTGTATGTTTAAGGAACTCTAATAATGTGAATATGAGCCTCAGCAAGACAAATCAAAAGCGTAAACCCCAGTGCTGATGCGATCCAAAGCAGCACCTTAACAGCTTTTGTCTCTGTATGCTTTTGGTGGGGTGGGGTGGGCTGAGACATTTTCTATTCGGCTCACCTGGGGTCAACTTTATCTTTATTGGAACAATATGCAGTAATCTGTACAACCAAATTGCTCGTGTAACCACTGCATGAGGCTTTTTCCTTGCAGTCAAATCCCTGTTCAAGGCTCAGTCCTGACATCTGAACTGACTAGTTAAGAGATTTCAGAATCTTGTGGGACACAAGGCATTTGAAAGGTCATGTTCACACTGTAATCTTCAATGTGAAAAATCAAAAAGCAACACCTATTGTTTTGACAATACAAGTAACAGAAAGTCAAGACAGGGAATATTTTCCTAAGTAGAGGCTATATATGGAGGGCAGACTAAGTTCCATATTTCAAAGCAGGCTTAAGGTCCCTGTATGATGGTGGTTGGAAACAGGTTACACTCAGCTGTGAGTTCATGCACTCACTACGTACTTTTCAGCCCAAGCGCCTGACAGATATTAAGCACATATTAAATGTTCACCTGAACAAAAGCTGGCTAAATTAGCATTCAGGGCTGAGATACCTCACACTGATAGTGTGACCTCGGTCAAACTAACTGACCCCTCTGTCACAACTCCCCATGTTAAGTGGGAACGACAGGGCTCAGCACCTGGGGTGGTTTGGAGAATCTATTCAGTCCAGAAGCCTTTCCCACTGATTCAGCATATGCTATTGAACACCTATAGCATGGTAAAGCACGGGGCGAGTCGCGGGGAAAACAATGAGTTGAAGAGACGTCTATCTACCCTCGGAGAGGCAATAAATACAATAATGAATGTGATGCAATTAGCACAAAGCCTGGGACATACCAAGGATGGAATGAAGAGATGTTAATTACAGTGACAACCTCTGCCTCCTCCTCGTCATTGGACTTTTATTATATGATCACATTTAGAGCAGCCGAAAAAAAAAAAAAAACTTTTAAATCACAGATGAGAGCATCAGGAAGAATTTTCAAACGCCATGATTTAAGTCAAATTTCCCCTCCGAGTATACCAATCAAATCACAAACTACAGGCCAGCTCAAGGGATAGTAAAGGGAGAACAGGAGTATTCACATCTGTTTCAATATTCCACTCTGATGGCAGCTGCTGAAGCTGGCCTGTACCTGGTCACTGACATCAGAGGACATGCCGCTTCTCTGACTTGAGGTTCAGCTCACACTGTCTCCCCTCTCCAACTAACAGCTGCTCCTCCTTCAGTCTACATTTCAGGTATCTCTGCTTCTGCAAGGCTCCTCCTGACTTCCCAAACATGCTGTACACAGCAGGACTAAAGCACCTGCCACACTGTTTGTTTTCTACTAGACTGCTAGCCTGAGTCATCTCTAGATAACCTGACTTGTCACAGGGCTGGGTGCATATTAGGTGATCAGGAAAGGTCATGGGAATGAGCCATCACTCCAGGTGACTGGAAAATCCTTTTTTTTTCCCAGTCAAAGGTAGTGGCAAAGGTCAAAGATAGTGGCAGCTCTCTTATTATAAGAATCTTAAATCCATCACTTTTAGCTGTCACTATAGAACTCCTCATCTGAAGAACCTTTGTTCATTAATTTGCAAGAGATCCCTTCCCAGGTTTTTCAAATACATCCACACAGATGTCTCGGAAGTCGCAGAGCTGGTTATGTTATTCCAGTTCTCTCTCAGAGTCTATTTATACAAGCTCTCCAAAGCACTTTGAAAAAGACACAACTTACATGGCAAGTTTTCCTATTCAGTGGCCGGTCTGTGTAAAACATCAATGTTCAGGGAATAAAATAATCAGGCTGATAACACTCAGCTTTAATCCCAAGTTCAAATGTTACATTGTACACAGACCAATGAACAGACCGCAGCTTTCGGAGCTGGGAACCAGAATCTGAAAGTCGGCAGAAATTGGCTGTGGGTCTCATAACCCCGGTGTGACACAATATTCTCATCCTAGGAGCCAAGTTGTAAGCTTTTCTAAGACCCATAAAGCACATGTCTACTCCCTATGAGGAGCTTCAGTTCTTTCTGAGAGTCTGCTGAAGTTCCGATCTGAACGAATGCCATCTTCACAGAAACCCCAGTACTCTAGAATGATGCCATCTGCCACAGGCTGGGCTTCCTTTTCAGCCAAATACATTATTTATAACCTTTCTAATTGTGAAAAGGTAAGGGTGGAATTTTTCTAAAGCCAGACTTAGATATAGTTAGAACATTCTGAACCTTTACTCTGAAAGACTGCAGGTCGCTGCACTGAAACACACACACACACACACACACACACACACACACAAACAGAACCCCCACAAGAATTGGTGGAGGTTATATAATTTTGCAAAATATCACATTCTTCAAATATGCTGCTAGAATATGACATACACTAGAGGTACACATTTAGGAACTGACGGAGGGTCGCTTTATTTTCTACTTGGTCAGCTCAGGAGCCAAGAAAGGCTTGGGGAGAGGTGAGGCCTTCTAAAAAGAGGGGGGGACTCATGAACCAGGGCAGAGGCAGTGATCTGATTACCCTTAAAATTACTTTGTTGTGCCTTTAACAACAACAACAACAACAACAAAAAACCCACCCCAAAACAATGCTAATCAGGTTATTCAATCATTTAAACCAAAACTGTTCATGCTTTTCTGCCAAATCAACCAACCACAGCAAAATCTGTTATCTCTGATTGCTCAGCTTCCAGTCAAAAAACAGTTAACCCCCACTGTACCAAAAGTTTTCCCAAATATCCTCAAAGCTCTGCATGTTTGAGGAGAATAAAAGGAAAGTCATGTCATTTTTAAAGGGTAGCCGGGAGTGCTGCGCACATTTGCATATTACGGTAGCTGGTGATAACTCAGCAGCCTGCACCGGAAGCCAGGCGCTCCCTTGACGTTCATGTGATCTCCCTACCGGCTTTTCGTGCGCTGTTTCTTTGATTTAAACAGGATTGTGAGACCACCATCAAAACTTACTCAAGACCTGCTGATGGTGTCGCTGAGGTGGGAGGAGGTAGCAAGAACATCTACAAAATGGTGGTTCACCCATGTTTAAAGCTTTCAGGCTCCATCAGCAGAGAGGGCAAAGGCTACAACATCTTATTTACACAATTATCTAAATACGATTAAACAGCTGATGGACAAATATTAAACTGGAAAATGTATAGTCATTTCAGCTTAATGTAATCCTCTTTCTGTAAACACCCAAGATGATTTTTTTCAACCAGAACAGTCCTGACATCTCATAAGCCTAAGGGTGAATAGCAAGAGATTGTTTTTGATAGTTATAAATATTCAAAAGACATGCAGACCATCTGCTTTCATAATACAGGTAAAGCAAGACTGAAATGGTGACTGCTGTATAAAAATGATTCTTTTAACAAAGTCTTCCTCTCCTCGAAAACTATAAAGACAGATGTCAAAAACTGTTTACACAGAGCAATCAGGAGCGTGCAAAATGTAATATTCCTTTTACACACAGTGCTTGCTAAAGAGATTTTTTTTTCTTTTTCTTCCCATCTGTGTGTTGCAACACATTTCTACAAGTTAAAAACATTTTTTTCAAACAGAGATCTCATGAATACCCAAAAACATGCTATCTGGTTTCTGAATGCTAATTAATTTCAACTAAGGAATCTGAATATCTTTTTCTGTAGGAAGGAATGTATGTTTTGAATTGGAATACTCTAGAGAGGCAGTAAGGGAAATAATTTTGAACAGGTTTAATTCCATAAGGCGATTTCCATGGTCCTACCTTGTCTGTAATATGTATCTCTAACAGCCATGTTTTCAATGAAAGCACATCAAGGCTAATGGCTTTGGCATAAAGTCTAAAATAATTGTTTTCTGCAGTAAGTGCTTGTACATGCAAAATGCACACACACACACACACACAGTACCTTAAACTTCTCGGTCGATGTGGCATGACACATAAACGCCCACAATTAATTTTTGAGACTGAAACACTAATCTTGACAGTAACCTCTTTATGTATTGTATTAATGGCACAGAGGCATTAAGCACCTTTTTATAATTTTCAATAAAATGAGCATTTACTGAACAATCTGTCAAATTGCTGGCTCTCAGTTCTTTCCCATAACTATTTTTCTGAGAAGTCCAACTTCATATACTCTGCTGTCTCTCCCCATGCTCCATGTCTCATCTGCCTGTGGTCCGAATGCTCATTGTCATTTTTCTATGTATATGGAAAACTTAAAGGTCAAACTTATATGGAAAATTCAAAGGGCAAGCTTTAATTTCAGATCAAATGCAAACAGCTCCACATTCCAATACAATTTATCGGTGAGTCTCAGTAAAGAGGTATTTTGTGTGTATGTTTTTTTTTTTTTTTTTAATCCTAATACGATCAACAAGCTCTAAAAAGAACATGAAATGGTGACACGGAACAAATTTGTTCAAAATTAACAGGTAGTCCCCATCTGGTATTTGGGGTACGAAAGAAGGGAAATAGGCTTCAATTTATGAGAAGCAAATGGCAGGATTTCTAAGTGTAATATTCTGTTTGTGCATGTTAGTTTATTCCCCAAATCTTTCCCTCTGGATCTGCTATTGCTTTCTAAGCTATTCTCTTGGGAGATACAACTGGGGCATATTCGGAATCTCAATTTGTTGAGAAGAGACTAATCACTTCTAAATTTTACTTAAACTCCAGTTGTCATAGTTATGGCTCTCGCCATCTTGATCAATCTCAGTGCCTGAAAATGGCATTTTCACACAAAGTAACCTTGTACTGTGCTAAAAATGGAGACTCACTACAAAGTTCCAAAGGAATACTCAAGGAAGCCCAAGGAGAACAGCCAATTCTGTTCTCGTTTCCTTAAGGTATTCCCTAAAGATGAAATGTGTGCTTGTCACAAATCACAGATATTTTATTTAAGAATGTGAATGTCCAATTCATGATTATTAAATAAAATGTTGGTTCCCAGTTCATGGTCTTTCTACATTATGAAAATAATTTCGCATAAGGTCCGGAGAGTATCTTTTGGCCAGATTCTCTAGACTGCCCTTGTATACAAATACCTAACTAAATGTTGTTTACTCTTTTAATGTCTTCGAACGCAAGAATATCGAATCTATTATGTAAAGGTTTTAAATTAGAAATTATTAAAAAACATTATGAAAATGAATGCAATGTTTCAAATTCACTACACTTATTAAGTTTATGTTTGTTCATCTGCAATATGAAGGGAATTAAACTAGATGATCTCCATAGTGCCTTCTTCCAGCATTAAGAGCCTATGAAATCTGTGTCTTCCCAAACAGAGGTCCTATCAGGTCTTTTTTGTGACTAAAGAAGATTCCACAGTACTACACATCAGCCATTCTCAGGCACTACTGTGAAAACTTTCCCAACCATAGTTTTACTTTTAGGAGGGTAAAAAAAACCCTTGATATCTTGCTTGTAGTATGATTGATTAATTTAAGATATACTCACGGTGATGAAGTTAAACCTGAAGAGAATCCAAACAGAATTTTCACAAATTTTTATTAAATAAATCAAAATTCAATGAGTTTTACTTGATTTTATGGCAAAATTTGTTTCCTAAATCTTGCACATTTTGAGAATGCTGATTTTTTTCTCCGATGACCCTTGTGTGGTTAAATCTCCTGTCCTCTTACAGTGATTAAAATTTCTAGTAGCTGCACTCAGCAAGATACCAAATTTGTGTTCAGCGCCAAAGGTCTTAAACAGAGCATTCTGAAAATGTTAAAGCCTCAGTGTAAAGAAAAGAACTAAGTATTTGATCAAACCATTTTTCCCCAAAAGTTAAGTACTAGAATTAAGCTCTGTAACTCTTGACAGATTTTATACTTCTCTTTGCATTTTCTGTATATGAAAATTCTTAGATTTTATGTGACATTGCTTAAGATGGGATGAGGGGGGTAGTCTAGCATCAGTGCTTTTCATGGGTCCATAGAACACTCTTTGGAAATCTCATGAGAACTATGGAAGCTCTTCCCACATATACTTCCCAAACTAGCTTACACAATCCAGGGTCTGCACAAAGCCTCAGGAGTCCATGGAGGAGTCTAAGGACCCCACTGAGCTCCGACACAACACGAGGACGTGAGGGGCCACATCCGGTCCTTGATTTCTGTGCCTTATTAGTTAGTCACCATACCTGTGAGCTAAGACTTGCCATGTCTATTCCATTAAAACACTGTCACCTCTGGATTGGGTCACAGAGGAAAAAAATCAATTTAATCTGACTTGTTTCTAGCAAAATCATAAAAATGCTTCCATTCAGGACAGTGCCATATATGGGTAATCACCTGCTTAGGAGTTATGGTGAAATGGTTAAAACGTGTTGGCACTGGCAATACTACGCAATCTATCACTGGTGCTCCAGGCTGATCTGGTGCTCGCACAGAAGGGTGGACAAACCAAGTCCGAGGCCCGTTCTGGAATGGCCGACCAGTTGTCTACAGCTGCAGCTCTCACTCAGTCAGGCGATTCCGGGTCTTTACACAGAAGACTGTTACTCATTCCATGTTTGCAGCCCTAAGCAGTGTCTCTAGTGCCAAGGGCGGACTTCAGAACAGCAAGGGGGGGGGGGGCATTGCGAACCACAGGGGGCCTGGCTGCTAGCTAGCACTTCCGTGTTGGCAGAGTCTGCATCTCTCTCCATGGGACTCTACTACTGAGTTTTTTTCTTCTTTATTTTTAAGTAGGACAAATGGACAGATGGAAATTATAAAAGTAGGCTTTCAAACATAACACAACAGATAAAATGAAAAAAATGGCTGCCATTCTGAAATATATGTTGAAGTATGGAAGTAAAACGTTAAATATGCATAGAAATACCTTGCTCAGGACTGTTTCGTTGTGACAAATAATTACATCTTTTGTAGCATTTTTGAGATCTCTGGGTTCCTTTGGTCTCCAAGACTATTGCTCAGTTTGCAAAAAAACCTTTGCACATGTATTCTATATGACCATATAAGTAGATATGGAACAGCTTAAAATATCAATAGGTTTTCTTAGAGAAAAATCCAGAATTTGATCTTGCTTAGGTAAATTAAATTTCAGAATTAAGTACTGCAAAATATAGACAAGAGTATCTATAAAATAAAACTACTTAAAAAATGGATATAATTTATTGTTTCATGAAATAAACAAGGGAAGAGCCTATGAAGCTGTTTTAGTTTACCAAGTATTCCTGAAAGCCTACTGTGTGCCAGGATCTACGACTGTGAGAGTCCAACAGTCCCTTTGCCTTCCAGTTGGAACATACAGACAGAGTAGTATGTACAGAGCAGTGTGCAAAGTGTTAAGATGGTACATAAGGAGGACAGGTGGAGTCCTGAGGAAGGGCTGCCCATGAGGGAGTTAAAGGAAAGGCCACTGAGAGAAAACTCCCCTGCGGCTGACAGCCCCATCTTTATCTCCCTTGATTATCTCTCAGGTATCACATTTGCTTAAATTGCAAATAGGCTTAATTGAGTCTCCCCACCACTTACTTCCATTTTAACATTCATGAAAACTTTATCATTTTAAGGCTGGTGCTCAAGTACCCCTTAAAGGTGAGAATGAGTTAGAAAGCCGTCCTTTAATCTTTTCACAACTGAAGCCTATTTTGCTGTTTTCCATAAAAAGTGAGGCTCCTATCAAAATATTCTATGGAGAAGGAAAGTTTCTGAGACCACATAAAGCCCACACGTGAGACTTTAAAACCTCAATCCCCACATCTTAAAAAAACAACTAAAATTACGATATAACTCAGATGTTTTACAAGTATTCACTCCCGTGAGTTTCAAACAATCCTGAAAAATGGGACCAGTTGGTTAACCTTTACAGACTAGGAAACAGAGACAGGGAAAGTCTCAAGCCTGAGATCCTGGAGTTGCAAGCCCCAGCGCTGACTTCCTTGACCCCTTTGTGATGAGGGCCACCAGCTCCCGCAGGAAAACCATGGCAGAGAGCAAAGGCCCAGGAGACTCACATACAACACTGAGAAAGGAAGCTGCTAAAGAAATACATCACCTCAAGAATTCATTTCATTAAGCAATAAAAATAAAACAAAATCAGGCTCTGTCCCACGTTAACACAATTCAGGAGTCTCAATACATTTTGGGAAATAGATCTTGTGATGTCTCATAAAGTTATAGTTGTTTTAGTAAGCTCTCATTTTTAATTATCTTGGAAAAGTGCTGGATTGTGACAGTAAAAAATGGAAGAAGCCCGGGACAAAGGGTGGGAGCGGGAATGAAGGAGCCTGGAGCCCTCCATGGGTGGACAATGAGGGCATTCATTTTTTCTTAATTTTCCATCTTTTCTTAACAAAGTGTCTGCTTTGCATCTTTAACCCCTATGAACAAACTAGTTAGGTTGGCATTTTTATGGGAAAATATCATTATTACAAGATCATCAGTTTGGGGTCTTTTTTTTTTTTTTTTGTAAAGAAAATCAAGAAAAAAAATGGTAACTGAGGATGCTTTGGAGTGACAGGGACAAGAATGCTAAAGCCCTCCGCTTTCTCCACAACAAGGAACCCGCAACCCCAAGACCCTCCATGACATTCTAGCACCCCATAGAAATGCTGCAGGTTAACACACACTCTCGCACTACTGCAACGCCCTTCATGTAAGCATCCCAGGGTGCTTTACAATCATTATGAGTTAAAATTAAAACTGAAGCACATACAATTCCTAATAGAATCATTTTAAAAATGCTAAACAGAACAAATAACTTTTAAGTCTAGATTTAAAAGTCCCAACTGCCAGAGCGTTCTTTCCTTCAATTGGCAAAGAGCTGTGGAGCCAGGCTGAGGCGCTCTCCTGTTATGGTAAAGGCTCTCTCATGCTTTTCATGCTCAGAGCACGTTATGATCAAGCAGTTTCCAATGAAAGAGGGGAAAAAAATTGGGTGCCTGTGGGTGTTTGTTTTGATGGTTCTGAATTTAAGATTTTGTTTGTTTGTTTGCTTGTTGTTTATCTGGGGCCCAAGCCTGATGCGAAATAAAGCAGGTTTCAAAAGCAAATTGAGATAGAGCCCAACCTGAAACTTTAGTAACTGTCAAAAAAAAAAAAAAAAAACCCAAAACACTCTAAACCTAGCTGTTTTAGTGAAAAAATGGGATTGATTAGCATGATTGGGCTGACTTAAAAAAAAAATCAGAAAACAGCATTTAATAGGCTTTCTCTGAGACCATGTCTATTCCTAAGCATTGGCAGTATTTATTATTCTGCAAATCAAAAAAAAAAAAAAATAGAGGAAATGCTCTCATGATATGGTAATTTTCCTTGCATTAGTGATTTTGAGGTCAAAGGAAACCTGTTCAGATCTAAAACAAAGCATAGGTAAAAATCTATTAAGTGAAATTGAAGTACTTACACGTTGTTAAGCACTCTGTCAATTGGCATGGCTTAAACTCTTATGTGCTAACTATTGTGAAAAAGACAGTGGTTATAAAATATTTGAGATCAATCTGTTTTAAGTTAGAGGCTTTATTAAGTTTGTATTTTTTTATTATTATTAATATGTCTGAAAGGTTACAGAGAGCTAATATCAAGTTATAGTAAAATCCTTATGTATCTAAATTGGTTAAAATTAAGCCTGATCCATGAGATTCAAAAAAGAAATTTGCAGTGGGAAAGACACCTCTCTTGTACATTCTCCCTGCTCTAATGTTAACACGGAACACGGGGCTGGTAGAAAGAGGAACTGCACAGAGTAATAACTGGTTCAAAAAGGGAGGCAGTAAAAGTGTCTGGTGTAAATTTAGCAATTCGTGCAACTACCCAGAGAAGACTGCTTTGCTATTTCCTTTAAGAATCTCCACAACTGCTGAAAGTGATTTAAAAAAAAAAAAAAACAACACACACACATAGTATCAAGCACCTTAGGGCCTGCAAAGCAGGTATTTGTAACCTGAGAGTCCCTGGCCAGTAGGGGAAGAGCTGGGGAAAGTTTTGTAATCTAAAAAAAAGCAGTGAGAAATGGGGAGAGCTCCTATGTTGAGGTTTTCCTCAAAACACACTAGATTTAAGAACAGTTTATCACTGTATACTTGGGGAGGGGGAAGTTCAAGGTCCTACAAGTAAAGGCTCAAAAGGAGCCTTTCTGCTTTTAACTGAAGCCGCCAGTTACATACTTGCCCACGGTCTCAGGCCTGTGAATGCCTAAAGTCTGGAACTTTCAAACAGACTGAAAAATCCCACTGTCCCTGTTTCCAATGCCAATGCCTAATATTGTCTTGGGGGACAAAACAAGGAGCTATCAGCTCAGTTACACCCTAGTAAGCCAAGGGACGTGGAAGGATGGGTGGAGAAGCTCTGTCCCAGAGCTGCTACAGTTCCACAATTTGGAACCTCCCAAATACTTATCCTAGCAGTCACGCCTCCCTACTGGGGTTCTAAACTAGGAGCATAAAGCGATGGTGCATTTAAAGCAAAGGAATACACAAACAACAGAATCACAGATTTTGTCAGTCCCCAATAGCCAAACTCCATGTAAGAAAAATCTCAGTACTGAGACTATAACTGGGAAACTTCAGAGAACTCAAATATTTCTAAAATCTAGCAAATTAAGTTGAGAAAGGTTTAAAGTCCTTTGTCTATGTATGTGACCCAGAAGGATACTGGATTAAGCTAGCATGCTCAGCACGCTCTGGCCCTATAAATTAGCTAGAATAAACAGAAGATGAGTTATACAAGTTATATACATCAAAAAAAAGTTATACATCAAAAGCACTAAATAAAAGTTAACTATTATTATTTCCACTATTAAGATGTGTCATCCTTATTGCTACAAAGGAAGCAGGATGCCTGTCACAGAGCAGACTGGCAATTCATATTTTTGAATGAATAAATGTGACTATTTCATAGGTTAGAGTCACATGAAAGACAGCCCAAGAATGCTGATGCTGAATATACATTCTCTTGAAAGAATGTGATTATTAATGTCTGTTAAATATTTTTCAGAAATGTCATTTCAGAACAGTTAAGAAAAAGCAGCACAAGGTGCAGTTTAGAAGTACATAACTCGCATTCGTCATCTAATGTGTCGCTGTTGTGGACAGAGATTTTTAAATTGTTGCTCCAGTGTTATGTCTAAGGCAGACTGAGAATCACTAAACGCAGAGGTTTAGCAAATGTCTGTGGAAATGGCCATCAGTTTCAGAGAACCAGTGAGGTTAAATGCTAAGGTGCAGGAGAGCAGGGCAATTCCCTTTTTAATCACTTTTACGACCACCTAATAAAAAGTCTGGTGTAGCTGCATCTTGCTGTCCAGAGACAGAAGACCAAACTTCCTTTTTCTCAGTATTACTTCTAAATGGCATGTTCACATTCAAAGGTATGTATCTTGTGCCACGTGATATACAAATGGCAATTCTCACTTTATATCTAGGACTTGGGCTTGCAGCTGTTTCTCCTCAGGTGAAAACAAAACAGAATATAATCCAGTGTCTTAGAAATGTCAAAGCTGTGCTATGTTAGTGTGTGTGTGTGTGTGTGTGTGTGTGTGTGTGTGTGTAGGGAGGTACATAGGTGCATAGCAGATTAAAATCTCTCAGGAATATTAATCTAGACAGTTCTAGAAGGAAAACATTAAGCTGGCACAAATAATTTTCCTCATGGTTCTTTCCACAAAATGAAATCTATCCTGGTATCAAAATATATTTGCCTAGTGTTAAGCTGAGGGTAAACTACCATCAACATGACATGTTTTATTGTAAATCAGAATGTTTACTTTTGACTCCCTGTGTACCTCCCAGGTCCCGTCTCAAAGTTCTCATGACCACAGGCTTTCTTGTCCCCAAGCCAGGCTTCATTCGCTCCTCCCACCTTGCAGCTCAGAATACATAACATCCAACTTATCTAACCACATCCACTGAGAAAAGCAAAAGTAACAACAAAATGCTCAACCTCAGATCTATAATAAGCTAAGCATCTCCCATGTCTTAGGACATTTTACAAAAATAAACACAGGGTACAAAAACTTAATAAATGATGTCAATCTATTTGGGCAGATTTATGGCAGGAAAGCAGTAAGAGAAACAAAGGTATGAATTGTAAATCAAATCACTTATGGAATTTCTGGAGCTAGAGAAAATCTTGCAGACATTATCAAAGAGAAAACTACTGCACCCCCCAAGTAAGTTTTCACCTTACAATCAACACTTACTTAACAGTGTCCTCTTAGGAAAGGACGTGGGTTAGGCATTAGTCAGTATGTTGTCTTTCATCCCCAGAGTCACTGGCTCTTTCCTGTCCAAGGACACTAGAACCTAGGATGCTGGCACCTTCTAGGTCTAAGAACTAAGTCCACGCTGCACATCTGCAGCAAGAGCAGAGTCCTGCGAGTGCTGGAAGGCAGTTTGGTCAGAATCCCAGCAAATGCCCAAGGTGTCCACTCCCAGTCCCTCCTGACCACCACTCTGTAAAGGGAATCTACTTGCCACAGGGGTGGAATTTCCCTTCTGCAGACTGTTAAAGGACCCTATAGCTGTAGGTGCTACTGGGGTATCTTTTCATCTGGAACAAAACAACACCCTTAATGTTCAGGAAAATGTGTCTATGAAGCATGTGCTAGAAGTTCTCGCGAATGAGCCTCAATTCCACAGGGGGAAGAGTCCTTCTACCACTCAGTGTTTCCCAGAGGTAGGCCCCGTTTTGTATAAGACTGAGGCCATGTTTATTTGCTAGGCATCTTTCACCACAGCATCTTCATCACCAAATCTCAACTACAGGGGGAGAATGAGCAGTTTTGCCAAACTCAGCATATATTTTGGTCTCAGCCTTTGTGGACCTGTATTTCCCAGAGAAGCAAATGGAAATGGTTCATAATTAAAAACATTCTGAATTGAGTGTCAGATTCATGGATTCAATCTACAGAAACAAAAGATGACGCAGCAGAATATAAAATAACCCCCTCGTTTAGAGGATAGGTTGCATTTTTCTCATAATGTTAAATATTAAGTTAATATTAAGTATTTGCTGCTGCGAAACAGTGCTTAGCTTTTTGCACTTCTATTTTTTCAATTCTGTATAAAAGAGAGGAAGCTGTCATTACAGCTGATTACGGACTGCCCAGCCTCACCACTGAGCACTGCAAGGGGCTCTCCAGAGAGTAGGCCCGGGACCTCGGCAGGCCTCTACAGCCTTTCATCAGGATGTAACTCTAAAACCAAGTCCCGAATTTCATTTTGTCAGGTATTTAATGTTGTAATTGCCTATATTCAATTCATTCCCCATGATAACATTAAGTAAATTCACAATTATATTTATAAGCTACCATGAGGTGGAGTTCATTGGCTAAATGTTGATGCCATTTAACAATTAGTTCTCACTGCCTATATTAATAAATACGGGTACTGGTGTCCTCTAGCGCAGAGTAAATTCCTTAAAACGTTGCCTGAATTTACTTCCAAAATCATTGGGACATTTAGAAACATGAAGACATGAGACTCCAATACTGGCTGTTTACAAATATTTTAACTGAGTTCTTTAGAAAAGTTTATTTCTAGAACATTTTAAATTTTTAAAATGCTACTACTAACCAAGTGACATGTTATCTGAGTTGTCTGCAAAACCCAAAGTCCCTGAGGTAAGCATCACCTGCTTCATTATATCATCCTATTGATTTAACTGTGTTTAATTAATTTAAATTACTTTTATTCGATGGTTATAAATTCACATCCTCTCTACTCCGAAGGTAAGAGTGGGAGGAAAGAAAGTGATAAGCTAAAATGACAAAGAGTTTGCACTGAATTTCAAGAAATGGACAACTAATAGAGAAATTATTTTACCTATGGCTACAATTTACCTTAAAAGAACATAGATAGCTATTATTCGTAATAAACTTAATTCATTTGCTTCATTCTCTAATTACTCACAAATATCAGAGTAAAGCTGAGGGACTATAGCGCCGCAAACCTGAAATGCTTGGAGTTTCCATAAACAGTCCCACAAACGCCCACGAGCTTCCTTCCAAAGTATCTTCACCAGCATCACAACAGAAATACATCTTCAGAGTATCTCAATCGCAGAAACGTTCACAGTAGAGTCAGAAGGTTCAAGTTCAAAGGACTGATAGACTACTATTCATAATGACCTTTAACCTTCAATCAAATGCAAAACTTGAATTCCCTTGAAAATCGGGTGACACTAACACTCAGTGATGCTAAGTCACAGAATGACCTGACACCAGTTATAGGCCCCGAGGACAGCACTGGGGCAGGTTTATGCAGTGACCACAGGAGCAGATTCACGAGCAGATTCACGACACCCACTGTGTTGTACTTGAAACCAGCTGAGCATTATTAAAATGAGCTTGGTTTTAAATCTGGAAAACAGGGGCACAATCTGTATTTCAAGCTTTAGCTGCCCTTTACCAAAACTCACTCTAAAATAATCATGTCCAATAATTCATTTTTGTCTCATTTCCAAAAACCCTGATGGTAGGGGGAAATTTTTCACACACAAAAAAAAATAAATAAAAAAGTTAACCAGCGCCACAAAACTGGGAACAAAATCCTAATGCAAAATAACTCTCACATCCTTAGTTCCAGGTAAGGATTTCTGCTCATTATCACTATTCTCACTAAATGTGTGCTTTTTTATTTTGTTTTGTTTTGTTTTTTGGTATGGCAAGGGACAAAACATCTCCAAACCCTACTCTTATTTTTTTCTGGCAGCAAGGCGACATTTGCATGTTAACACTTCATGGCCACTGCCACTCGCCAAAGACTCCAAGATCTCACACCACCCTCACTTTTACTAGCATAAGGGCGCTCAGGTGAAAGTGGAACACTCAGAAGAGGAATCTAAAACACGGCAGCATGGAGCTGTGGGAGCTGTTTTTCTTTTGCTCCTTATCCCCCCACAACCCCCCACCCCCCACCCCACCTCTCCCCCAGGGAGACAAAGTGTAAAAGCTCTGCTCAGAATGAATCAGGCTTATTTTTTAAAAGTCACCAATGGTCAAGTCACTTTGCATTTCTGAAGGTTCTCGCTTCAGGTGCCAGTTGCTTGGGCCTGTGGAGCCCATTCCAACCTCACATCAGGGCTGCCCGAGTCGTCTTATTATTTATTACATGCTATGCTAAGTACCTGTGAAAGGGGGCACTCCTTGGCCAACGAACTCTGATTCATATCTTTCAGTAAGTCCTTCAGAGCATTCCTTACTGTGGTGTGCGACCATTGTTCAGGAGGCAGGTCTTCTAGTTTGGGGCAACTATTTGAGACATAGATTAGAAAGGGGATTATTACAAGATTGCATCCCGCTGCAGAACATTCCTTTAAGACAGACAGATTTCATTTTGCGCATCAAACAGATGCATCTGGAGATTGCTCTCGGTCTCCTGATTGTTCCGATTAGTTAATTACTTTATACAACACATCTGCTGTATCGATGCATGAATTATACATCAGCTGCCTGTGGTGGCTATTTTTTCACGTTACTTCTACCTTCCTGCTCTGATGCGCTTGGGAAGACAATTTAAGGTGTACTGCTTTCTCACCAGCCGTCATGAAAAGCATGAACGTATTAACCGCCTTCCTCTCACGACTCTGTTCGTACGAATTAAAATGGGGAAAAATATATAAATAAATGTGATCGTGGCAATAGTGAACAAGGCATTCTTTCACAAAATGTACACAGATGGCACTGCTCACGATACGCAAAAATATTTTTCTCTTAAGTAAACTTTATGTAAAATGCCTTCTTATAATGCATCATTTAATTGACTTCATGCACAAAGTCTTATCTTTTGATAACCCGCACAAACCTACACATTTGGAGGGGGGAGGAGTGGCTTCTAAATCACACACTAAAGTTAGGAAAATAAAGCAGAAGGTGTAGGTGGTAACCAAGTCAATTTGCATTAACATTTCTGAAACAGAGTTTAAAGAAAAAAAAAATTTAAAAAAAAAGGCTGACCGACATGCTTTACTTCAAAAGGCCAGTGAGGGAGAACGGTCAGCCCTAGAATCGCTGTCCTGACTCACCTGTGCAACTGAATTTTCAATGTGACCACATGATACACGTCTTGAAGCATATCTGCCACCGTAGCATCAGGGGCATCTGTCACGTAAGACAGTGGAACTGGATTCCACTTTCCGACCTGGATTAGCCCTAGTCCAGATAAAGAGAGTGTGTCACTAAATATTTCACCCTGCTGATAACAGAGCTAGTAGAAAGTCTTTTCTTCTTTCATTGCCCCCACCACAAGCAATATTGTTATTTCTGTCTGAATGATTCCCTTCCCTCTAAAAGGCAGGTCAATGAAAATATTCACAGCTTAGCTTTCCAAATTGAGAAATTATGTAAATGCCGGTAGGGTTGTTTATTATTTTGGAAATAAAACCCCATCAATAAAACCTATGCAGAGGCCACATTTTCCTAAGTTACAGGAAGTTCTAATAAGACATAGCTGAACCAGTTCTAAATAGCTTTACGATTTAGATAAGATTCCCTACTGCAATGGGAATCAGCATTGAAAAATACTTTACAGCCCATAAAACCATCAGAAACAGAATAAAAGAAACAGAACTAGATATTCAGTCATAAATGCAAATTGACTCTCAACAGTCCATCTGCTCAAATACGCTCCTCACTTCCTTGTGGGTCCTCAGTGGAGCAGATTATTAAGGTCAATAAGCATACTAATGATTCAGCTGAAGTAATTTAAAAAAAAAAATCTACCTCGACATTCCACATGAGCAAAATGTGTGTTAACTAAACCAAACTGAATTAAGCCAATTTTTTAAAGCCACAGTCTATAAGGAAGCAATGTAACACACTGCCTACAGTTCTTTGAATGAAAAATACTCAGTGCTTTCTCTGCAAGGTAAACAAAGGATGCCAAGCAATTTTTCCAACCCCACATCTGCGTTATTTACCTTTGGCCTGGGCAGCAGAGCTATGCGAATAACCCAGAGACAGCAATGCCATTTCTATCAGCTGGTTGAAAAGCATATCCTTTCTCACCAACACAAATTCTGCATGCTCCTCCTTGCAATCATATTCAATGGCGTTTTCATAATGTTCCACCACACAGAAAACTGGTAGCATGGTTCCTATCAAAAAGACAGAAAAAGAGACGCAAACCAACAATCTTCAGGAATACATAGAGTCGGGGTGTGGAGGGGGGAGAGGGAGGAAAAACTAAGGGATGAAAATAAATCTTCACAGCCATGAGAGAAGGGAGACTGTTTCCAAGGCAGACAGGCCACAGAGAGACAGGCACGCACACACAAAAATATACATTCTTTATTATCTTTAAGTTGAAGACAAATACTGAGAACGTGAACTTGGTCCTAAGTCACATAGGCTCTGCTTGCATTTTAACAGTGCATTTTCCAAAATTAATTCATGCAGAATTACCTCTCTGATCAAACAGTAGAGCTGACGACAGAGAAGTAAGTGTCCTGTCTGCTCTGCTGTGAGTGGTATTCAGTATGCAAACGTGACTACTGTACTTGTCTGCAGACAAACCCACCTTTGAGCTTCCCTACATGTTCTCGTTAATACTAAACTTTTCCATTCACATCCAAACAAATTATCTGGGACCCTAAAATTATTAGCACTTCCTTCCATTTTGAAAGACATTTACTTGACCGGTTCCATTAAAGAAACACAAAACTTAACCAAACTGATGCTCAAAATATATGATTTCAATATGTGCATAATACAGATAAAGACGATTTATTCTTACAGTCATTCATTTAATCTACCTGAGAAAAAAGATATCACCGTAACTATATGTCTTTAAAATGAACAATCTTAGTTCTCAAAAATGAGATACAAATGAGAGAGAGAGGGGGAAAACTGGTCTCAACAGGACATATGAGGATAAAGGAATCTGCCTCGATTCGATGTGTTCTCCCTTTATTTACTTTAATCCAACAGCCTAACTCGGTAGCTAGATGATTAATAAGCCCAGGCCACACCACTGTTAGAAAAGAGGCTTCTAGAAATTGCAATCACGGAATGCTGTGCTTCTCAAGGTGCGTATACGCAGCCAGCGCTCTGTCAGACTTCCAGTGATAAACGGAAAAGGGTTAAAAGCAGATGCATCTGAACTGCACTGTGGCAAACTGCCAGGAAGGTATCATCTTTAGCATAAATGATGACAAGGGTTACTTTAACAGGGCACCCAGGGTCCCCAATTAGTCCTCTAACATTAATGCCTCTGAACTCGCTGGATCCCACCAACTTCTGAAGATGCCTCGTGCATACCAACCAGAGCTAAAATTCAGGATTTCCTAGCAGAAGATGCCCTTTAAAAATGCTCCATTTGCTGGTTTGTGCTGAACAAAAGCCGGCAATAAAACAGCTACATTTTTCTACATGTGCATCTTCACCAAAGCTTTAGTGAACTGTTCACGAGAGATTCCAGCTCTGACAAATAAACCCCTTTAGGTTTACTTAGAAAAGCCCACAAACTCATTCAGAGAGACCCAACAGGCTAGGCATGAAAAACAAGTCGCAGAGCTTGCCAATATTCTTGTCATTCATTCAGCTGTTTTATACCAGAGAGAGAATCCATGAGGGATCAGAGGAAGACTTGGGGAGACCACAATAAAAATAGCAATATGCAAACTGATGATTTCTTCCTTGGCTTGAAGGGACTTTGGCAACATCTCTTAAACAAATAAACAAAACCATCCAACCCCTTTTACTTATAAGTCGTGCTTTCTCAGCTCAGTCACAATTTTTATCTGACACCTGTCAAACAGAAACCATGCACATGAAAAATAATATTAAAAAAAAAAAAAAAAACACTACCACCACCAAAAGGCTTTGGCAATTTTGTTGTTTGAAGTAAGCAGAAAACCTTTTACAATTACACTGCATTTTAAAAACAAGTCACTATGAATGCAATGCTAAAAAAAAAAAAAAAAAAAAGCATCTGAGCAGGAAGTGAAATTACTGTACTTTGGTTTCTCCTCCCCCTGTCCTGATGTCTTCAAAGAGTTGGGTTAGAACATGAAAAATATGAACCGTGATTTTTCTTCTTACAGGATTATAGACCGTGTTCCACTGTAAGCTGTTCCTCACACCTACTTCTGTAAGTTTTTCAATCTATTGAAATATATTGGACTTATTTTGGACTTTATTGATCAAGTTTAGAGGTACCGTGTAGATAATAAAGGAGGCTGCTGAAGTGACAACAGTGTCACTTAATTACCGATCTACTTGCTAAATCTTCTAGCAAACTGTCACAGTTGTCCTGATAGAGGAGTATTGCTGAGCAGCAGACTTCTCGCAACCGTCTGATTATTTGTGCTGGTGTTTGGTGAGACTTCCAACTACAGCAACTTCATAACCTTCCAGTATTAAAAGGGGAGTGCACTGGTCACTGCTGCATGCTAAAAATACCACATGATTTAAACCTGGAGGCAGTCTTAGAAGCTTTTGCTGAAGGTTTATGAGCCTGTGTAAACAGCACGTCTGCCATAAGGAGCAGTGAAGTCTGTAGAATCCTTGTCTAAAACTGTCCTGGCATTAAAGTTTGCTGTGCAAATATCACATAATACCAGAGACAGCTGAAATCTCCTATTTAGGAATTTATGGAACTTATATGTTTGCAGGCGTCAGAAAGTCTTTTTTATAGAGCCCCAGTGCTTCACAGTACAATATTAATGCACTCTGTTTGAAAAGCCGTAATAAATTATATTTTTAATGCTCTTACCCTGGCTTTCTTAAGATGCATACATTCTTGGCAAACAATCAATAAATAGGGTAATCATGAGTAGAGGCCAAAGAATTTGCTGAAGTGCTGTTTTTCCATTTTTAATAGATAAAGATCTAACAATACGGACTGCTGTGTCTGTTCATTTCAGGATCAATATATTCTTTGTTTTCGCCAAACCAAGGAAAAAATAAATGATTGTATGACAAATGTTATGCATCAAACACAATGAAATTCCTCTGCCTTCTAACTTTATCTACTTAATATTCTTGGTTGCTAAAAGATGGTATTTTTATCCTTTGCTTAGCAAATGTAAGGAAAATCTGAATCCTATACACAGCTCTTCAGTGACAAAATAAAGACTATTATGAGGCACACACATTATACTCGGGCAGGCACTGCTTTATACAAACAACAGCGTGGAACACCAAGTTGTTCGACTCCGTCAATTTAATATGAAACTGCTAGAAAGGCACCACCCAGCTACACAGTCTGCTTAAACTTGCCTAAGTCTGCTCGTCCTTTAACCAAAGTTATCCAATTTTAGCAAATATCAAAAATTAGCCTCATCAAGCTTTTCACTGCTAAATAATGAATATGCTCTTAAGGAAAAAAAGCCACAAAAAATGCTATCACAAAACTTTTCCATCATCTCACATAAGATTTCCATGATTTCTAACACTGCCTGACAACTAGTAATCCCATGAAAGAGCTGGCACGGTCCTCAAATAACCCAAGTGTCTTATGCTTAATCTGGGTTAGCTGAAGCCACAGCCACCTACACATCCTCTCTGCCGCAGTAACACCTTATCAAGGGAAGCCTTGCATAACCAAGACCAGCATATGCTACCCAGCCCTCATCATCCAAAATGTCCAGTGACTCCAGTCTCCAGAGGAGCAAGATGCTCCACTCAAGCACAGAATCTACACTTTCAAAACGTGGCTGACACTGCAGCCAGGATTGTCAGTAATTCAGATCAGAAAGGGAATGGAGGAAAATAACATACAGAAACCAGTTCTGCCTCTCCACCCCCACACACAGAGGCCTTGGATAGAATCAAGGGTTCGAAGGTGTCCAGGATCTGGCTTGAAAGTGCATCTTTATTTACCTTTCCTAAGGTTGGTTTTCATCAGATGGCCCGAGTGTTTTAAAGGCACTCCCTGCATTTTTGCACCTGTACTCCCAAGCCTTCCTCTTCCTAGCGGGCTCCCGTTCTGCTCCAGGCGGGCAATCTTGGCTGGTGGACCCTTCGGATCGCTCACATTGTTAGACATTTCTGAATGTTCTTTCCCCTGAGTTGCCTCGTTCAAATGATCCATACTCAGTTACCCTCTAAAGATCACCTGCCAGAATTAAAAAAGAAAAGACATGTTATAATTGGTGGGTCTCCATCTCTTTCTGCCTCTCTGTGCATATGTATATATGTAAAGAGACATACAGGTTCTACCTCTAGATATTTGTAAGATTGCTTACCTAGATATATAAATATAATGCAGATGTTACCATGTTTCTGAGAAACAGCATTAAAATTTCCATTCAAACTAAACTAGATATTTGTAAAAACTATACCAAAATACATAAATTAAAAATGTAACTATTCATCTACCAACAAAACTAAGGTGTGAGGGCTTACTTTAAGGGCAAGAATGACCAGAAGTATAATTAAAAAGGAAGTGAGAAGAATTTATATAGCCCCAATTTTTAAAAATTAGAAACTCATTACAATACACAATAGCAACACTTTAATCAAGGAGGGAACAATTATCACATGCCAACATGCTAGCTAAGTCTGATGTATGTGCTTACATTTTTCATAGTTTAATTTTTATGAGGGGAAAATATACATATGTCACTTCAAAAGAAGGAAGTCAGCACCTGCTTTTTAAACTCCCCACTGGCTTTTATAGGTTAATTTATAGAAAAAGTTTCCACTATCAAAGTTTCAGGAGTTATCTGACCTGTTAAACAAGTAGTAGTCAAGTCCTAGTTAACATGTGATTGGATCATTTTACCCCTAAGAAAGGGACAGAAGTAAGCAGTTTCTTCAAATACCCCACATACTGAAGCATTGTTACTCATGTGTTTGAGAATTAACATTTGAGCATCCCTTGGTAATAGGATGCTATTATAATAATTTTAACAGAAAAATACATGAAAAGACTTTGTGGCATACACATTAGATCCAAGTGTCAAACCTGCTACTTAAAAAAAGCTTCATGATTTTGATAAAACATAATCACCAGCACTCAAAAATAATCCCGATATGCAATGAAGTCAACGTCTTAATTAACTTCAACAAATTAATAGATATTCATTTTCAGTCATATTATACACTGGACATCAATTTTCACAGTTTATAATAAAGCAAAACTAGTACAGAATCAAAGTTACTTCTAAATTACAGATTTATGCAGCATGGGTAAGAACAGGTATTAGAACTCTTTTATGAACTTTCACGCTACTTTTAAGTAATGAGTTTATTGATAAAAGGATAAAGGGACATTTAAGAAATCTAGAGAGAGCGTGATTGTCAGTTTCTTCCAGCTGTCTGATAGTTCAACTTATACTTTTAAGCAAATAATTATGCCAAAGAAGCTATTAAGATCGGGACTTGCTGGAAGCAGCCTGTCTGTTGGGCCATTCTATAAACCATGTCTCCAGGTCTAACCAAAAATGACTCTGTCCCTTCTAATCACAAGGGAGTGGAATGGGGAGGAGCAGCCGTGGTAGTCTGTAGGTTTAAAAGCAAACTTAATACCAACTGGAGAAGTACAAACTTGGAAAAATAATGGGTACTCATCCTTGCACTGGCGGGTGGCACGCTCAGAACTAAAGGTTTACGGTGGATTCCAGGTCCCATCTGTTTTTGGTTATGAGGTTCATTAACAATAAATGTGCCTCTTTTAACCACTTTTTATCAAGATTACTCTTTTCCATTATATTAAGCTGCAGTCTAAAGCCAAAATTAGAGAGTGATGATTATTAACTTATTCAAAGCACTCTTTATACTGTTTCATATGGATTATAACACAGGGCTGTCTTTTCTGAAATTGGTTGCCTCACCCTGGAGCAGAAGATGAATTTGAAAACATGATTTGAAAAGAAAATACTTAAGCTTTGGGGCAATTTAAAGGGGGGGGGGGATTGGGGGAGTAAACAGCATCAAAGTTAATGCTACAAAACAAATTAAGTAGTCACGAGGCTTAACAGCATTATAAACTATACAGCAAATGAAACTGATAGATTATAATTTAGTTCATGTATTGGCAATCAAAACATCACACAGGTCATGCAAAACTGTCCTTCCAATACCCACCTATAAGCGACTATTAAACACTCAGTCATCTTGTAAAAGACTTTACATTATATAGCAAAATTACATGCACATAAAACACCCAATTTACTCATTTACTCTATGCCCAAGGCTAAAGTTCACCAAACCTCAGTTTGGAATTGCAAAGAGCAACAGCCACCGGGCCTTCCGACTGACAGCACTGGAACTAACTACCTTCTCAACAGATGCCAGGCTGAAGAGTTTCTTTTGAGTTGCACATTTTAAAACCCTTTTTAGTGCAATGTCTGGTTGGCACACAGAAAGCACACTACTTTCTCAAAATCCCATTTCCCTCCTCATAAACTAAGTCCCTATATGATAACTGCTGAATAAAACAGTGAACTCAGACGCAGCAATTATTTCCTTTAAAAAGAAAAAGAAAAGCACGAAATCCCGGTTTCAAGAACCTATTCTTTTGCGATGTGGGACCGTTTTCAATGAGTTCCTTGCTGGTTGGCCTCCCTCGCCCCCACAGAACCCCATAATCACATTTTAAGAGATTGTGCCCTTATCCATTCCATATGGCCGGAACGATCCAGGCCAAGCTTTCACTGTGACCTTTTAAAGAGACAAAGAAGCAAAGTACTATCTAGAAACAGAAACACTGCAGTTTTACTGAGTGAAATTAGCAAAACCGACCTGAAACTCACCACTTCAAAACTTGACAGCATATAAATAACAATAACAAAGGAGATTTCCTTTGCAGCCCGGGTTCTTGAAGAGAAGTTCAAGACTGATGTTTTCTATGTCCTTTTTTTTTTTAATTAAGAAAAAAAAAAAAAAAAGGCAGCAGACCTGAAGGCGACTTCCCCTGAAATTGTATTATTTTCTCTTCCCCTACCCCCGCTCCCCTAAGCGGGGGAAGGGCAGAAACGAACGTCTAGAAGAGTAGCCATGGGAGAGGGGAGTTAAAAAAATCACCATTCGAAAAACAACATATATGGTTTGTAAAATGTCTAACCTCGGAGAACGGGGCTTTCGATGGGGGAGGAGGGGAGAGTGGGAAGGAGGGAGGAGGGAGAAGATAAAATTGATCTGACAAGTGATTCGTTGGGGGGGGGATCGTAAAAACAAAGCAAAACCCCGTTATGAGCTGTACACTGTGGTGGTGCTGGGGAGGCGAGGTGGTGACTGAGGATTCTCTTAAAAAAAAAAAAAAATCACTGCGGACCAGGTCTCCAGAAAGGGAGAGAGGGGGGGAAAAAAGGTCCCCTCGCTTCCCTCCCTCCCTCCTGCTCGCCCGGGTTCTCCGGTGAGGACAGAAAGTCTACTTCTGGCTGTCACTTGCAATATTGTTCTCCAGAAACCCCGGAGAACACAGAAGGGGAAGGCCACCTCGCCGCCCTTCCGATCGCCCCCAGCCCCCTCCCCGACAATTGCGACTAATATTGACAAACCTTAAACTTTCTTCCCACAGCCTCGCGCCCCCCACGAGGGCATCTACCGGGGGACAGCAAGGGTGGGGGGCAGAAGGTCACGAGAAAAACCCCGGAAAGGCACTAAGATGCCACTTTTGATTCGGCCCTCGCTGACAACAGCCCCGAGGACCCTCTCCCAGCCCATGGACGCGAGGCGGGGAGCGTCTGGGGAGCCGAGAGAGTGCGGGAGAGAGAAAGAGGGTGGGGGGGAGGGGAGGGAATCAGCAGGCACCCCCAGCCACCTCCGCCGCCTCCGCCGAGACAAACTCCCCGCCCCCTCCCCCCCAAAAGTCGCCGAGCTCTCACTCCGCCCGAGTCCGAGGTAAACAAGGAGCACCACAATGGCACTTGGACTTGGGGGTGCGGGGAGAAACCCGGAAACCCCCACAAAACTGATGAGGAGTTTCCCGAAAGGAAAGAGGGGAGTGGGAAGCGTCCCCCGGAGTGGCCCGGGCTGGAGGCTCGGTCCCGGGCCGGCTAGAGGGCGGCTGTGGCTGTTGTTGTTGTGACGAGGCCGGTGGTTGCCGGGTGGCACGGGGAGAGGTGTGTGTGTGTGTGTGTTGGTGAGTGTGTGCGTGCGTGTGAGCGCGAGTCCCCGGACGGGGCTGCTCCTCTCTCTCTCCCTCGCTCGCTCTCTCTCGCTCTCCCCCTCGCTGCCGTCTCTGCCCCCATTAAATCATGAGTTGACTCATCCCGGCCGCTGTCGCCGCCGCCGCCGTGCCCAG
>NW_004567134.1:7647456-7666251 GCF_000260355.1 Condylura cristata | reverse complement strand
GGGGAGGAGGGGGCGCGAGCCCAGGGGGAAAACTGAGCCACCCCCCGCACGCCACAAAAGCCACAGAAAGGAAGACGTCGGGAGCGTCGCGGGCGGGCACCCCAGGGACCCGCGCGGCGGGGAGGGCGCAGCCGGCCCCGCGGGAGCGGGACGCGGGCGCCGAGGTGGGGGACTTCAGGAAGTGGCTGAAGGGGACCGTCGGAAGGTGGTCTCCCGGGCAGCGCGGGGCGTGCGGAAACGTTTGCGGAGGAATAAAGGCCAGGCTCCCGGAGAGGCTCCCGCAAACGTGTGTCCTCCGAGGATGGCTCCCAAACTATTGGGAGCTCGCGTTCCAAAAGATCTGAGTCAGCTTTCTGGACTAGTCGGAGGCAGGTTCCAAACTCGCTCACTTCTGAGCCGTAGGACACGCTGGAGGGAAAAATGCGTGTCCCACAGTGGCCGAGTTAAACCAAATTTGGGTCACTCATTGAAAGAGACCTGTGATTACAAAGTGAGAGATGCCACCATTCTGAAATGAATACACCCCCGGCTAAAGACGAGAAAGTTGGGGTTGTGTCAGTAAGTAACTTCTGTTGCAATCTAGGGTAAATTACCCGGTTAGGGAAATGGTCATTAGCACATCAATATGATTCTCTTGCTGGATAATCTATTAAAAATAGTTTATATAAAAATGCAGAACACTATTCGCCCCCAAACAGAAGCAGTGTTTATAGCTTAGGTTTTTAGTACTTACATCTTACCACCCTAAAGGCAGTTCCTCATTAAACAAAAACAAAAATGTTATCAGAATTATTTTTCAGAACATACTAGCAGGGAAAAGAGAAAAATCAGTCAGATAAACATTTTGTTACACATAAAAAAAGCAACAAGTTAGCACAAGTACAGAGATAAGAGGGAAATATGCAAATTAAGCTCTTTAAAGCTACCAATACCCTCTGAGAGACACTGTTTACATTAGAAATCTAAGAAAAGCAGAAGATAAAGTACAGAAAATAATGGCCTCCTGGGGGAACAAGTTTAGGAGAAACACAATGAAAATATATCACTCTAATGGCACCCAAGTTTCACCCAGAAACCCGAAAGGTTAGTCAAAATCGAGGAAGGCAATCGTGAATCTTGGCACATGTAAAAACTGAGCCTTGAGCGAAAGAAGCAACATGGTAATAAAACAAACAAACAAAAAAACACAGCATCAAATACCAAAAAGTAAATATAAGACAATCTTTACTAAAAACTCCAAATTATACCACATTTTAAAAAGTTGAAGTGAGGCGAAATAAGGAAGATACTTAAAGTGTAAGAAGCATAATCAATAAAGAAATGTACAAACACAGCAAAAGTTAAAGTTGGATTTCTGCATGGAAGTACTGAAATGGATTCCAAAAAGACATTTTTTAAATATTGCTACTTTGAAGAACAGAGAAAACCATCAATTACCTCTATAATGACAATAATCTTTGCAATAGGACAGGTTAAATTATCAATTCCCAAGATGAGGATTTTATAAGTTGGTGATGCCTCATGTTTCCTCTGTCTGGTTTTCAGCGAGGACAATGCATTCTAGTAGTGACACTGCACAAATTCAGTGAGCAAAATTTTTTTAAAAGATTACTAGTGGACTACAAAATATTTATGCCTGCAACTTCACTTGACATGCAGTGCTTTAAAAAAATAATAAAATTAGTAGGTCATTGGGCAAAAAAAGGAAAAACTGGGAAAGTGAAATGAAGACTAAAAAAGTGTTTTTTAAAAAAGTTTCAGTATTAGGAAACACTGGAATAAATATTGTAAGTTTTATTGTAAGTTTTATTCCATCATTTATACATAGAAGTAAGACAAAAAGCTTCCTGATTGTCTTATTCCCCTAAGGAGCTGTTCAATGTTATGTAACACAGGGATTAAGTATAGTAATCTTTAAATCTGAATAACACCTTTTCTCCAGGAATTCAGAAACATAAAATTTAGAAGTGTCTAATAAGGTCGGACATGGCCTCAGAAAATGGTAAACAGGATCAATGAGGATAAAGCTATCTAAAACTGACTTTTATTATAAAGAATAATGATATAGTACAATTATAGATCTATTCATCACATATCCATACTCATTTTCCCTCAAGCACATTCTTTATTTCAGAACTATGTGATTATAACAAATGACATAAGTAAAATTGCACACAGAATTTTGTATCTTCCAAGTAATATAGTGCATTGATGAACTTAATTACTATACATTATCTACCCTTTAGAATAGTCAGAATAGCCATTGAGCAATGACCTGGGTAAATTCAGATGTGAAAAAAGAAGGAAAAAAAAGGTAATTAGGAAAACCATCTTCCTGAGGCATATGCGAGGACAAACTACCATAATGGAGGAGGAAAAAAGCATCAAGTTACTCCACACAATTTATTGCAATTTGGGCAATAAAGATGGGAGCACATATTGAAAAAAGTTAAACTTTATAAACCTAGCTGTCAAAATAGAAAGCTTCAAGAATATGAAATATTGCAAGTCAAATACATGAACTGTATATATAACATGTGCTTGTACAGTTAAAACAGAGGACATTAATATTTTACCACATGAAAAGGCATTGAAAATGGTTCCTTCCACAAAGGTAACAACAAAGATGAAATCTTTTGACAGCTATACCAGATTTTGGGGGAAAAACAAAACAATTTAATACTGAAAGGACAACTGTATGTTTCCGATGGCCCCGTATTAAGATAAATATGCAGGCAGATATCCGAAGCATTAAAACACATTCAGAGATCTGAATAGCACATACATTTGTAATAAACAGAGAAAGCATTTAGATTCTGAACGCTTTTAAGATATGGCAACTCAGCCAGTCACTGTTAGCAAAGCAATGCTCACCATCATAGCACTTTCTAAGGGCATGTTTTATTTTTTTTATCATCTTTTTAAATTCAAATACAGTTGGCTATCTCTCCACACTCTCAGAGCAGCACAATTTATGTAGCATATTGCTCTTTTTGTCCTGTCAACTCTTTGTCGTTGGCTTTAGCTGCAGGTGGTGTTTTCCATGTATGAATTTCTGGGAAGAGGTTCTGTGTTGTCCATATAAGGATGCCTATTTGAGCCATATGTTTTGCTGTCATGTGTCTCATTTTGTCTGTCTGGGATGTCAGGACTGACTTCCACATCGTTTCTTGAATGGACCAACTACACATTTGTAAGAACAGAGAGAAAAGGAGCTGGTGCTGGAGCCCAAACAACTTTGTGAAAACATACATTTGAGAGGAAATGCAATATCCTGTAAACATTTGCACCCTTCTTCTCACATCTTATCTGTGACTGACATCACAACTGCATACAGTTTAGGAGAGCATCTACTTGAGCAAGTTTAGAAGTCTACAGTGCGTGCGCGCGCGCTCGTGTGTGTGTGTGTGTGTGTGTGTGTGTGAACATATGTGTACTGTGCTCAGCTGCACAGACCCCTTATCTTGGCACACATTAGCTGCCCTACTCTGACAGCCCCGGGCCCTACAGCCATCTTGACCCAGCCTTGAACTTGGGGAAGGGAAGCTGCCTCATGTTTTTCTTATTTACTGAATAAACAGAACTCTAATGAAACTTTCTGCCTAATCTTACAAAAAGGTATGGCTCCATTTTATACTCTCATAGCCTCTTGCATTTCTCCTTTGTAACTCACATCACTGTCTTCATCAATGAACAATCTGGATCATCACTGGCTTGATAGATGCCTGCCATCCTCGATCCTAAACCCTATGAAAATCAGTGACTGTGTCTTGCTCTTTGCCCTATTACTAGAAATTCATACAGTGTCCTGACCTTGTGGTACCTATACTCTGAGTGAATAAAAGGGAGCAAATAGCTCACAGTATCACTTATAACCAACTTCCACTGCTAAGCACAATGACAGTTCATGTTGGAGATGGCAGCAGTCGAAGAAGGGGATCGTGAAGGGTGTGACTATATCATTTAAATTTGAAGTAAAATTAAATAAAATTTACAATTTAGGTCCTCGGCTACTCTTCAAGTACGTTTGTCCCAGATGGCTCGTGGCTATCCTCTCAGACAGTCTAGATTATAGAACTCTCCTAGCACTGCAGAAACTTCTGTGAGATAGCACTTATCTAGAGAACTACAATAAAAAGACAACTAAGTAGATCCAGGACCTGGCCAAGAGGAGTTCTTAGAGGTGCTGAAGGGCTTTCAGACATTCTAATAATGTCCAAATTGAAATCATTTTCCATTTTAGAATTAGTGCATAGACCTGTAAAGTTGCAATGGAATGAGACTTGTGTGCCACTGAACACAGATTTAAGACATCTTTCTAGACATGTCTGTTATCTGAAAGGGTCCTGTGGTACATTTGGAGTAATGCATTTACCCTGAATTCTGCTTTCCACTGAGTATTTAAGTAGCTCAGAGGTGAATTTAGAAGCCATAGTCACCCCCACACTCACTTCCATCCCCCACCTTAAATAAGCAGAGTTGCTATTAGCACTGGCTCCTTTAGATACCTATTGTAGGCACCTACTCAAAGTTGGAGGCCATCCAGACAACACTCACATAAAGGGGTGCTGCAGAAACTCAGAGCAAAAGACTTGAAAATGTTTCAGGGGACATAACGGAGAAATGACAATGAATTTTAAATATGGCCTTCTGGTCTTAAGGGTTTTTTTCTCCCACTCATCAGTGGGGTTTCAGTTATAGCCAGATAGACAGTGATCAAACTTGTTTACTAATTATGTTGGGATGGATGTAAATACCCCCAGGGAATTTGTGGTAAGATTTTAATACAGAAAGGTCATTATTAAAGTTGAACAAGGAAAGGTCAGTGCTTGAGGCTAGTACTGGAGAGATGGATAAGGAAAGTAAGTGGCCCTCCTAACAGGATATCTGGGCCTTTATCCTACAAGTACTATGATATTTTAGCATGTATGTATTCAGCAACATTTTTTTTTTAAGATTTATTTATTCATACAGAACTGGGGTACAGGCCAGAGATGCGGAGGGTGAGAAGATTCACCAGGGACAGAGCGGGGAGCAGAACAGGCTGATCAACGAAGTACACTGCTGAGGGGAGCAGCGGGCGGGTCAGGAGAGGTCTGCCTGGCCATGTGGTCACCTCCGGGACAGGCGGGGATCAAACTCATGCGAAGTGGATTTAGCTTCTCAGTGCAGTGCTTTAACCCGCTGCGCCACCAGGGAGGGCCTCAGCAAACATTTTTAAGAGTCTCATGCTCTACCAACTGAGCTAGCCAGACGGGTTCAGCAAACATTTTTAAATGCTCCCCTTTTTTTCTAAATGTCTTCTCCAGCTATTATTTCCTTTTTGTTATTCCATCATACTACCTGTCCCTCGGTGTAGCCAATCACAGGTTGTTCCCATGACCAAGCTCCCTCACTGCAAGATGTTAAACATGCCAAGAGTGCACTTATGTCTGTCTACCTGGAGACTCTCGTGATGTCTGCCATTGCAGCAAGGAGTCCAAGAACTGTTTTTATGAGTTGTAAGAAGGAAGCAAAGCCAGGCACCAGGATCAGATGTTAGGTCAGTAGCTCCCCAAATCTCTTGAACTTGAAGAATTTCTTCAAGAATCCAAATGTCTAGTCCACACCCCTGGAAATTAAATCTGAATGGCCAATAGTGGGAGCCAGGCACCCACTTTTTAGAGCTCCAAGGTGACTGCTGGGTACAGCCAGATTCTGCACTCACTGGGCGAGGTGATGGTTGGATGTCTACCTGCTAGGACATCTTCAGATGAATTTTACACTTAATCCTGGGGTCACTTGGAAAAGTTAAGTCTAAGGACCCAGTATTTGTGGTCCAATATTGAAGTAATGTATGTCCAGCAAGCCATTTGTTTCAAACGCCCCAAGAGAAAGTGGGGGACAAACTATAAGATCATTGACTTGGTAAATCAAGGTATGCTGTTTAAGGAACCATGATAAATTAGCACTTGGGCATTTGCTTGAGATTTACTAGGGTGCCAGAAATCCTGCACAAGTATATGATTTATCATCGCAGACATAAGCAACTAACCACAAAATTACACATGGAAATACAGTTCTAAAACCAGTCTGTTATTACTGGAGCCAGAGCAATCCCGGTTTCCTCTAATTCTTTTTTTTTTTTTTTTTCCAACTTAGTTGTACATGATTTTTCTCCCAGGAAACTTCAACTTTGAGTGGGATTCTTCTTGAAAAGCTGCAAGCTATTCAGGTTATTTCCAGAGCCCTAACTGTTGTACAATGCTCTTGGGAAGATAGGGATTTTCATGCTAACAAAGTCAAATAATAATGGTTCCCATCAACCTTTAGCCAAGACAAATCAATCAAATCTTCCTGGAAATCTGAATGCCATTGTTAATCTTTCCTGGTTTAATTGGAGGGAGAAAGAGTTTGAGATTGCAATGGACCTGGATCCTAGTCCAGATGGCTTTGGGGAAGTATCGGCCAAAATCAATATCTGATATTATACTGCTATGTTCGTTGATCACCACAAGGCACTGAACCAGGGTCTGTCCATCAACAAGGAAAGTGTGTGACTGCTAGACACCTGGACAATGATTAAATACCACCGTAATGTTTGAAATTTGTTGAAGCAAACAAGTTTTTAATTTTAATTCAAAATTTCAACTCAAAACGGAAGCACATTCTATTTGGAGTGATGGAAAAAGATTTGGAAGCAGATTGTGGGATGGTCACACAACAGTGCAAAAGCAGTTAGTACCACTGAATTATATACTAAATATTGTCAAAATGACATGTTTTATGTTAAATATCTTTTAACCCGATTAAAAAAAAAATTGAACCAAGGGGGGGGGGAATCCACTAAAGCAAAACAATCCTTCATTCATTCCCAGAGGCTGGCTGATAGATATTATCATGTAAATATGAAAACAGAAAAACAATGAGCTACATCACACTGAACAACCCCATCCTCACCACCAACCTTCTATCACTTTGTCCTTACCCGCCAACAGTCATGGTCCACTCTCGTCTAGATAATTAATTCACATGATGAATACCTGACCCAACGATAATTAACATGGATTGGTAATTAGAGACCAAGATCCCACCCAAAGTAGGTAATTTGATAGCCCTCTGTTGCAAGGAAATGGTTCTCTTTTCAGATTTGATTCTATACTGTTGTATCTTCGCAGAATAAAAGAAAGAAGCATAGACAAAAACAAACAAAAAGTACTCTGAGTCTAAAAACTCTTTTTCGGATGTTTTTGAAAGGCATAAAATATTACTATATGCATTCAATAGCAGACCCTCCCAAAGAAACAGTGCTTCTAAGGTCAAACATGTACCTGGGGTACAGCCAGCTGTGCAACAATTGTATACATATAGTCAAGGCAAATATTTGTAAATTGTTTCTGTACAAAGACTTCAGATCCATTTTTTAATAAAACACTGTCGTTCCTTTTGTTCTAAAAGTCCAAAAGGCTTTTCAATTTTATTTTATCATTCATTTATCAGTGACAATAATTAGGTTTAAATTATTGACTTCTGCATGAATAATTTGTAATATCTTTTTCTATATATATTGTCCTATATTCTCTTTCCTAACATCTATTCTTAGTGATTCTATGTTATGGGCTTTTACAGTAATGATGGGCTTTTAATAAATTGGGGATTTGTGTTTAAATCATCTAATTGAAGTTCAAGCATAGAGACATATATATTTTTTTCAAATGCATAACTAAGAAATGTGACTATCAAGTGAAGTCAAATTAAAATTACATATTACATATGAAAGCATAAAAAATACTAAAACATATGCTAGAGCATATCCTGTTACCTATTTTTCCAGTGCTTCTTTGTTTATTAATGCGCTTATTGTGGGATGTAATTCACTAGATAGCTAACATGGACTATAAATATACATGCAAATTTCCAGCTGATAGGAAGCAAAAAGTTGATAAATACTGCTACATTATAACTTTAAAAACAGAACTAGTAAGCCTTCAGGCTATTTTTTAATCATTTATTTTTATTTATTCTGTGAAGACTATTTTCATTTGTATTGTTTTTTATATATATATAAATACACTTGGGAGAGAAACAAACAGCATATTTATGAAAAATTTTGATGGGGACCAGCTTGTAACTGTTTTAAGACTATATTGCTTTAAAAGATGGACAATATTCTATCACCTCTACAAATGAAAAAATACTACACATTCACATTTTATCTAATGAAAACTAAACTTCTTATTCCTCTATGGAGGTAACAAAGCTCTCCAAAAATAACTTTTTTTAGATCCCTTTGCAGACAAAGAGGTTTTGTCACTAAGAATTATAACACTGCAAACACATATAAAGGCATCTCTGTGGCTGGCATATGCTTGTAGTCCAGGACAGAAACCAAATCTTGGGAGGCTTTCAGAAGGTTGGGGAAATACAATTGTTTGGCCAACAGGACAATATGAATAAATAGATATCGGACACACGGAAAGCACAATAGGATATATATTCACGGATACTATTTGCACATTCTATGAGAGTATTGCACAACTCAAAACTAGTCCACCCCAGATTTCATGAGAAATCCTTTAAAACCCAGAGTTAATGTAGCAGCTCCATGATGACCAAGTGACTCCCACAAAAGATGGGATAAATGACATTGTGCTAAAAGCAATGGAGAAAAAGGTAGGGAAGTGAGATTTTGGTCAGGTTCCCTGTGTACAAAATGATGGAAACAAATCTTATCACTTTCAAGACTACATTTAAAAAAAAAATGATCTGCCCTTTAACTTAAAAACCAAGTTCACTTTAAAGACAATGTAGGAAATTTCTCACATTCTACATTAAATGTTTATCTATATAAAAGAGATAGGTGTCAAACAAACAAACAAAAAAACCCCACTAAGGCGAAGAGAAACTTTAACTCACCAGATTCCATCTGTTACATCTGAATTCATGCATAATTGATTATCCATGACTGGTAAGTTCTTTTCTCACTAGCCGACCACAGTTTTCTAAACATTATGTATGTATTAAATCACTACTAAAGTAGACTACATTTCAGAAAGAGCAAGGGCAGAATAAGAATATTTTAAATGAAAAATTACATGCCGGTTAATAATAATACAGCTGACCTATGTTTAAGGGAGAGAAATTTTAATCATGTGCATATTAAATATTAATAACCTATTCTGTTATTGTTATAATAAGGTTAAGTAGGCTTCTCCATGCTTAAGGAAAGAGGGAGAAATAGGAATGCATAATGGTGCAAAAGACACAGAGACTATAGAGGCAGACATAAGGAAAATGTGTCAACAATAAACAAGAGGAAATGAGAAAGGAGAAGATGAAGGTGGAAACTAATCTCTACGTGTCATTATGACTGCCAGAGGACTGGCAAAGGAGCAGCATCCTTTTATTTCAATTTTAATCATTTCTGAATTTTAATACCCGACTCCTTTTGTAATTCTCTTGGCATTCCCCATATGCCTCCATCCCAGCCAAAACACCAGTGTAAATTAAATGGCAGGCAACCACCCCACCACTGTAGCCTCCCCAAAGAACTACCAGGTGACCAAAAGCAAAAACAGGTATGTCTGCCTTACCTCCCTGAGGACCTCTAACCAATGAGCTGGCTGAGTGTTCTCTACTTTCTTTAATTTTGAAAAGAAGGGCAGGAGTTAGATGATCTACAGATAGAGAATCATTAAAAAAAATAAAGCAAGCCAGTAATAATACAATAATCGGTGACCATCAGGGCCTGGAAAAATGAGTTTGCTCTCACTGGCACTAAGGAGCATCACATGATTATTTAATTACAGCTCTAATTTTTGTCTCGTGGATGGCAACATATCAACAATTAATAGGGCAAATAGAGGAGAATGTTTTTAAAGAGACAGAATGTGCATGATAATAGAAGAGGTCACACAGCCATGCACCACTAAAGGAATACTTTCCTGTGGAAAACCAAATAGGACCTGTGTTGGCAACAGCTCCCTAGATTTTGGGAGAAAAAAAAAATTTTACAGGGAGATATCTTTTTTAGGTAACTTCCATAGCATGCTTAGAACTTTCCAGAAGGTTTTTAGATGCAGCTGACACAGCCCTACTGCGATTCCAATATTAATCTTCAGGACTGGAAGCAAAGCTTCATTAATATAAATACCCTAAATCTGCAAACATTTTTAAACAATGCAGATGGCTACAATGAAAACTACTGTTTTGTTCAATCATCCTGTCCTGTTCAATCCCATCAATGAGATGCTGAAAAAGAAACCATGGGGAAGAACCAGTAAGGGTCATTCAGCCTTGGTCTACCAGTTCATATTATCTTGGGACTCAGCTTATCAGAAAGCCCATCGCATGGTGGTTTAACTGCAAGGACCTCAGGATACTGTTCTGTGTTCACTCCAGTGCGATTTACAACCACAACCTAACACCAAAGGCCCATGAACCTCAACAGAGAAACTTCCCCTAACCCTGGAGGTCAGACAATGAGGGTAGAACAGACCCCTGCTGCTGTCAAAGAATGACAGAGCACACAATTAAAGAAGAAAAACATTCAATTATCCAGAAAACCAGGGCATGCGTAGATTAAGTGTTCTGATAACCCCAGTCAAAACAGAAAATTAGAGAGAAAAGACTCCTTTCCTATTAAATCATGATCAGCGCACAGTTAAATTCACTATTTTATTATTAATTTAGCAAATCTTTAATGAGCACTCACTATACGCTGCACATAATGCTGTGAAGTTTCGTGGTTTGACAGAATACAGACATGTACCTTAGCCTGGGTTTCTTTTTTGCAGTTTAGTATCTTGTAGAAATAAGTAACAGCAGCATCTAAGAACATCATGAAGGGGGGATACCAGTGATTTCTAGAAGCGCTATCTCAAGGCTATGTGATCGAGCTATCAGTGTGCACTAAGGGGATGCAAACAGCAAGCTGTCTGACAGAAGTAAGTAGAGCTACTAGAATTAAGTCCGGCCTGGCAGTTTCCTTCCAGTGCCCACTGTCCTGCCACGCCAGAAGCCAAGGCAAAAGCCCAGACTTGAGAAGTAGAGAATGACGCCGTCTTACAACTACCGCGCTGACCCACTGCCCCAATGTACCTGAAATATCAGGTATAGAGAACTACAGGGAAACCTACCTTGGCTAAAGACACAGGGACTAAAATGACTCCACTAAGAGAAATATTAAGAGGTGCTAAGTCAACTCAATATGCTTTTAATGGTTTCTTTTGGCCAAAGTCATCAGAAAATAAGAAAATGAAGGCGTCTCAAAATATAAAGTGGGGAAGCTAAAACTGCTGAGGGACAACAATTTTCAAGAACCACTGGCAAAACAGATAAAGCCCACAGTGATTATAAAGAAAGGAGACAAACAACAGAAGACAATTTTATATGCCAGTGAAAAGGCTCAAAGTGAAGAAGTTTTTTTAGTAGGAAATATTTTGAGGATTCTGGACCCAAAACCTAACTCCATCCTTTCTGAAAGAACATTTTTAAGAGTCTAACAAGCAGCAGCTTGTATGTAAAAGTAGACATCATTCTTTTTTAACTTGACTGTTAACATACAGTTAACATGTCTCGGGAAAGGCTGTAATTAGCTGTCGACTGCTCTAATAACACTAATAAGCGTACAGTATTATTAAAATACAATGACTTCACACAAACGAAGGCTGTCATTTTTTTAACTTTCAAGATAATGCTCTAAATTGTCTTTGAGTCCTCTTAAACCACCCAACAGAGAGCCCACCTCTAAGAAACATTTATACAGCAGTTACTAAAATATTGTACTTTCCGTCCAGAGTCAGGAGAAAGCCAATATGACGCAAGGCATCTCAGCATCATTTCAGTTGGTAAAAATACAATGGGAAACCCTTGCCTTCCTGCACCAATTCTACAAAGCATTTTAACATTTAAAACACTCAGCATTTTCATTTTAGTCCTTCATGCGCTGATAAAATAGTATCTAAAGGAAAGACAGATTTGCTATATGGAGAAGCCCAGCCCTGTTGTTAATCCCCAGTGATTCCCATTGTCTGGTTCACTGGAACAGGAAAACTCCATGGCATTCAACATCAAACAGCTAATTATGGATACGCTCTATTCCAGACTCGATTTCAAAAGATAATCTGCATACACTAGGTTCTATTTTATTTATATTAATTATTTTAATAAAATATTTATAACATAAAATCTCTTTTACCTTAAACTCCTTAACATTATAAACATTAAAAAGCCAAATTGTCATTTACAAGCTCTTAGCGGCACATCAGAAACCACTGAGGAAGACTAGAGAGGAACCCCTAGCAATCAACTTCACTATATGCTATGCTTTCTGGAAAACTGCATTGAGAGAATTCCCCCTCACACTGATGACTGACTAGCTTCTCTTTAAATATCTCAAGGAAGGTCAAATCATTTCTCCCGGGAGCATCCTACCATATTTCACCAACCAAAGAACAATACCCACAGAAGAATTTTCTGTCACCTACACCTGAGATAAAGCCACAACCCAGGGCCACCACATGCCATGTCTCTCTGAGGCTGTAGCCCGGATTCTCCATATGGAACTGAGAGGAACTTTGCTGGCACTTACCCTCCAAATATCAGAGGCTGCTCTCTGAATCTAACCCTCCAGGAGTGCTCTCAAAAAGTAGTCTTTGATGAGGTGACAATGATGAAGTTCTCCCTGGCACTGCTAGCGAGGCGGGAGCATCCCCAAATGAGGTGGTTACCAGTTGCCTGTGAAGCAGCTGGACCATTACTGCAGATCCGAGGGTGCGTCACAAATCGGGTCATAGCTCTGGGTAGAGTCCACCCACTTCACCAGACACAACGCCCTCCACTTCCTGCACACCTTGGGGGGGAGGGGTACACAGACAATCTAGTAAGGGCTCAACCAGGCACAGTCTGACACCTGCTTTTGTTTTTTTTGCCAACATTTCAGCTTCACCTGGGGTCCTGCAACCCAGGGTACTCAAAAAATGGTGCAATAAGCAGATTCTACAAGGAGTGAAGAGCACAATAAAAGATCACGGAGTTCGATGGTTTCTCCAACAAGATAGTTCCTCCGCTGGTCACTGAATCAACTCTTCATTTTTAACAAAACACTTTACTACCAAATGTCAAATAATTAGACTGTACACATTCTGGCAGAAACTAGGGTCAGCAATGCTGAGGTGCCATTAACTACTTTTCATCTTTCATAACTAAGCCAGATCACCGCATCAGCTGAATTACATCCTTGAAAGTCCATTGAAAGAGGTGATTAGAATTTCTATTATGAACATTCAGACAGTAACAACTGTGGAAGTGATACAGAATAACTTGAAAGAATAAAAATAGGCCAATATGCTGGAGAAATGCTACACTACTAAATCTCACCCTGAATATATATACACACAATCTGTATCTATTTACTCTGAAATGAAATATCTGATCTTAAAAAAGACTTTAAAAAAATAAACAGCAAAAGGTACTGTTGGCATAAGTTCAAAAGTACTAAATAATGTGTGCTAATGTGTTTCTCACACTCTATGAAGACATCAAGTTTAAATAGACTTACCATTGAGAATAGCACTTAGGAACGATATATAAATTACCATAGTAGACACTTTTTCTTTGGTATAGTGAAGAAGAACCTTGTGTAACAGATTTGATTTATATGCTGTATTAAGACCACATTCTGCTCTGATGTCAATTGAATATGTGATTAGAGATTGACAACTGTGTGTAGATAAGTATAAGATCTACTTATAGAATGTCAGTGAAAATAAACACTTTCTCAAGTTAATCACAAGTTTTGAAATTCCACTTTAACCATATTAGGATGATTCCAGGGGTCTTGAAAGAGAAGGCAGACTTTGGATTTTAAATGAAAACAAGAACTACATCTAGTATTGTAAGAAATTCAAAATCTCCTTTAAGGTTGGCAGATTAACAAAAGTACAAATAAAACAGGCAAAGATATTTGCAGAAGAAAGCTAACGATATCAATCAATCAATGCATTCCACTTATTTTGTGTTCCTATTTGCAGATCTTTATAAACTGAATCATTCCATCTAAGACTTGGGAGAGAAGACACTCTATCAAAGTTATCATCTAAGTAATCAAGTCATTTAAGTAATCAGTTTGGAACTTAGTAGAAAGTTAATTTAGCAATAACCACTTGAATGTGTTTGAATGTATTTGTCCTGAGGTTGCTGTAAACTGACTATTTTAAGTGGCATGGAGATTCTTTAGGTGGGGGGGGGGGTCTGATATTATAGCTGAGATATGTAAAGTGCATAACACTGCATTCCACTAGTTCTCACACGATAGAAATGCAAAGATGATAGTCTTCTTAAAGTTCTGCCTCTGAGAAATGATAAGAAAAACACCTCTCCATCCCTACCCCCCAACCAGGAAGAGTCTGGAGTCCGGAATTATAGTACAGGTAGATATTAAAATGGAGACAGAGCCGTTATTTAGTGGTGACAGGAATATAAATACGTGCACTAACCTATAAACTGGTATTTACTTCAGGAAGGTAAGTAATATTTTTCCTCTGATTGCTGAGCTGTCAGTTTAATGCAGCGTAAATAAACAGTAGGTGCCTGCTAGCTCGAAGTAGGAAGTGTTCATTCCACACGAGGAACAGATTACTGAAGCCTGATGCTCATCATGCTGAAACATAACTTTCATTTTACCAGAAAATACACCCTACCGTGGATGATTTTTCGTGCCTGATCTATTAATTAACTTAACTCTGCTCTGTCAAAATGCAAAGCAATTTGTTAAAATCATCCCAGAGTTTTGGAGTTTGAAACCAAATCAATTTAAAAAGCAAGAGTAATGCCTGTTCTGTAACCTGATCACAAATGCTAAAAATGAAGACTTAATATAATAAGGATAAACTATCCCAAACTTAAAAAGACAAAGCATATTTATATAGGGAATTTAATAATCTGGCTTACTGAAGTTACCCCCAACCCTCCTCCTTTGCTAATTAAAAGCAACTGGCAACTTTAATATTTTGCAGCCTTATGCTACCTAGGTCCATTTAGTATGTATGCTTATTCTGCTCTCGGAAAAAATCTAGAGGTAAATCATTCATAAAAATCAAATCACATTCCTTAATTCTACTAGAAATATTACTGAACTCTCCTGAGAGAAGTGGCAAGTTCGAAGATCAAATGATGATGATCTTCCTAACGGCATGCATGTAAAGTGTGGTTTTTCTTCCCATTTTATATGTAGCACAAAGCTGTGATGACATATAGCAACTGACTTTCTCCTTACATACAAGTGCCGAGAAAATATTTCATGGCATCATTTAAAATGGAAACTCATCTTATCTAAAAAGTATAAAAAGCAAGTTGAGGAGGTTTCTATTTAAAACATGAACAGATTCTGATAATTAGTGAATAGATTATAAGGGGGAAAGAGGGGTTTAAAAATAATATTTTTGCCTTTGACTACAACATGTCTAGACATAGTCTGAAGATTGATTCAGTCTTATGCATTTATTTTATATACTTCATCAATCCTAAATACTAATATAAAAGTCATCCAAGACAACACGTAAAGAAGAAATGATATCTTTATGTAAAGGGCATTTCTACGTACAGCCCTTTTGGAAATTTACAGAGCAGATGAAAAAACCACTGGAGTGCCTTATAGAGTCCCTGCTGTATATCCATGTTGTGTTAAGCTTAATAGTGTTTGTAACCAAAAGATTTTTATAATAATGAGGAACAGGTGCCTGTCACCTGACCTTTTAGGCCTAATTTACAATCCACAACCTGTCACATGAAAAAATAATTGAAAATCTCCTCCAGATATTTGTCTTTGCTAATTTAATGCAGTCTTTCTTAACCATCACTCAGCACATCACATCTCATTCAATTGCAGGTTCATATGGTGGCAACAGACTTCTTTGCAGAAATAAACCAACATTCATTTTGTTGCTTTTGTTTAAGATGCTGGGAGACAAAAGAATTACTTTTTGTAGATTATCAACCAAGAATATATTAATTTATTACAACAACTAAGCAAAAGGCATTCCTTTTGAATACTTTTACATACAAAGAACTATTATTTATTACATAGTTCAGCTGGTGGGAAAATGAGGAATGCATTGATTCTGGAAATAACTATTCAGACTTTTGGAAGTTCTTTAGGTCTTCTTTCTCTATCTTTTTTCTTTCCCCTGCTCCCCCATGTTCCACCAATCCCTACCCCACACACATTTCAGGGCACTAGCACTTTGGAGGGAAATACCTACTTGCTCTTTTTTCATGTGTCACTTGCATTCATTATTTAGAAAGGAACACAAACTTGAGCAATGATTTTTATTTCTCTTGTATAATCTTGTTACATGTAGCCACACTCAAATTTAACAATGCCTTGAATTTTACAGCTACTGTTTACATATTATGCATTACATATGACTGAACAACTCTGCATTTGAAAGATTGTTTCCATTAGAAAAAATATGAATTAATAAGTGTCAAATGGAGATGAAGCACAAACATGCTCGGTATATTTATAAAATGCATAATCATTTAATATGTGCACAAATAGGATACATATTTTGCTCCTGTTACATTTTTACATAGCACACACATTGCCTAAAGTGTATTTAATAATGTGTCTAACCAAGTTAATTAAAGTATTTATGTTGGTGATTGTGTTAAACACTTGGAAAGGCAGTGAAAGATACAGTCAGTTACTTTTGCTAACTAAAGTTGAAATTATGCACTTATTATAACCTTTTCTAACAATGTGAGAAAAACAGAGTAAATATATTAAATTTGTTTCATAACAGATGCTTAGGTTGTTAATATTTAAGATGCCTATTCATGCTATTCCTGTCTGCACATTTGTCAAAAATGTAAGCTTGAATGCTAATGTTTGCCAGCAGACTGAAGCAGCCAGTATATGAATGTACTACTGTTCTACTAAAATAATATGCAATAGACATAAAGGACTGCTACTAAATCATAGTACCAGTACCACATAGCAGATTAAAGGGCGTTTGGCACAAACACCTCCACGGTGCTTGCAGTTCTAAAGTTTGGGTTTCCTGCAGCTATGTTCAACTATAAAATAAATCCCATATTCCTGAATCTCCGTAACTCCACTTTAGAGTAAATATCAGTAAAGTTTCAGCGGGATGAGTTATCCCTCCAGCGGTCAAACATTTCAGGTACTGCTAAGGACAAACCCTGACTCCATCCAGGCAATCAGGGTTTACTTATTCTTACCCCCTTCTCTGTCCTCCCGGGAAAGTGAGGTCCCCTGGCCTCCTCCGATGCAAGGAAGGAACCTAAGTCAGTCGGGGGCAGAAGGTTCTCTCCAGAGATTAGGACGACTTTCTGCTTTCCCTCTCTTTTGCAACCATGAGGAATCCAAGTCTTAGAACATTTGCCTGGAACTCTGGAATGCCGCCGTGAAAGTTGGCCAGGGAAGGGCGCAGAGGTCAAAGTTGCCAAACAGGGCACTTTGAGAGGCGATGCTGTGGTTGACACTTCAAGTGAAATTTGCAACACCCTAGTGGAGGTCCCGGCCAAGAACCTCTAGCAAGAGTCCTATGCCTCCCTCTGTCTTCTGGGGTCCTCCCTAGAGTCCTGCCCAGTGCTTACTTTCACTCCCCAGACTTGTCACCTGCCTGCTAAATGTTCTCCTCGTGGTCTCTCAAACTCAAGCTCCTTCACCCCAGGAGCCTCGGCAGTAGAGCGCTCGGAAAAGGCCGCCACGCTCAGATCCGGACCGCCGGAGGGAGACCGGTGAACACCCTGAGGCCGCACGTGTGAGGTCTCAGCCCCGGTCAAGATGGGCAGCACCTCTTCCAGCGTCCAGCCCAAATTAAAACGCACGTTCTCTCCAGGAGCCCACCCCCCGCCCCCAGGATCAACCTCGAGTCGGGCGAGGGCTCCGAGCGCCGCGTGCCGCGGGCGTTCAAACTCCCGGCTCCAACTTGAGCGCCCAAGCGTCCCACCGGCTCCCGGGATGGAGAAGTTGCCAAAAACTTCCCAGGCCCCTGTCCGCTGCCGCTCCCGACCAGCCGCGCCCGCGGGGCGCCGAGGAAGGCGGAGGTGGCCTGGGAAGGATGCTGACCTGCGATCCGGCGAGGGATCGCTCCGACTCCCCCTGCCTACTCCGCCGGGCAGCTCTCTGCCAGCCCGGCTGCGGGAGCCCCGAGCAGCTCTCCCTTTCCTGGCAGGCTTCCTTCGATCTTTTCGGCTCCCCTTTCTCTTTCCAAGGGGGACATATCGACGACAGGAAGGCGTTAGTTCAGCCGGGACCAGGCATGCAGGCAGGCAGGTGTGTGCGTATGTGTGTGTGTGTGTGTCCACACCCCGGGGGACGACGAGTGGCATCCTCAGGTCCCCCGCGCCGGGGGCTCTCCCGCACTCTCCCGGCCCACCCCTCCGAGGTACGGCTGCGCGCGAGGGAAGCGGCTCCGAGGACCCCTGTGCCCGGCTCCCACGGGCGAGGAGCCGAGCCACCCATCAAGGGGCACCCTGGGTGGGTGCAACAGAGAAGTTTGGATCGATTCCGAGAGGAGCGAGGCACAGATAAAAAAGAGCAAGAGGGGGGCAAGAAAAAAGAGCGAAGCGAAGGAGAACTCACTCAGGCATGGGCGCTGGGGGCGGCGGTGGCTGTCGAGCGCGGGCCGGAGATCGGGATCGACTCCCCGGGCGGGCGCGCCGGCGTCGGACTTCCGAGGCGGCGGCTCCTGCCTCTTCTGCCGCCGCCGCCGGAGCTGCGGCTGCCGCGGAAGTTAATTGCAAGTTGACTTCAAGTTGTCTTCTTTCCCATTCCGAAGTGGGCGT
>NW_004567134.1:7604211-7646538 GCF_000260355.1 Condylura cristata | reverse complement strand
CAAAACCCGCTTGCGTGGGATGGATCACTTCCCATTTGGGGCATGTGTCCCAAATTTTTGCTGTCGTCTATGTTCAGTGGTGATGATCTGATGATCTTTCCTAGAGGGCCTCCTTCCTTCACATTCAGCCTGCTCTGTCCACCTCTCTTCACCTAGCCCTGGTTCCCCAGCACCCCATCCACAAGCGTTGCACCTCAACAGTGGAGCACGTGGCCGGAGGAGGGGGAGGAGGGTCCCTCTTGCGGACCCCCACGCCGCCTCTCTGCCCATTTGTTTAATATATAATCTCCGGTCCGCCGCTGTACTTCTTTTCCGCCTACTGGGAAAAGACAGCTAAGATGAGGTCTAGTTTATCCTGAAGCTGAAAGGCTAGAGGGCAGAAGATGAGGATTTGACGGGACGAGAAGGGCAAGGGAACAGCCCCCGAGGGGGACTGACACCATAAAATCTCCACAAGATCCTCGTGACTGAGGTTCAGGACCCCAGGCTAAGAGAAAACTGGAACTGGATCAACTTTGCCCCTCATTTTGGCTGTTTTCATCCCCCACCCCCACCCCAGCTCCTTACTCCCTTCTCCCCTCCCTCTATGCCCCCCCACCCCATCTAAGGAAGCTAACAGGTCTTTTGTGTTTGGTTTTGGGGAATTTGCATCGAGTATGCCAACAAAAAATGACTTCTGTTTACTCAAAGTTAAGGGATTTGCAGACAGAAAAGTCTTTACTTTTCTCTCATCGTTGTGTGTGTGTGTGTGTGAGAGAGAGAGAGAGAGAGAGAGAGAGATTTGTGTTGTTAGGTTCATAGCATGAACTGCAAAGCATCAGTTGGCAACAATAAGGACTGTAGAGCCGCCTCAGTGTATTTTTAGAAGCTGCACTTTCTTGAGCTCCTTTCACACACGGCTTGCTCTTTCATTAAGTCCCCATAAATAATTGTATTTAGAGAGAAGAAAACTATGGAAGCTGGAGGGAGATTGCTAAGATCTCCATCCCGCCAGCACAGAGCACTGTTTGGAGTGAAGTTCCTGGAAAGTGACTGGGCTGAGAATTCAGTTTTTCCTAAAAGCTCTGTTAGGTCCTCTTCTGTCAGATGTCTATGAATAAAGCACGCTGGGAAAATCCTGATATCCGTGCAGTCTTATTTTATCTTTTACACAGTGGTTTATTCTACTTTCAAACCCTGGTAACAAACACATCAACTGTGCTGTATTTCTGTGCGTTTTTTCTAAATAAAGGAGAGTAGTGCATGTATTCATGCTGCTTTCTGATAAGCCAGTTCTTTTCTATCAATGGGTATTGAATTCACTGGAATGTATCCGTCTTTTTCAGTTGATTGTCATTTTATGCATAGACAATTCCAAAGGCATAGGACTATAAAAGTGTATGAATTATTGTTATTCTTTTAGAGAACTGGCTTCCCATTTTTAGGAGATAAGTGCCCACCTTAACTCATGATTCTGTAAAACAAAGCAAAAATGGCATAATGATCGCAGTGGGCAAAATGAAGTCAAACCCAAGTTGTGGCTCATAGATCACTTTCTGCTTAGACAGGCTTCTGAGACACCACCACCTCCTGCCTTAACTTCCCAAAATGTCAAATTACCTAAAACCAGTATCAGTATCTCCATCTGGGAATGTTACCAGGTTTGGAATGAAAGAATAAATTCTTAGTCTTAATTACTGCTTATTAACAATTTCTTGTAGCAGGCAGCTGACTCTCTAATTCTGAAAGCCTGAAATGAAGCTTCATATAAATGAAACAGACAAACAAACAAAAAGATTGTTTTTCCCTTACATGCTCTTACATACTCATCTGCTCCCACAAGTTACCAACTAAACCCCCAGAATTAAAAACCTTTTGAAGTTTTTCCTTCAAATATGCCTGTTCAGAGTGTTCATGGACTCTCAAACTTTGGGATAACATAGTACTTGGTACAGTGCATTAAGTAGCCTATCTTGATAAACTCTTACCTAAACCATGCCCCAGCACATAGTAGGGATACATATATTTAACTGAACTAAGATGCTATGGAATATTGTAATTGACTACAAATTCAGTAGTACAGTTCTAAGACTGCTTTTTTTTTTCTTCCTTTTTTTTTGTGGAAGAAAAAGACACCTGAAAGTGTTTTGTGCTCCCAGATTTTTTTAACAAGTACAAATCTAATTTGTTTGAGAGACAGGTACATCTAAAACATACCCAATGACAAATAATAATAGCTAAGTATCTTCATAGATTAGATCATAAAATATTGCCTACTAAGTAGTATAAAGAAGATGCAAAGAAGAAAAAAAAAACAGCTTTGGTTTTCAAGGAGTTTATTTGCTGGGAAATGATACTAAGGCATGGAAAAGAACTCAGTGGAGTGAGAAGAGGTTTGCATCAACAGAATAGTGGAGAAAATTGATTTTTTCTTTTTTTAGGCCAGGGTGAGTTGGTTAAAATGTATGCCTATGGTTAATTTGTTCAGTTAAACCTGTAGGGGCCATCAAGTACAGACATCTTAGGGGAAGGTGTACTCACCGCTTACTTCCATAAAAGCACGGACTTGATCTGTAGAATATTTACCACAGAGTAGAGCTCATTACATATGGTGTGAATGAATGAGTAATATCTCAAGTAGTTTGTTCCATCTTCGTACTCTTTGTTAGTTTTTTTTTTTTCTTAAATCGCACAGAATTGGTCTTTCTGAAATTTCCATCAGTCTGAATTCTGCCACTTATAGCAAAATGGAGCAAATTGGTTGTATCAAGGTAGGCTGTTTCATGGTAGAAAGACAAACCTTGGCAGTTTTTAGTGGTCTTCATGGTAAATGCTGTCTTCTTGGTTGTGTCATGGGTACAAGGCAGGGCTGCGGGACTGTCTCAAGATGACAAAATAACTGCCATCTTGAAGGTTTCACTTTGCCTTCCAAAGATGACAGTCACGGGCCTCCTGGTGGCGTAGGGCTAAGTGTCAGGGCCACCACTGCAAAGGCTCACTGCATCAGCCCGAGTTTGAAACCAGGCCAGGGAGGTAACCTCTCCTGTCTTTCCAGCTGTTCCCCTTGGCAGTGTATTTCACTCGATCTGCCTGTTCTGCCTCCCACACTGTCTCAGGTGACTCCTCTCACCCTCCTCACGCCTCTGGCCTGCACCTTATTTCTTCTATGCAAGATAAATGAATAATATGTACATTCTTAAATGACAGTCATTCTGGAGGGTCTCATGCTGGTGTATAAATGCTGTGGCCATAGGCGACAGGGCCATTTGGCCTACAATGAAGTGACGAGGGTTAGTTGCTGGGATCCATAGACTCAGCACAGTGAGGCCAGATAGTGCTGGCTACCTTCTGCCACAAAGTACAGAACCCAGGTGCCCAGTACAGATATTACCATACGGGTTGTGACCTTTGTCCACCTTGATAGCACCAGCCAAGTAAGCCCCCTCCCCCCATCATTTGTAGCTTAAAGGTCCCATTCTTCAGGGGCAGCACTGCCAGAACAACCACCAGCTTTTAGGGAGACATGTAACTTTCATCCACCGACTCTGTTTGAATGCTGCACAGACACCACCCCCTCCTGCCCAGCATGGTAACCCGTCGGTTTGAAGTCTCACTTCATATACTTACCCAGATTACATACATCATCTTTCCTCAAGACTCGTTTTACTTGAAAGAATACTGTGAACAGGCAGTATTCTGTTTACTTGAAGATGATATGGCCATTGTCAAAATTTGTGGTTTGATCTCAAATAGTTCCCTCTCTTATTTAAGGAAAGTCTTGGAAGCATTCATTCCTTCATTCATTCTTTATTCCAACTTTTTCTTCATTCAGTAAATATTCATTGTGTACCTACTAGATGTCAAGCACTCCATTAAGGACAGGCATATGGAGATGAATTGAGAATTCTCCTCTGCAAGAAATGATGTTTTGGATTGGGCAAACAGAAAAAGCCATTGCACTACTAACAGAGGCACAAAGTGCTATGGAATCACTTAGCAAGAAGTGGCAAATAGCTATCGGGCAGGATTTAGGAAAGTTCCGTAGAGGAATTGAACTAAGTCGAGAATAAGTGTGATCCCTCTAGATGGAAAGGAAGATGGAGGGAGGCTCTTTCATGCAGAGAGACTAGAATGTGTCAAGGCCCCCAGGATGATAAAGCTCTCGAAGAAACTGCTAGGAATTCCATGTGACTGGAACCTGGATAATAATTTGGAACTATCCTCTAGAGTTTAAACATTACCCCTCATAGTAGGGGTTGTTAACTCATGCGTTCCTTGAGCCGAGAGTGGGAGTAAGTGAGCAGAGCAGACTCTGTTAGACTGTGAGTAGTACTGGACTTGTACTGATGTAGAGAATCTGTTCTCTAAGTGGGACAGCCAAAGTCAAAAATCCTGAGTGTCAGCTCTTCCAGATTTTGGAGAGGCTGCAGTGTCTCCCTTGGTGTGAGTGAACGTCACCTTGGGCTGTCAGCCTGGAGTCACACCATCTGATCTCTAGAAAAAATCACTGTGATGATAAAATGCACAGGAGAACTGTCGAGCCTGGGAGGCTGTAGCTGATAATCGATGACCATTTGTGTGGCCTTTTATAACACTGCCTGTTTTATAGTACACAACTTTCCAGACACAGAGGAGGTACCCAACAAATATTTTTGGAGCTAATGGGTAAAAGTAAAGAAAGCTAAAGTTTTAGGAGGTGGGTATATTCCTTCAGCACCCCCATAGATGCTCTCCTTTGCTCGGCTTGGCTGCTTTTTTGAAAGCACAGTGATCTTTTGTTGACTATATCTAATTTTTATATGTCTATGGCAAATATTACTGGTTTTTAAAAATGCATAAAGTACAGTATACAAAGATCAGCACAGCATCAGAATATCTATTGCCGAGGATTCAGTTTAACTCTCTCCTCATGTGATGAGGTCCACCGAACGCTGGATCCTGTACCAGGATCTCCATTGCCTACTCTCAGGCTCTGGCAAATGGTGCTAGGCCCATTGGCGGAGCTTGGGATGTGACTAGTGAAGGCCATCATCTTTATCACTATCCATCAACGCATATTAGAACTCCTCCACCTCTCACATCGCCATGTGCCTAAGGCAGTCTTAGTCATGCTTAATTATTCAGTTCTGTAAAAAATTGAGTCCATTCCACACTTACTCTTCCCAGCACTTCAGCTTTGAAGCCAGGCCACAGTAGCAGTCTGCAAGAACACCCCACACTGTCCCATCAAATAGGAGACCTGCTAGCTATACTTCCATCAGGTGAGCCAGCTAACTTCTGACAACTTATGTTCCCACAGGCACTTTGATGGCCTGAAAGCCAGGGCATTCACTGGATAATTAAGTCTTGAACTTGTTAGCTACTTAGCTCTACAGGATGTAAATTTTATTCAGCTTTCTTGAGGCATAATTTATTACAGTAAGATTTACTCATTTTCCATGTTCCATGAGTTTTGAATACAAAGGGGCAGTATGGGCAAACTATAATATTTTAAGTGAACTTCAGAATAATTACATCTTGGCTAGGCAGCTTTAGGGTCCAGCGACCAGTATTCTAATCATGTTTCAACTGGACACAACAGCATACTAGGCAGTCTTCTGGTTTCTTTCTACCTCAACTTGCTCATCCAATGGTGAGAATAATGGTGCTTATCTCTAGGAGTTAATAACTGCACAGTGCTTCAACGCAGGACTCAAGGCTAAAAATTGTTTCTTTGGTTACTGTTATCATTGTCATTACTGTAGTAGACATCCTGGGATCTAAACAAGAATAGAAAGGGAATTGACAGGAACACTTATGGGGTCTAGGCCAGCAGCCTTTGGACAATTTGCTGTAGTGCCATAAGGTACACAAAACCATTGTGTTTATGTCTAAGAATGGCCCCCATTCCTAGAATATTTTTCCCATAAAGAGTGTGGTAGAAATGATTTTTCTATTTAAACGCACATGCGATAGAATCAAATGCAACATTTTGCCTGGATTTTTAACACACACACAAAAATACCCAGAGTCTTGACCTTTGGATGACTTGAGGGTCAGGGTGATATGACATTTCCTCTCTTTTGCTCTTTCTCTGCTCTACCTCTTGGGGGGAAATGTTTGTGAATTCCAGGCCATATGAATTCCAGGCTAGTAGCATTTACCTTGAAGTTGGGAAAGCACTTCCTATTTTTACATTCTGTGAGTGTTGCCCAAATATAGAATCTTTGCCAGCCGTAAATGCTCATATTTTAGATAAAAATGACGCAAGGATGAAAAGTGTTAGTGCATGACCTTGCAGAATGCAAGGAACTAGAAATAACTAAGTTCTAGTTCTCATTCTGTAACTAACCAGCTATTTTGTTGATGTCCAGGAGGGTAGGGATCTCAGACCTTTTCACTTGTAATTTCCACATACTAGAATAAATATGTGCTGGGAAAGCTATAAAATAAAGGGTCAAATCAGTAGATAGAAATTAAATGGAATGCTTAAAATGCAGGTTCCCTGGCCCCAGCCTGTCATTCAGATTTGATAGAAACCAGCTGGGATCCAGCAGTCCACACAGATTTGGATTGTAAAGGACAGAAATCAGACCCAGAAATGAAGTTTTGTTTTTGGCTTTGTTTTACATTTCACCGCCCTCCTTGCCACCCTAAATACAGAAATTGGGAAATAGAGTGTGAGGATGGCTTTAGGCACAATTAGATCTAGCTGCCCGAATAATGCCACCAGTCAGCCCTTAGTTCTGCTTTCTTTTGTGTTAACTTCTGTTTTAACCCGCTTCTCAGTCTGCTTGTCCCTTTCGTGTAGTTGGCTGGCTGCTCTAAGCTTCCACTCTTCTGGCATAGAAACTCTGGGACAAATAGCGATCCGTTCTCAAAGTTTCCAGTCAAGTAACTATACCAAACTGTGTCGGGATCAAATTGTATCACAGAGGCTCTAGTTCTTCATCTTGCCATCTTGGGGTCAAAAGTCTCCTTGACTTGGGTTACAGCCACACTACCCAAATCATGTACTCAAAATGTTGGGAAAGTATTGTTCTCCAAGATAAAATGGGAGTGATTTTTGTTTTCCCAGAAATCTGTGAAGATCTGTACTTATTAGGCAAAAGAAAGATTTCTAGTCTTTAAAGATTTAGATAAGAATCTAAACAGTTAATGGTACTAAAAGATAACCATTGTTGTGCCACATGAGGAGACCTTCAGCGTTCAGGGTGACTACAGAGGTCCTCAGAGGTTCCCAAGGTAGGAAACTCATCCATTTGTCCCAGGGTTTTGGAAAGGTATTAAATATTTTCTGTGTGTGCCATGCTGCTGGTTTATGTGCAGGTCATCTGTGATGTGTGCATTGGGAATCAGTAGATTTGAAAACATTCACCCTGTGAAGTCATTGCAAGCATACAATAATATTATTATGCTAACATCTTCATGAGATAACTGGAAAGGTAGTTTATCCTAGTGAAAGGATAACAAAAACCCCAGTTACAGTAGAAAGTGAGACATGAAAATAGGATTGATAGTTGAGTCCTGCTTTGTCTTGATTATTACTTTGGTTATATTTAATATCTGTGGGAAAATATAGTTCTGTATGATGGATGTTGTAGCATGGAGCTAAGCATGTCTGATACCTTTTAATGTTTGCAGCATAAAAGAATGCACATTAAATAAGCAGTGAAAAGGCTCAAGCTGGCAATAGCCCAGAACGGAAAACTGAGTTGACTGTTAGCTATCACATATGTTTTGGGTATGTTACATTCAAGTTCACCAAAGGAGTGAGCTATGAAGAATGAATTATTTCTTTTGTTAAAAGAAGACACTGCTGTTTCCTGAAAATCATTCATAAAATTAATGAAATGTCTATCCCTTTATGTTAGTAGTGTTACTAGTTTAGTTTCAGGTGGCTTCTTTATACCTCTTTTCCTAATTTCTCCCTCACCAAATGAACCCAGTGTACAAAAGAAAGCATTTTCAACAACTGATGACATCATAACTAGCTATTCACATCGGTGGAAAAATAGCCTTGATGCCCTACCTCACACCATATGCATAAAATTCCATTGGCAACAAATTATTGTTCCATGTGAGGAAGATAAAATTATAAAGCAGCTGGAGGAAAATTTCATGCAATTTAGAGATGACAAAAGTTTTGTAAATAAGCCATTAAAACAATAACCATCAAACAAATTAAATTACATTTTAAAGTTAAAAACTAGTCATCTAAAGGAAAACGGGGAGTACAAATGCCTGGAAATCACTGATTTGAAACCATCATTATCACCAATGGCATTTCATCTTGTGGACTTTGAATTCTAAGTGACAGAGTGGACTCTGAGCTTAAGCAAAAAAGGTAAAGTACACTGAGTTTTCTCATGGAGCCCAAGTCAGTGCAGTGGGGCATCAGGAATAGAAGTGTTGGTACGCTGTGAAGAACTCTGCTAATTCTCACTCTCCATCTTTGTCCTCATAGTTGACCAGCCCCCTCCACAATGACGTACCTGGTGATACCAGTTACTCTTGAGTTGTGGATATTCCAGTCAAGCCCTATCTTGCTATCTTTCTCAGTTCTCAGGAAGCATTTCATTAGTTCATTTGGGACCAGGGACCACCCTTCACGCAGTAAATTGTGATCAGAGGCAGGAGAGTGTTAAGAACAGGAGCTCCTTTCATCCATGGGGATGTGGAGTGAGAAGTTGCATTCTTGGCGATACCATGTTTCCTCCTTACTAGAACAGAGACAGAGTTGATGAAAGCTTGGTACTTGGTTACAGTTTTGAATGGCTCTGAGTTTGGGTATATTAGATGCTACCCTGTTGACTATCTAATGTCAATACCTCTGCCTCTCCAAGTTGATGGATACATATTAAGGACTCTAAACAAAGTTAGTCTATGTGAAAAACAGGCATATTTATTTGTAAATTATTAGTCAAGTTCTATCCAAATGCAGACATGATTTGTTCTAGTCTGGATATACAATAAAATTAATTTAAATAACTTTAATCAGCTTCAAAAACAGCAAATTCCAAGACAATTAGGTTAACTTTAAGAACTCATATTTATTGAGTTAACAGATGGTAAATTAAAAAACAATGAAGCTAATTTTTAAAATCATTCATTGAATTAAAAAAACAGACATTTAACAAAACTGTTTTTAAGCTGTTTTTCCATATGCATATTTTAAGATTCCAATTTGAGGACTTCTGGGAAGACACCGATGAGTTGCAGTATATGAACTCTCCGCTGAAATTTTAAAAAGCTTTGGAACCATCTGAAACAGAATTTTATTCACTCTGATACCAGAGTGAATAAAGGGTCCACTCCATTAATTCCTGTTTGTTCTCTGACATGTTCTTGTGGCCTATTAGCAAGCCTTGGGAATTTTTTGTGCAAACAAGGTGAAAGTAACTCCTGGCCCAAATTCCATTTCTGCATCTTAATGGTGAAACATAAAAGGCTCCCTTTTGATGACATCCAGGATCTTGTGCACCAGTGACTTGAAATATATAAGAAGCACAAAAATGTTCTTTGTTTTTTTTTTCTCCTTTGCTTTCATTGGAAGTGCTAGAAGCTCGCTCTTCAAACTTATGGGGGAGGGGGGCTTTAGTAGGATCACATTGAAGGCAATGGGACTTTTCCCCTTAGGACCCAAATGTGTTGGGTGTCTTTAAAGATTTTGATGATGGAGAAATGAACATATCTCAGGACATGAGTGTACCAAACCCCTGGTGGTTTAATAAGAGGACCAAGTCAGTACTCCTACTTCCTTTGATTTTATAGAAAACAGTATGGATACATTCACATATACCATTTATATTGTGCTGCTTATTATTAGTTTTACCATAATGGCATATTTAGAACTAGAATTATATGCGTAGAAACAATGTTATTCCATAAAAATATTTGAAATAGATTTGTTTGAATTGCTGACTCTTCCACTGGTGTTAGAGTCTTTTCTTTGGATAGTTGCAGACTGCAATATTTATTCTTTGGGCCTGGCAACTCATCTAAGATGTAGTGTTCACAGTGTAGTTTTACATTACTTGATTAAGCAATAATGAGGATTGTGTTTAGCAGTTTTGATAGAACAATTTATTATGTGTAATTTGGTTTAGAAATTTTAAAAAATAGACCACATTTATTTCTGAAATGACTTTAACAAAAACTATCTCCTTGTACATTTACAACTATCTCCTAGTCTCTGTTCTTCTTGAAATAACTGTTTGTATAATTACCTTTTGATAATAGGAGGCTTCTTAGAAATGCAGGTATGACATTATATCAGGACAGGCTGTGTTGTTTTTAATTAAACAAGAACAAGTAAAAATAAGAATAGATTATGAGTAAACACAAAATTCAGTAGGAGAATTTTAACTTTTTCAGAGATAGGAAGAAGGATACAAAAGAAAAACTTTAAAACTCACCTAAACATTCAGAGGAATTAATACAACTTAAAAGGATTAGGAGGAAAATTGAATAGACAAAGGACGGAGTTCTAACTTAGACTATGCACTTCTGGCGGGCAATAAATACCTTATTGTAATCCGACTCTAAGACAGAGCTTAATATATTAATATATACTATTAGTTTTGCATAAGCATGTCTTGAATTTCAGTGAGAGAATATAAATTCTCAAAAAAAAGGTCAGGATTTTGAAAAGATTAGTGCTAAGCATTGGAAGTGAGACATAATTAGTGAATAAAATATAGGAAAAACTGAATTTAAGAATTTTTGAGAATAGCTAGAGACTCTTCTTTTTTAACTAAGAGAACAATGTTGTCAATAAGATAATCCTAGAAATGAAGTTTTTAAATGAAGAGCCAAAAGATTACTAAGTTGTTGCTTTATTTTTAAACCCTTAGATAAGAATGTATAGATAAGGATACTTGTGAACATTTTAATATTGGCCCTAGTTGAATTGGAAACAGACTATTTTATCAATAATTGTAAAAGGTGAAAGTAAACAACATTTGATTCATGCAAGACAAAGTGGAAAGAAAACAATAAAAAAAACTATTGAATAGAAAAAGTATTAAAAAGTCCAATCATGCTTAAAAATTATGACAAGTATAAATGGCTTAAATTTCCCTTTTCAAATGGAAGTATCTTCACATTAAATTAAAATGAAAGTCTTATGATTTGGTGGTACTTTCAGAGTCATCCTTCAAGAAAATGACATAGAAATATTTTTAAATGGCAAAGATTTTCCAGCCACATATGCTCACATGTAAATCAAACAACATGAGCATCAAACATAACTATAATTTTTGCTTTAAAAAAAGTAAATAAAACGAGATGGACTACTTTATAAGCATTAAATAGTATAAAATTAGTGAGAGAATAATGGTGCTGAAAAATAATTCATGCATGCTATAAATAACAAAATAATGAAATAATGTGTATCTGAAGTGCAAAGGCTTACAAAATTAGAAAACAATACTAGTTAAATATCAGTTGATTAAATAAGAAAAATAAGTAAGCTGCTATTTTATTAGTTTATTTTTAGAAAGCTTTACATAATTACAAAATTTTAAAACCTGTTCCTGAAAAGTGTTAACACAGGAAAAATAATTTCTCAATATGATTGCAAATATTTTCAACAAATAATCAACATTAAAGTCAAAAATATCAAAAATGCATGTACTTAAAAACAGAAGTGGGATTGAAGTTGGTAAAGTGGTTTTGCTATATAGTGTCAATAAATGTTATATGTAAATCCCTGATGAGGTAAACAAGTAAATTGTAGCCTAAGTACAAGTAATAAGATATACTAAAGAAAGAAGAGCTATAAGGATAAAAAAAAAAGATACATTACCATTATGTACTTGGAAAGTATTTTTACAGCTTGAAAACACAAAGGAATCAATGAAAGTATTAGTGGATTTAATAATTTAGTAAAATATTAGAAAAATATGAGTATGAATGAAGTTATTACTATTCTATATGTTAGCAACCATTTGTTCAAACTATAGCTTTTAGTACAGATTAATTTTATAAGAACGACTAGATTTATAAAGCTCTATAATTGATTTTTAACAGAAATATATGAGCTACCTAAGAAAATAAGTGATTTGTAATTTGGGTGCTATAAACATGTTGATCAAAAGATTGATTGTTAGTTTAAAATAAACATTTTTATGTAATTTTTTCCAAAATATAAATTTAATGGAAATATAATTATCTCTTTTGGTTGTCACATTTTGAGGTAATGGTAACAGGAATTTGATTTTGACAGAAATCTGAAAAAGGAAGTAGGCAAGAATGGGAAGATTAGTTTTGAGAAAGAAGAGTAATGAGGAGAGTCTAATCTTATAAAATATTAAAATATATTATAAAGTTATAATAATTAAAATCATGTGATACTGGTACCAAAACAGAGAGATTAATGAGGTAAAATATGTGGTCAAAATAAATTGTATTTTGCATAAGAATGAAGTATTGATAATGGCAGGACACAAATCAATGGAGACAGACAATATTGTGCAATATGGGGACTGAGTGAACAGTTTGGAAAAAATCAATATACACTCAGATACACATACAACAGATTACTGGCACTGAAACCATAGGAAATCTAAAGGGACTTGTTTTTGTAGACATAGAATATTGTAACTAATTGGAAAGTAAAAAACTAAAAATAGATTTGATTATATTAAAGCAAGCCAACAGTAGTACAGTTATTTGAACATAATAACAGAAAGGGTTAATATGATTGTTGAACAGAAGCTCATACAAATTCATTATAAAACTATGACAGAGACCTAATACATAAGAACACAATCACCTTTAGTTGATTACATGGAATAGACTAAAATCACTTCACAAAAGATGAAGTATGAGACACTTGCAGACATATATAACCATTCAACCTGTCTAATAATTGAATGAACATACACTAAAACAAAAATTAAGTTGTATTTAGGTTTGTTTAATTCTTTTTAAATTAATGTCAAGATCTTATATTCTCACTACTACAAGTTCTTTTCATTTGGATCAATTCATCCTCCAAAAGAAAGTAAAAGTAGAATAGCTGGACAAAAATCTAGCAAATACTTATTTCAAGGTGCCAAAGATCTTTAAGGTGGGGAGGATGTGAGAAGTCAAGAACCCACAGGGCAAGGAACCCACAAGAGATCTCACTTACCTCACTGCCTGAAAGAAGCTAAAGTAAAGTGTGATTATCCAGAGACTCAAATTTTCTCTACAGTTTTTCATACTCCGTGTCTGACATCCGATAAAGTTATCAAGCATACATAAAATACCTTTGATTAATACATTATGGAAATTAGATGAGATGACAGAGAATGTTAGCAGATTACTGGCAATTATGACAAGACTCAAATGGAAATTCCAGAACTTAGAAACAAACTGATAGAAATTACAAGTTCAATAGAACAGAGTTGAAGAACAGATTGATGAACTGGAAGACAAAGCAATAGAAAATGCAGTGTTAATATCTAAAGTCAGTGAACAATTACTGCAAAATTATTTCTTTCTCATAACTGGCAGCATCTAAATCTGTGTAACAGTTTTGCAAATGGTTTGGCAACATAAAGCAGGTGCTAGAACAACAGCAAAAAAAAAAAAAAAATTTAATATGACCCAGTAATATTATCTGGGAATATATCTTAAGGATAGACTTGACTTTAAGTGAATTGGTATATGCATGAAGATGTTCACTACACACGTATTTTATGATCATAAGAAATATGTGCAGACAATGTTTTATGTTCTTTATTCCAATTAATGCAGTTATCCCGCAAAAAAAAAAAAAAAAACCTAAAGTGGTAATGCTAGTCATTGAGAATATCCTCATTTTATGGACGAGGAACCTGAAACATTAAGAAGACAAATAACGTACTCATGATTATATAGCTAGCAAGTAGAGGAGCAAGGATTTGACCCACATAGCAAATAACTGGAAATCTTTAAATAAACACAATATTCCCATCCTGTGGAATGTTACACAGCTGTTGAAAAGGAGCATAATGAATACTTTTGGCACATGGAAAATAGTCCTGATCTAATGTAAAAAGGGGAAAAAGTCAACTACAACAAACTGAAAACTATTCCTTCACATAGGATTGCAAGCAAATATCCCCCCAAATGTAACATGTATGTGAGGCTAGTAGCACAACCGTTGCTTTTTCATTTCTCTTTTTTTCAAATTTTTGATATGCGTGTCTTCTGTTGAAAAAACATATGCTGTTATCTGCATCTCAAAAAGCACAAGTGCCTATTGGCTAAGGGCATAGGTTTCTGGCACCAAATTCCCTGGGGTAGGTACGTGACCTTGGGTGAGTTGTTGAACTTGTTCCTATGTTTCTAAGTTTATCCATAAAATGAGGATAATTGCACCTGCTAGGGTGACTGTGAAGATTAACTATGCTTAGCAGGTACTTAAGACAATGTCTGGAATTTAGAGAAGATGTAGACATTACCTAGTATGGTTATGGTTGTTTTTAAATAAAACCAGTTTCTTTGTGGCCAACCCCTCAGTGAACAGACAAGACACCATGTCCTCCAATGCTCCCAGCTAGTCATACACACTGCAACAAGTTTCTGGTTGAATCTTGTTTTACCCTTTCTGTGAACTTTCCAGAGTGGACTCGCCTACCGTGGTTAAGAGGGGCGCTTTTGAACTCTTTCCAGGAAACAGTGAAAAAAATCCAAAATCTGATGTCTTAATTTTCAAGAAGCTCAGGCTCCCAGCTTGTGTCTTGTCTCTACGGATGGGTAAACCTGAGTGATGGAAACTGCCCACCGCAGCTGTATTAACACCGTCAGGATGGAATGGGAGAAATTACTGATCTACCAATTTCCCCTATTTCCAGCCTTCTATGGATAGCTGACATATCGCCACTTCCCTGATATAACAGGTTATGTAACAAGAGCTGTTTCAAAAATGGAACATTTGCTGTGACTTGATTTTTCTGAGTTGATCGACTCAGCAGGGCTGAAAATGTGCTTTCAAACTTTTTTCACCTGGAAGAGTTTGATACAATTTCCTCATTGTCTGAAAGAGTTTCATTGAAGTTGTATTGTACTACTCCCTGACAATTAAGCTGGCAGATGCTAGCCAGGTAGGCCACTGCAGTATCTGTAAGAGGAAAGGATGCAAGTTGATGTTTTGTAAATGTGTGAGAACCATGATCTCTGACATGTGGCTTTGATTTTCAGGATGTGCAGCAGCTGCTCTTGGAAGAGAATCCACTGTGAAACCTTCCTGGGTGAGTTAGCCATTTCTAGAATGCTGTCTCTTATCTGCTCTGTCTAGTCCATCTGTCATTCTGTGCCAAAGTCCTTTGCTTAAATTACCTAATAATTCTAGTCCTATAATAGTTTTTTTTAAAAAAAGTTGCTTTCATGTCTGAGTTTTCCATTTTTTGCTAAAGTTTTTATTCCCTTGGAGATTATTCATGAAGGCCTTTCTGGGTTTATTCACACCCACACCCACTGTTTTCCAGAATTTACCCCAAACCTTTCACACACGTTTCTAATAGTCATGTTCTGTTATAACACAGTATCACTTGTTAAGACAGATTTACTAAAGTAAAGGCCAATTAGTTTTGACTTGATACCTGAAGAACCAGAAAGGAGTCGAGTAAGAGTAAACTTCTCCTCTTGTAGAAATAGATCAGAGGCTTCATCCACATTTGGCGAATCAGTGATGAGTCAGCAAGGTGAGAAAAATTGTCACTAAAAGCTGATCTCAAGATTGTTGCCATACTATGAACCAATGTCTTAGGTGTGTAATAACCAGACCATTCATTTTGGAGGTGGAAGTAATTTCATGTATTCATGTTTCTGTGAAGTTATGTACAATTGGGTTTAGTCTCTAATGTGGCTTCAATGTCAGAATTTGACAAGTTTCTAAATTATCTTGGGTCACAGTTCCTCCACTTGAGTGTGGGAACAATAGTCTTTATCTGTTAGGTTATGAAGGCAAATGTCATGCTATAAATCACCTGGCACTCAGCAAACACGTAATTAACCTCCCCACCTTTACTTAGGGAGATTGAAAATGAAGATGACGTATAACTCATATAACTCTGCTTTTCTCTTCAAATGTGTTCTTCATGGATCATCATGTGACTATTGCCACGTTATTAGAAAATAGGTAGAATTTTCATCTCTTCATCCTTCATTGCTCTGTGCTTTACTGAACCTCTACTATAAGTAAGCTAAGAGTTTAATGCTATGGCAGATGAAAGGGAGAGTGTAGTATTAATCACAGTACAGAAAGGAAGGTTATATTTTTTTAATCAAAAACTGTTGATAGCTGCTAGTAGAGCAACAAAATAAAGTACTGTCTTAGTTTGTAAGCAGGACAAATTCTTCTTTCACCAGGCTAATGAGGAAAGGTGCGTGAGAGGGCTTGCTACACTGGGCTTTAACATAGGGGGACCGTTTGGGCAGCAAGGAGAGAGACTCCAGTGAGCCGAGGCTGACGTAGAGTTGAGTGGCAATGACACTGACATGGAACTAGAAAGACCTGGGTTGCTTGAATAAACCACTTAGTCTCCCTGGCCCTCCATATCTTCATCTGTGAAATGTGTACAGTCATCTCTGTGTGTTGTTCTTTCAGCACTTGGGAGAAGAGCTGGTGGGAGCTTCATGCTGAGGTTCTTTAGAAACCATGAAGCGTTCTGTCAATGCAGAGGGTGATGGATCTTGGCATTTTACTTCCTCTTCTCCAGCGTGGCTGGTCTGCCGCCCAACTTCTTGAACTGACATCCTAGGTGGGCACATTTTTCTGTAGGCTCCAGAGGTGCAAAGTGAAGATGGTAGGCACCATCATCAATTTCTCTTGTCTGAGGTTGGCAGGATCTTCTCCAGCATGATGAGGTGGTCCAGGATCTCTCTTGATCTTGTGAGGTACTGTGCCTCCCACAGTCAGCTAGAAGATGCACTGTGGACTCGGAAGTGGTTGGGCTCACAGGTTGACTTGGTGTTCTCCCATCAACTTTCTCATCTTGACCTTGCTCGTTTGCTTTTCCCTCAGATGTACAAAGAAAAAATTTTTCTTTTTACTCAGACTGGCCTGATCTTCATCAGCTCCAACTTTGTCATCCAGCAGGGATAATTTTCATATAATTAATAGTGTTAAATGTAATTCGTTTTCTTTAAACATGACAAACAATAACCCTCAAACTCAAAGGTGCAGCACAGTCACCCGAAGGCCATGTTAAAAATCACCATCAGGCCCACTCCCAGGATTTCTGAGTAGAATTAGTGCTTTGAGAGGAGACTTAGAATTTGCATTCTAAGGAACTGCCTGGTAGGGCAGATTTGTTGGACCAAGAATCACACTGGGAACCCCTGAGAACTGCTGAGCCTTTTCAACTTTCAGTTCCCTTCTAGAGATGGTCAAGTCTGTTGGATGACTGCTTCTCCAATTGACCTTGCCAGTGTAGTGAACCACATGCACGGTCTTAACCACGTAGGGATGTAAGCAGCTGTGCCATCAGCAGCTCACCGTGCCAGGTCAACACACCTGAACTGGTCTGTGTAGCCTGCTCGCTCAACAAGATGTGTCCACTGTGCTGGGATGTCATGGCAGTGTCAACCTATAAAATGAAAAAGTCCAAACCCTCTCCTGTATTTATTTTACCACCAGCGATAGTTTGTGGGCCAGCCCTAGCCCAAGGGCCACGCTCAGCATAACATCATTTTAGAGCAACTGTGTCTCTCACCTTGGCTGCCTTCCCTTCCTTCTTATTCCTAGGGTAGCATCTGGGTCTATGAGAGGGTTACTGTGTTTGTGGTGCCCATGGGTCATATACACCTTGGATGCACAATGCATCTCCATTGGTGTCACTGAAAGGTGACTAGGTTCCATTTCAGTGTTGGGGATGATGTGTCCCATAGCCCTGAAGATTTCCCCTTTGTCCACGTTCCACCCACTACAGCCTCGTTCCCAGCTCCTACACCTCTGCGAGGCCACAGGCCATCTCCTGGGATGTGAGAAACTGCAGGCTCCTGCCTTTCACCCAGAGGCCCGGCAGAGATGTGGATGCTTTCTGAGACCTATCTCTGCACCCACCTTCCCTGCTGCCTCTGCTCCTGAGCCACATTGGATGTGGTGCTGAGCCAAAGAGTGAGAATGTTCTAGAAGCAGTGGAGTGCTGGAGACACTTCCTAACAGCCCATTGTTAGTTGTTCGGGACAGTTTTTCGACAATTACTAAAAAAGCATTACTAAAACTTAAATGATGCAGGTGTACATTATACAAATTCTATGAACAAGAAAGGTAAATAATGCTCAGAATCTTCACTGCCCACTTATTAGCCTACATTTTACAACTAGCTGTGATTATCTGTATAGGGTGGAAATGCTATGTAATAAAGTGCCCCACTGCTCAGTTCTTCCAGCTCTGTTCTACAACACCGTGTCGTTAACTTCCATTCAGCTGAGGTAGGAGTAAGCAGGCTAAATCAGGGCCCTGGTCTCCCTGCACTCCATCTGCCAATTATGAAGATATTCTAGATCAACACTACAGAGTCTACCTCTGGGAAAGAGCCACTAACCCAGTGGGCTCCAGTCACCCTTGACCTATCTAAATGTTGCAAAGCTGCCCTTCCACTGAAGTTTAGCCCCAGAAGGTATATGTGATAAGCCCTAATCTGAACTCCAGTATCACCAAATCTCCTTGCTCTGCTTCTACCCCCTTCTCCCAAAATTAGACATTCATGAACAAACATCACCTCTTTAGTAGTCTTCCACAAAGTCTGTACATTCTAATCATGAGAAAACCTTAGATAAACTCCAAACTAGCAACATTCTAACAAATAAAATTGTCACAATCATGAGAGACATGGAAAGACTGAAAAATGTGGTCACTTGGCATCATGGATTGGACCATGGAAAAGAAAGGAATTAATAGAAAAACTAGGACATCCAATTGAAGTTGGAGTGTTGTACCTATGTTAATTTCTTAATTGCAACCATTGTAACATGGGTATGTGAAATGTTAACGTTATGCAAACCAGGGTGAAGTGTTTGGGAGAACTCTCTCTACTACCTTTGCGGCTCTTCTATAAATGTACAATTATTTCAAAATAAAACTAATAAAGAAAAAAATTCATGACCTAGAAAATAGATGAAGAGATATCTTGACTGTTCTGTGGAAAAAACTTAATGATCTGCATCCATCTTTTCTGTGATGTGATTAATCAAAAAGAGAAAGATATGACTGGCAGAAAAACTTTCTCTCTTCATAAAACTTTGCTTCCAATTCTTTAATCTTTTGAAGAATAAAAATAAATATTGTGGATGTTATAGGCAAAACAATAACTTTCTCTTTTTTTTTTTTCATTTTTCTTTACAGATGTGCTGTAACAAAAGTAACCCTCTTATGTTAAGGGGGACATCTTCAGAAGTGAAGAATATATGCTTACCTAGGAATGAAGAAGTAGTCTACATAGAAAATTGAATAATAAAAATGTAAAATATCACCTTTATTTTATATCTGTGAAAATGGGCCATTGTTCACCAAGCTGCTATTTCTAAAGGGAGAATAGCCAGAAAGAAAGAGCCTTGAGTAGGGTAGAGGAAATGTGCTCTAAAGCAGTACTTCTCAAATTTTAATTTGCATTTGTATCACCTGGGGATTTTTGTTAACCTTGCAGGTTCCAAGTCCATAAATTTGTGGTGGTCAAAAATTTTGGACTTAATTTTTCTAGTAATGGTCTAGTGATGCCGCCGTGCTGGTCTCTGAGCAACAAGGTTGGGGGTCCTTTCGGAATTTTTTCCTCTCGTGGCACGATGAGAGAAGGACCGTGCTTAGGCCAAGTCTTGAAGACACACAGCACCTGTGTAAAGGCAGAAATAAAATAAGCAAGCTAAAGAAGAAATATGAATCAAACAAATCAAACCCAAAGTGTGCCATCATGGTGTACGGTCAGGACGAAGCAGACAGACACAGGTAGGCGGAAGGGAAGGTGTAGAGAAGTCTCATCCAATGACTAGTTCCAGAAAAATCATATATCCTGATTTCAACACATACTCTTACCCTGCTCAACAAAAAAAAAGCCTTCCAAAGTTTAACCTACAAAAGCATATCATTGACTGGTATCATGGAGACAAGTCAAGGGGAAAAAAAGACTGCTAGAATTTGGAACATTACATAAACAAGAATAAAGCATTACACATGCTTACCTGAGCAATCGTCCCCCCACATTATTAGAAGTGGCTGAGGGGTGGCATTTACAGAACTTCTCTCCAAGCTTCTGAACTGGAAGGCATTTTCCTAGAAGAGTTTCTTAGTGTTCCTGTACACACATTGACATGTCCATGATTTATAGATAGTGGGATGTGCTTGACCAAAGTAGACCTGATTTAGCCAATCACTTGTCAGTTCTCTTACACACTTTTTGTGGTTTCAAAAGCAATGCTGTGTGTTTTATACTATCAATGTACAGAAAATATAATCTTGAAGATAGCCAAATGAGATCGTGTGGGCAGATTTGCATCCTGGTGGGCATACTACTGTCTAGTAATAGCTTTTCCTAACACTATCCCCACTGCCAAACAGACTGCTTATGCCTTCTTTGGCTTTCTTAATGTCTCTTCAGGGATCAATAAAGTATATCTTTTTTCCTAGATGCCAACTTCATCTCCTTTATACTTTGAGAATATAGTGTTAGTTTAAGAATATGTCAAGAATACAGTATCAGTTTAAAGGACTATTCCATTTAAAACAACCTTGTAGTTAAAAAAAAAAAAAAGGTTGATTCCATCTTCTCCTTTTCAGATCTTTGAAGGGGAAAGAGGCTTAGTTTTTAAAACTGCTCAATTAATTGAAAGTAATCTTTGCCTACATTGCTTTTCGGCTTTCAGTTATACAAATGGGAAAGTGCATATAGCAACTACTTTCTTCAAGAACTTGTATTCATTTTTCTCTTGACATAAATATTAAGAGTTAGAAATCTGAATCATCATTTTCATGTTTCACAAAATAAATCTGATTCTTGTATTGGCGACAAAGACATCATAAACAGGAAAGAATTCACCAAGTCTGATTTGAAGTTCAAGCAGAGCTATTATGTTAACATGTGTTTCCCTTTTTATTGGCTCTATTAATGTCTGTTTTTAATTTTAATTACATTTTATCTGCTATTTTTGCCATTTAAAAATATAAATATGCTTGACTCAAATGCTTTGTGCAGAGGTGAATATATAGTAAGTATGAATGAATTAATCCCATATCTGCTGGAAAATACTAATTTAAATTTGACAACTATCCTTTCATTGTGCTTAGGTCTTGACTGAGCTGGATTATTTTTTATAAGAAAATAAAGTGAATCTTAAGTAAAAGTGCAAAATATTATTTTTTCATGGAAATCAACTCATAATACTAAAGAACAAACACAGAAAAAAATTTTCTTGATAAGAGGTTTATAAAAAGAATCCTAATTAATACACATCATTGTTGCTCATTCTTATCTGCAGCCACAACCCCCTGGACTTTATTTCAGATGACCTTGAACTTGCTGTGCTACTCACACTAAATAATGTGTGTTGTTTTGGATTTTTTTTTTTTTATATCAGGAAGCAAGATATTAAAACATTATTCAAAGTTGCAGGGAAAAGGCATTCCCACAGTAGAAAAACAGTTTTACTTCAACTTTGAGATGCTCCAGAGGGAAGCATGAAATATGAAGTGACATATTGTTTGAAAGTTGCTTTAACTACCACTAATTGAGATGGTAAATTGGCGTAACAGTTGGGCAATGGCCATTAAAATAAAAAACAAAAAACAACAAAACCCTCTAACTGTGTAAAACCATTCATACAGAGACATTCACTTTTAGAAATTTATGCTAAGGAAACATGGCTATGTTCACATTTAATGTAAGAAATGTTCATTGTGATATGGCATCTATGGGAAGGGGAGCTGGAAACTCTAGTGTCTGGATACTATTTAATAAATTATAACATTCAGTCTATAAAATTTTATTCACACAAGGAAATAATGTAGAAAATATTTAATGATGTGAAAAATAGGAAACATTAAATGAAAAAACTTACAAAACATTTTGTATAAAATGATCGCACATATACATATGGCATATTATGCAATAAAATGTTAATGAATCAAATTATAGGTCAATAAAACTAGGTCTATTAAAGATATTTTTCTAGGTGCTGCAATTATGGATTATTTGGGTTTATATTGTCTTGATTTTTCAACAAATATGATTGTCTTTGATAAGAAAAATCATTATATTTAACTTTAAAAATCAACGTACATTTATCAATGTTCTTTATCAAAATGTGTACTTTGAAAGTCTGATTGCTTTATATATTTTGAATTCAGTAACAGGTAGTTGTTTTTCAAACTGGAAGTAGATCAAATAGTTGTCCCAAAACAAAAGCAAAAAAAGTAAAATCATAGTGACTAACTTTATTAATAGATAAGCCATAAATATCCTGATAAATTACTTCCTGATGAAAAGTAAGAATTGCCCTGGTCCAAAGTTACATTTTCTTGGAGTACCATCAAAGCCATAAGCCATTTGCATAGTTATTCAAACTTTGTAGGAGTAGTTTTTAACATTCCTGCATAGATGAGATAGCTTCTGGAAACTTCCCAGTTCTCAACTGTTTCCTTGATGACTCATCAGAGTACTTGATTTGTTATTAGGAAGGTTAAACTGACATATTTATTAACTGTCTACTAAGTATTTAGCTATCACTAACTACTGAGCTTACTAGAGGATAAGGTAGTTTGCCCTTTCCATAAAGCAGCTCCAGTATTATTGAGTAATAAATAATATGAAGCCAACTTTTAAAAAGAATATAATTCAGTGCTCCATTAATTGAAAAGATAAGAACCATGGTATTTCTAAAAAGAAAATGATAAAAGTTGGCTGAGAGTCTGGGAGAAGGTTCAAGAAAAAGGTACAGTTTGCCCTGATTTGGGAAAGATGAGTGATGTCCTAGTCTAAGTAAGGAGGCAAAGATAATTTCCATAGAAGGAGCAAGGTCTGAAGTCCACAGAGCTACATTTGTTGTGGCAGTGTTTACAGCAGTTAGGGATTGAGTTTGCTCTGACAATAAGATACCTGGTTCGAAGAGTTCTGCTTTTCTAAAGAGAAGTAGGTGACAGATAAAAGGTAGGATGTTTTATAGGGGACCTGACAGTTCAGTCTGAGGAGTGTCTGTCCTTGGCTTCTTTAACATCATGTTCTGAGTTTCCTCTTACTGATCTCACTGTTCCCCACCCCATTTCTAACTGAATCCCTTGGGTTTCTCCAAGGTCTTTCTAGCTGCTTCTCTGACTGTTCTCCCCATTGCATGGGAGCAGAGGGTTCTAAACTACTCCCATGGTTTTGAGCCTCTACCTAGGTTCTTGGAGTAGAAATTGCTTCTCTGAGGAATAACAAGATAACAAGATGTTCCTGGAGGATCTTTAGTACCAAAAAGTAAGGAAGCCCTGGGCTCATGTGAAGGCCACAGGAGCCAACCCAAAGGAGCTCTCAATCGCCAAAACTGGGACAAAGTCAACAACAAAATGGAAAATTGCTTATGATGGAGAACAAAATAAAATTCACAAGTCCTTACTGACATAAATCAAAGATTGAATAAATGACTGAGAAAAGTTAGCTCTTCCTTACAGAGATTTTATAGTTAATACATTTTTTTTTTTAAAAAAAGAAGGGAAGAACAAATTACCAAAACATTAGAAAAAATTGCTCTAGGTAGAAATCTACCTATGAATGCAAAAATTAGTGAGTGAAAGTGTAAGGGGAAAATGAATATTGGCATCCTTCAAACTATTGCTCCACAATATTTGTTGTTTAACAAGGGGGGAAGTTTTTTCAGTCATTAAAGACGGTAGATAGCACCCTAACCAACTGATTAAATTAACATGCATCCTAAGAACTTGTATACCTATGAGAAGACAAAGTAAATGTCACTGAGAAGGGCACTTACTGTTGTGCTTTTTCCCTTTAATGCAAAACTCTTTCAGGTTCTGAGAACCCACCAAACAAATGCAAATGGAATATTTCACAAAATAACCAGCATGTACTCATTAAAGATCAGCTGAAGAGCTGCCACAGATTGGGGCAGTCGGAGACATGACTAAGTAAGATGTGGAATCCTGGGTTGGACCTTGGAATAGGAAAAAAAAAAAAAAAAGGAAGTTAGTGGAAAATGGGTGATTATTGAAGAAAGTCTTTAGTTAACAATACTGTGTGATGTTAATGTCAACTTGTGATCTCTGTAGCTCCATTTTGGCGGTGAGATCGCTGAGTGAAAAGTGTTGATCTGCTCTTTGCAAATCTTCTGTCAATATAAAATTATTTCAAAATAAAGAGTTAATATATATATATACAGAAAATATTCAATCCTCTGGATCTCATTTTTCATTTTACAATCTTTGTACTCCTGTGCACATTTTGTCTCTTTATTCGTTTTTGTCCTCAGATGCTTTTATCGCCTCATCTTAAATATAAAAACCACTGATTTTTCTGAGAATCTGTCAGATGGAAGTGCACGGTAAGATGTCTTTTGCCCTCCAAGTACAGACGTTATGGATAAAATATAATTTTCAAAATTGATGAGCTATAGTGGTAAGCTCATGGAAAGGAAGCTCTCAGTTAGGGCAAGAAGCACTGATGACAGAAGAGCTCCTTGCCTCTGAGGCAGGCTAGCTGGTAGCCTCCATGGCAGGGGTAAGAGTTGCAGGGCCCTCCCTGGTGGCACAACCGATTAGGACACCCCACTGCAAGTTGACCACAGCCACTTTAGTGCAAGTTCGATCCCGCCCAGCAGGTGAGGTGACCCACGTGGCTCAGTAAGACCTCTTCTGTCTTGCCTGGTGCTCTTAGGGTACTTCTTCAGTCTGCATTTCTGCTCCCCACTCTGTCTCTGGTGAATCCTCTCACCGCCCCTGCACCTCTGGCCTGTACCCCAGTTCTGTATGCATAAATAAATATTCAAAATAAAAATAAATCTTCTGCCAGGTAAGAAACTGGAGAGCTAGGAAAGGAGTGGTCACCCAGGGAGGGGTTGAGGAAGCACGCCCTAGGTGAGAAGCCAGGGATGGGAAAATAATCACTCCTGAGGTAATAAATTCAAGTGTGTACCTTTTGTAGTTATGGGATCCAAGTTGATATTACATGGGAGTGAAGCTAAGAAAATGTAGAAACGTTTAGGGAGTGGATGCCACCACTGTGGGGTGAGCAAGGGCGTGTGTGAAACTGCTCTTAGGGTGGGTGGCTTTTCTGAGAATCCATCAGCTGGAAGTGCATGGTAAGGCACCTTTGGCCTCCAAGTCCAGAAATGATGGGTAAAAAGCAAGTTTCAAAATTGCTGAGCTATAGAAGTAAAAGCAAATGGCAAGGAAACTCCCAGTGACAGAGCAGAAATCACTGATCGGTGGAGAGATGAGCCCCGTGGCCCTAAGGCAGGGGGCTGGTAGGATATAGGGTTTCATGGGTAAAAGGCAGTGAATGGTAATTTAGTATCAACATTATAAACTTCCAAGAGAAACAAATTGTCATGAGCCACAAGACAATTAGCAGCCAAAGAACCTAGAGGGGAAAAGGCAATCTGAAGATAAAGTACTTAATGTTTTTTAAAAACATTTTTTTAAGATTTGTTTATTTATGCATACAGAACTGGGGTACAGGCCAGAGATGCAGAGGCGGTGGGAGGATTCACCAGAGACGGTGGGTAGCAGAAAGGCAGACTGTCGAAGAGCACTGCTGAGGGGAGCAGGCGAGACAGGAGCGATCTTGCTGGGCCTCGGGGGGTCACCTCCTGGGCTGGGGATGGAACTCACACTAAAGCCACTGTGGCTGGCTTGCAGTATTGGGTCCAACCTGCTGTGCCACCAGGGAGAGCCCCCCCCCAAAAAAAAAAAAACTTTTAAATGAAGACATAGTATTGTACCCCAAGTCGAGGTCAGCATGAAACTAGAAAAAAAAAAATTTAAATGCCAAATTCTAGAAATAAACTAGAGCCTTTGTCCTCAAACTCAACAGAACTGCAACATGGTAGAGACCGCTGAGAACAAGAATGCAATACTAGAAAATAGAACTATGGAAATTATTCAAAATAGAAATCACGGAAGGATAAAGAAGAGACATTTGAAGTAGAGTTTTAGAGTTGGAGAGGCTCGGGGGAAAGTGCAATTTGTTTCTAAATGCAATTCTGCAAGGATAGAACAGAAGCAATGTTTGCAGTTCATGCATTTCACTTTATGGCCAAGATTGCAGGTACTTATTATCCGCGGCTAGTGGATAATAAGGACCTTCTGCTCTTTGCTCGTGGCCACAGCCAACTCATTCCTCTCCGATTATGCTGTTGCTGGTCAGAACTATATTCTACTTCGTTTAAAGATTTATTTATTTATGCATGCAAGAACTGGGGTACAAGCCAAAAGTGCAGGGGTACGGGGTGGTGAGAGGATTCACCAGGTACAGACTAGGGAGTACAACAGGCAGACTGACTGAAATACACTGCTGAGAGGAGCAGCAGGTGAAACAGGAGAGGTCTACTGCACCATGTGCTTACCTCCCTGGCCAGGAATCAAACTCGCTCTGCAGTGGCTTCAGACAGCTTCATAGTACTGTGCTTTAACCCCTTGCTCCACCAGGGAGGGCCCAGGAACTATTTCTTCCTTCTTTTATCATCCAAATCATTTTACCCCTTTCTAGAATCACTTTAAGTTTTGGTTTCTCTATAAAGGCATCTCAGTGATTCTCTCACTTCCTTAAACTTTATAACTGTGTCTGAACCACTCAATCATAATTATGAATAACGAGCTTAATTATATTTTACACTATGGATTAGGAAATTATGACAACCCAATGCATCCTGCCCACTGCCTATTCTTGAATGGTCTATAAGCCAAGATAGTGTTTATAGTTTTAAGTGGTTGGAGAAAATCATGAAGTGTAATATTTCATGATATAGGCAGATAGTATGAAATTTCAGCTTCTCCCTGAGTAGCTGATAAAGTTTTATTGGAACACAGCTGTGACCACTCCTATGTATTCTCTGCTGTTTTCATTCTACTCTGACAGTTAAACTGTCGTACAAGGAGCATTCTGCCCACAGTGACTAATATGTTTACTTTTGGGCACTCTTCAGATGAAATTTGTCAGTCGCCACTCACTGTCTGCTAGTTCTGTCATGCATGGAATCTTATCTCTCAAATTTGATTGAAAACTGCTTGAATTCAGGAACATTGTCTTAGACTTCTTTGTCTCCCTGGCATTTGACTCCTTCTAGGACACTAGAATTTTCCTGAGGAAATTTTAACATGTCAAATACAGGATTTTTTTTTTTAAGATTTATTTCTTTATTCATACAGAACTGGGGTACAGGCCAGAGATGTGGAGGGTGAGAGGATTCACCAGAGACAGAGCGGGGAGCAGAACAGGCAGATGGATGAAGTACACTGCTGAGGGGAGCAGCGGGCGGGTCAGGAGAGGTCTGCCACGCCATGTGGTCACCTCCAGGGCAGGCGGGGATCGAACTCTTGCGGAAGTGGCTTTAGTTTCTTAGTGCTGTGCTTTAACCCGCTGCGCTACCAGGGAGGCCCAAATACAGGATTTTAAGAAACAAAATGGACTTCATAATACAGGCTCTCAAAAAAAAAAAGTAATAATAATGGTTTATATGTATTACTTGAGGCTTGACGGCAGATACTCCTCTCCTATTGTGAAACTGATATTATATGACCTGTTCACCTAGAGTGACTGACGCAAGGACCTAGGGATAAGATCCAGCCAGCTAGGTGGCATGGGCAGGAGGGAACTGATGGGAGGAGGTTCCATCTGGCAGCAGGACATGGTGTCCAGAAGGTTTAACCTCACACAACCCAGATAGTACTGGGAAATAGAAACCAGGAGGCAGTGAAGAATAGAGGGAGAGAGGGCAGCCGTTGGACATGAAGAGGTCCAAGGGACTAGCGGGCGAGGGGCAAAATCAATGAGGAAATTAGCTGACTAAACTGCTCCTGCCTCGAACTAGTAAGCCAAGGCTGGGGCTCAGAGGAAGATGCCAGAAAACCAGACATTCAGTTTATGTCACAAGTTTGAATGGGTTGCATGCATAGAAGTGTCTCGAGCAATTTCTTCACTAAACTAGGTGTAGGGTTATTTAAATGCCAAATCCTAGCGCATTAAGTTGAATATTATTTCTGCCTTCAATCAGGTTTGATTCTGTAACAGGAGGGTCCCCAGGGAAAAGGGGATTTCCAGATTCCCTGCCCCACCCAAGGAAGGCTAGAGCTGAGTATCAAGGGAACTCTAGAGAAGAGTGAGAGAAGAAAGGAAAGAGGCAAGAAAGAGGCCTGGAGGAGGCCCCTGGATTACACAGATATGTGAAGCTATGCTGGCTTCTCAGGCTTGGACGGGTACTTGGGACTTGGGGGGCCTGGAAGGAGACACTTGCAGCAGTCATGGGTGACAAGCCTGTGGAGGTTGACACTGGCAGCCTTGATCTCGATTTTGATTTTCCTCCTTTCACCCCAGAGCTGCCTGCCCCCTTTCCAGTTACAGAGACCAAGCTGGGGAAATGCACTTGATACATCCCATAGTTTTCCGCATGCAGCACCAATCCTCACGCTTGAACCATGCTGAGGCTTCTGCAAATGTGGCAAGCCACGCTAGGTAGGTAGGCCTGTGCCCATTGGTAGCCACCAGTGGCAATGGAAGGAAAAGAGTGGACCGTGACAGGTATTTAAACAAAAACCTGATTGGTCATATCCCCCTGAACGATGTAGAAAAAAAAGACTCGATCAAAATGACAATGTATGACAAAACGGAGGTCAGGTGGTGTGGCAGACACTGCCAGCGCTGGGCCCACATCCCCTTTGGCATTCATCCTTCTGTGCAGAAGGCTTCTTACTGTGAACACCTGCATCACTATGCAAGAAGCTTTGTTCTGGTAGTAGCAAGCTCAGTCGTGAGCACAGCTGTCAACGGTCTCTGAAACAGCCACTAACCAATGATGGCTCATGAGGTGGATAAATGTCCCAGCTTCTTTGTCCCTTAGGTAGAATAACTCTTGAGTCATGGCCTACATCTGTGCTGTCCCATACAATAGCCACATGTGGCTGCGGAACAGATAGGTGATGGCTAGTGTGACAGAGGAACTGGATTTTCAAGTTTATTTGATTTTAATGAAATGAAAAAATGATACTCATTTCAGCTATTGGAGACCTTTTCAGTATATGTGGGAAAAGCTAGCTATATGAATCTGCTTTTCCAAGTGGAAATATTACAAACTCTAAGGATGTATCAAGATGGAAGTTTAGTATCCAAAAACAATTGGCTACTTGATTTTAAAGCCTGAGTCCAAAAAATATTTCAATATCTCACTCATTTTTGCATGTTGATATGTAAGATTTTGGATTTAATAGGTCGAATGAATAACGAAAACTACCTCACCTGTTTGTTTTTACTTTTTTATCGTGGCTGCTAGAAAATGAAAAACTACCAGGTTGGCATCTACCCAAAGCCTATTGGACAGCCCCATCTACACTGCCTTCCTGGGACCCTCAGTGGGTTGAAAGCCTGTTGCCCTCAGTGGTAATAGCAACTCTTTATTAGCTTCCTTTTCTGTTTGCCTTTCTTGCCTTTTGACTCAGTCTCTGAGATTACTCCCAAAGTGAAGTAGCATCCTTGTCTCTGGTCTGTTTCCAGCGAACTCAAACCCAGATGAAGAAAAAAATTAGAGCTTAACAATTCTGACATTATGATTGGGCAAAAATGAGGAAATGAGATCCTGAGAGATTAAATGACTTAGCCAAGGTCATTCAACTATTTAGCTGTGGACTCAGAATTCGATTTCACATCTTGTAATTCCAAGTCGATTCATTTTCCTACTACTGTACTTAGACTGCCTTTTAAAGATGCTTGATGCATTTTGAAAAAGTGGTTTCCATAGAGCAACAGAGGGAGAAGTTTCTATAAACAACTTATGTTTGTTTTCCAGGTGACTTCATTGTTCCTGAGGAGAAACCTGGAGCGGCTTCCCTGAATTAAAGGGCTCTGATCACTTTCAGCCACAAGTATCCAGTCCTGACAGGAACCCACCTCAATTTAGAGTTAACTCTTCTTTCCAGCCCTATCTTCCTCCTCCAACTTGCCCATTGTGTTTCACTAACCAGTAGGGGTTGAAGCAGAGAGGAAACAGAAAGAAAGACAGGAAACCCGCTCAGCTGGCACCATTTTACACGATGATGCCCTCCCTGTGCCTGGCAGACTCTCACAACTGACACTTTCTCTCTCATCCTCTTTGGTACACTCTGTAGCATTTCCTCTGCTGGGCCTCTGACTGAAACTGCCTTGATGTGGTAGCATCTCCTTGGGCAACACCCCCGACCTCTGGTTCTCTTGAATCTCCTCCACACAGATTCTCTCTGGGATCCTCTGGGGAAGAATTTATATTACTCTAACCTGACTCAGCCCAGGGAGGTAATGGCCTATACCTGTTGTCAGTGGGAGGAGCAGTGACCTCCAGGCAGCCACTGCGGCCACTCTGACACTGTGTTGCCCCCAAGGTCCTGCGCTATCCCATGTCGGAGTCAAGCCAAGGGCCTCGGTTTACCCCAGCTGCAAAGGACACGTGTCAAAGGGCAGTCTGACAGCTCTCCTGAAGGCCCTCTCATTTGGTGAGGGGTAAGTGGCCTCCGCCTCACCCCTCGTGAATCCAATTCAAAAGCAGTCTCTTTAAAGTTGTCCCCTCCACAAATTCTTTTCATGTCTCCACCTTGATTCTTTTATAATCTTGTGGTTAGTGAGGGGGTTCCAGGAAATTAGTAACCAAGTTTCTCCTTGTAAATTTCCATGTAGTCTAGCACCTCCTTTGTCACATGGCATCACTCTCTGTGGTCACTGAAACTACCAGCTTAGTGTTTTGATAGGGCTGATGTATTACAATAAAGGTTGTGCCGGGAATAATCGAAAAAGACTTGGTTCAGATCGACCTTTTGTAATTGAGATTGGCAATGAAAGAAAATAAATAGGTCAGTGGCCAGGGAAGTCGTAGATACAATAAAGGGTTAGCTTTAGGACTTGCCAATTATTTTTCAGATGAAACATGCAGGACTTTACCTGTCTGAAAAGATCCTGGGTAAAACTAAAGAGGAAAAAGTTGTTTTATTGAGGTATCTTGTTGTTGTTGTTGATTCCCTTTTCTTCTTTTACTTTAACCGAGTGCATTTAAAAGAATAAGTATTGGATGTCTTGAGAACTGATTTCCTTTGATAGCTGCAAAAACACCAGAAGTTTCGATTGTTTTTGGTCTTCTTTCATCTCCCTCAACAACTCAGCTTTCAGCACTGTAACATTTTTGCAATTTTAATATGAAAATGAACAATAAAACATAACGCTATTATTATAATTAATTTCAAGAATACGGCTGTATCTATAAAATGAAATCATTTGCAAGCATCATCTTCATTTTAGTAGATTATTTAATTTATGTGTGTGTATAGCCCAACTCAAGTGATATTAAGCAACCATTTCACAGCCTCAAAATTTAGAAGCATTTCAAAGTTTAGAAGTATTTATCATCTTTATAAGGATAAAAAAATGTTTACTAACCTCCAACCATACCAAGCTCTGAATTTTTTGCTTGAAAATAAAAACACAAAATGCCCAACTTGGCACTATTGAGTGGGTCTTTTCCTTATTGTTTAGAAAACAAAACAGCTAGCTTTAATTAATTGGGTAAGTCATCAAAGGTACCCACTAATAATCATACTTGATGAGTTCAGTTAGAGAATCCACATTTTTTTTATGCTGTATCATAATATAAGGCATGTCGTGTGTGTGTGTGTGTGCGCGTGTGTGTTGCCATTTTAGCTATCAGTCAGGATTAGTCATGTTTTATAATGAATAAAGAGAAAAAGAGAAGGGCTAGATGTAATGTTAATAGGCTTCCTTTTGTGATCTCTCAGGGAGAGGTCTTTTTAAATAAGGGCCTTGAACTTGACCTTCTTCAATGGCACAGAGGTCCAATGCACAGTTTTTAAACTACATTTAAATTTTAATAATTTTACTCATCTGAGGCAGTTAGAAACATACGTTAAAAACCCAATCCTCAGTCTTTTAGGTACTGACTAGCAAAGGGAAGCTTAGGAACAAAATCTTTAAAAGTTACATAAATATTGTCCAGATTTCTGTATCCACAGAATCAGCTGCTTACAGGTCATTATCTCTATAATATTTGAGCTTGAAATATAATTTCATATAAAGTTAGATCGAAAAAAATCCTTAATCTCACGATAGAGTTTTCTTTAGGGACCCGACATGAACAATCTAAAAGCTAGATTAAGAAATTATGGTCTCAGTGTTGGCCAAAAAATGTGGAAAAAGGCACTGTCATTGCTGTTAGTAGGAGTGTAAATTTTTAAAGTCTTTCTGGAAGGTAGTTTGGCCATATCTATTGAATGCCTCAGAATTTTGCATAAAACCTTTAAGCCAGCATTTTTACTTTGGGGGACTCATGCTAAGAAAATAGTCATAGATGTTTGCAAAATTATAGCTTCAAGATTTTTATGGAAGTGTTTTTGGTAGAAATAAAAACTGAATGAAGCATAAATATTTAACAACAAGGCTTTATTTAGCCACTAAAAATGATACTAGAGGAATAGTTAATGTTACAGAAAAGGTGGGAAAAGCTGATTAAAAACAGGATGCACAATATGATTCCCTTTGTAAAAAAAAAAATGATATTCACATCAAAATACAGTAGATGAAAACAAATAGAAATGTTAACGGTAGCATCTCTACATGGCATATTTATACGTAGCATCTTTTCTAACATGCAAATAGATTTTTAATATTTTTTAAATTAAAATGCATATTAGTTGTGAAATCTCAAATTATAACACATTAAAATAGAAATAAATAAAAATTGCGAGTCACTTTCCCTATAACTGCATCATTTGGTAGAACACATACACACACACACACACACTTCTTGGTTTCAATCAATAATATATCTTGGGGAGTTTTACATTTTAGTGCATGTAAATCCAATTCATGCTTTTAACTTGCTGCATAGTATTCCAAAATATTAATATGCAATAATCTTCCTCTCAACTATTCCCACCCTGACCATTGTTTCAACATATCATTGATAACATTTCCTCTGTTCTTCCAACCTTTCCAGCCTAAATAGTTATCATTTCTTTAGGCTTTTTCTCCATTCTATTCCTTTCTGCAAGATCACAGCTGTTAGTGCCCTGGGACCAAGCAGACAAGTTCTGTGGAAAAAAAATCTTGTCAGAGTGATAGTGATACCCCATTTAAATAAACATCGCCACCTAACAGTCCTAATAATTTGTCAAGTTAAACCATTCCTCCAATGTCTGCCACAATTATTTCAAACTACTCCAGTCTCTTAAATATCAAATCCCCTTAATTTCTAAATTGATGGTACAGCCTAACTTAGAGAAAATTAAGCTTAACTTCATTTACCAACTTATAAGCTTCTCAATTGTGTGTCTTTTCTCTCTTTGTATACTGGAAGAAACTGATTAACTTTGTTAGTATATTAGTTAGGAATTCTGTATATATTGATAAGCAATATTTCCTTAGTTGCTTTCCTAGGTATAGGTATATACTCCTGATATCAGTTATTCTTCTTGACTTGTTGATTGAATATTGGAGGGAGAATCTTATTTTTTCCCTTATTATAATTTAGTTAAGGAAACAATGAATTCCTGGAAAATCTGGTGGCAGTCATTTGGCATAGTTCTTTGGGATTAGTCTGAACAATAGTGTGGGGAGCTGTGTGATTTTCTGATTGCCCTTCAATTATCTGTATCAATCTAGCCTCCTATTTCTTAAATGACCTGGATCCCTATATGATTGAAGAATTTCATCTAACATTTTATTAAAATCACTTTAAAAAATGTCCCTCAGCTGTGAGTGGAATCACGTCTTTCCATGTCCTCCTACAAATTGTGTGTGTGAGGGTTAAAATTATTTTTCTGATATGCTTATGATCACAGTTGTTATTCTCAATAAGCTCAGTATTTTATAAAATAATGAAATAAAAAGGCACAAAACCCATGTGTATAACAGGCTATGTGTACTTGTCTTTACCTCATAAAACAATTATAAAATGAGAAGTGAAGAGGAAACCAAATAAAGAAAGAACCTCTGTTACTCAGAACTTGTACCACGCATGGTCTGTATCACCACACAATCTATGAATACTAATAAGTTACTTTAAATAATACTTCAACAGTCATTTCAATCATGTGATTTGTTTGAACTTGCAAAGCTCCCTCAGTGTTACAAAATACTCTACTGCCTTATGGAGAGTTGAGCATTATCATTTCATCTGCCCAGTTGGACAAAACTTCAATGAGGAAAGGAAAATGTTCACTTATAACTTATTTTTACTATCCAAGATTGTGGACCCAGTAGAACTGAGAATTTATGGTTGTTGAAACTGGATTTCTAGAATTATCAAAAATACTGGTGTAGAGGAATGTCTGATATTATTGTATGTGTTTCCATTTGCTATTTTAAACTTTTTGCTTATATTGCTGGTTTTTTTTTTTTTGGAAGTTAAAGATTTCTAGAATATAAGCTAATATCATTGTCCATGGTGAAAAATTAAGAGATTTTCCACCCGAATCTGGTATTAGACACACATGTCTACCTTCAACATCACTATTCAACAAAATATTGGGACTTCTAGATTGAGAATTGGGCAAGAGAAAGATATAAAAGAAATCTAGATTAGGAAAGAAGAAGTAGAACCATCATTATTTGCGGATTACAATATAATGTACATAGAAAATCTTAATACTTCCCTAAAAAAACTATTTAAACAATAAATCAGTTAGGCAAAGTGGCAAGAATCAAAATGAATTCACAAAAATCATTTGCCTTCCTATATGCAAACATGGAGATAGGAGAGGAAGAAACCAAGAAAACAATCTCATTTACAACTCTACCAAAAGCAATTATACCTAGGAGAAAGCTTAACAAAAAGGTGAAGGGCATACATAAAGAAAACTATAACATATTGTTAAAAGAAATAGAAGAGACAAAGAAATGGCATTCTTCAAAGCAATAAGACAAACATTACAGAAATTCACAAAAGATCGTGAATAGTCATAGGAATTCTGATCAAAAAAAGGAAAAGGCCCTCCCTGGTGGCACAATGGGTAAGGTTACCCAGCCCTGCAAGCTGGCAGTAGCTGCTTCAGTGCGAGTTCGATGCTCGGCACAGAGGTGATCCACATGGCATGGCAGATCTCTCCTGACCTGCTTGCTGCTTCCCTCAGCAGTGTACTTCTTCATTCGGCCTGTTTTCTCCCCATTCTGTCTCTGGTGAATCCTCTCTCAACCCCTGCACATCTGGTTTGTACCCCATTTCTGTATGCATAAATAAATAAATCTTTAAAAACAAAAGCAAATCCTAGGGCAGAGGAAATCTCATTTCTAGATTTGCTTGCTTGATCTTCCAAGTTGCTAATTTGTTCATAACTGTGTCCATGCTCAATCCTGAGATATTAAAAAAAAAAAAAAAAGAAAACAACAACCCTCAAAAGTCATGAAAAGCCATAATAGCTTTCTTTCTAGTACATAATTTCTAGTACTATCCATATGTATATACTAGATTCCCAAGGTATGCTGGATTTTACTAATGTTTAAGATCACCCTCAAATCCTGACAGTATTCCTTTGCTATTTACTTTGTTCGACTTCCCGGCGCTATGGACCATATTTTTTACCCTGTCATTTGTAATGGAAATTATATTTCATCGACCATCTGGAATCTGTTTACTAGAGTCTTGCTTGAGCTGGGTTCCAGGTTAGTGGTTAGTCACTGGATGGATAAAACAGACAATCAAGTAGAAGATCATGAACAATCACACACTGAGCATTTTCTTTGTGCTACATGGGAAGAGGTAGAAAATGTGGTCTGAACACAGTAGGGATGAATTATATGACTGAGGATCTGGATATTTTTATATGCAGTGGGGAGCTGTGAGGAATTTATAGATTTTTGGAAGCTAGTTTTCTCAATACTCTGGAGGATGAAAAGGAATAAGGCAGAACTGGAGAGGGGAGGTTATCTAGGAGGCCATCACAGTGGTCCAGCAGGGTCACTATCACCTGAATTTTTGCAGAGACATCCGAGACAGGAGGAGAATGATACTCCAGGCCCCATACTTGACATGAGTACTGTTTTGTTAAAAAAAATGGCTTGAGATTCCATGTCCCTTGGAACTGTACCAATAATCAAAACCACAAGAGTCACCATATTGCATTTTGTTTGGTTGTTTTTTTCTGATCTGTCCTGTAATCAGAAATGGTACTGTCAGTGAGTATAACTTTCCTGCTGTATGTTGTATGGATTCAGAACACAGATGAAACTGGGGCTACTAGGTGGTGAAGCTATATTACAGCTGTGTGGAGAATTGACTATTAGTCGTGAGGAATCGTCATTCCAATTGTGAGCCCAAGTGGCCAGCTGTGATTTTAAGAGGATGAGACAATTCATCTCTAAACTCCAAAGTGGATCTGAATGTTCCTCTCCCAAAATATACTGGGTAGTTGAAGAAGACAGTGTTAGTTGGAACTAGGGTCATTCTTAGATCAAGGATAACACCAATACTATAATTGTAGAATAAAGACAAGGCTTCTGACTAGGAAGGCAGACACTGGGGAAATTTAATAAAAATGTTGTATAAAGGTACTTGCTTTATTTACAGTGTTATGTGTGATGAAACATTGGTACCATCTCAGCAAGACAGATGTGGAAAAGATGCTGAAATTTAAATGGATGAATGAGTGGTAGATCAGTGGTGTATATGGTTGAGGAAATCAAGAAAAATGTACAATGAAAATATTTCTCAATTGTTTCTTTCAAATTGTTCCTGATCTTAAATTTAAGGCAGAGTTTTCTGCTTCAAAATTTTGGCTCTAAAATGAACCTGACTTCCTTATAGGTACATCTAAGCCTATAAGCTGGCAAACAAAATAATTTCTACAGAACAATACACAGATGTTTTAGCCATATTCAAATAAGATTTGGAAATAATGTTCTGATTATCATAATACAATTTTAAAACTGCTTGAAAATGGTAGTGTGAATTGATGCCATATAATATTTATGTTCGTCTTTTATACATTGGTAAAGTATAAAGATACTTTTGTGTCTTCCCTAGATAGTATATAAATTCATTGAAAGTCAGCTAATATTTCTTATGTCCACTGTCTACTGGCTATTGCTCTGCTTGCTTGAAATATAACACTGAACATATCAGATACAAATCCCCTCTATTGGAGAAATAAAGTAATAAATATCACATACAGTTTAAATAGGAAGAACTACTATGCAAAGAAGAAAAAAGATAAAAGGATCAAACATATAGGTGTGATGTTTAAATTTTAAATAGTTCTCTGGGTGGGTTTCACTGAGCAAGAAATGTTTGGAAAAAATAAAGGCAATGAACCAACAGACGAGGATTCTGGATGCTAACCCTAACTGCTTTTCCTAAAAGGAAAATTTGCTTTCCTAGGGAGATGAGGATTTATCTTTTAAATAAATTGATAAATCACTTTGCTTCATCAAAATCCCAAATTCATATTGCTCCAGCATACTCCTTAAAATATCCTGATGGTCTTTCCACAGCAATGTCTTAACTGCTGTTGGAATAATTCATGTCAACATATTAGTTCTTATCTATCTTAGAATTGAAGATGTCACAATCCCTCTTTTAAAAAAAACATATGTTGCCAAACAGGTACTGTACTTCTGAAAAGATCAAATGCATCTTCAGTCATATCTCAAACTTGGCCATATTTAAAATCACAAGGCTTCTTGATTTTTAGGAATGATATTAAGGGACATGGGGACTTTTGTGTGAATGCAGGGCTCAACATGTTTGAAGCCTTTTTTGATTTTTTACATTTCATAAATAAAATAGTTTTTCTTTGAAATATGTACATGTTTTCACTTTCCCAGTGTGTTCATCTTCCTACCTGTATAACGTTTGTTTGCTGAGGATATAAATGTCTGTGTAATGATAGCTTTACAGGCAGACAGCAGGTTCAATCTGATTGCACTAAATCAAGTGCAATGATTTGCACTCACTCTTTTATGAGATATTAATTTTGGAGTTTATTGGAATAAACCCTATGTATTATATAGGTTTGTCACATTTATCTAGTTAAAGATGTCTGTTTTTATTACTTCCAATCATTGCCTCACTGTGCTAATATTAAACTACCTCTTCTTTATTTAGTCATTATTTTAAGGAGTCACAAGTTTCATATGCCAACTTTTTAATTTAATTGATTAAAAGCAAAACTCATTGCCTTAATCACAGTTTCAACTTGCCATGGGAGAAAAGAACACAAAACAAACAAGCAAATTTTATGTAAAAACAAACAAACAAACAAAAAGCATACACAGTAAAGATAAATATAAATTGAATCCAAATAATACAATACTAATTAAATAAGAAAGAGGTTGTATTTTACATCAATTGGTCGATGGTAGAAAGTGTTTTATGCCATTTCCTTGAAAATCAAGTACTTATTTGTGTTCTTATTTTGGTTAGGATACTTTGTACCATTACCTGAAATAATAGTCTTGATCTTATTAATAAGACCAAGGGAAATAGAAAGATCAGTATTTGCTCGGTTCTGTGCTAAGTCCTGTCAGGAGAAAACAAATGCTTAAAACTTCTTACCCTCTAGGAGCGTGTGTGTGTGTGTGTGTGTGTGTGTGTATGGGGTGCCCGTTGGGGGGTGGTGATGGCTGTGGGATTATATAGTGTAACAGGGGAAACCAATTCTAATTACAATGTAACTTGTCAGCACTTAAACATGTCTTGTCACCTCTTCTCCAAGCTGATAATGTAGATTTGCAGTTGTGAGTGTGTGATAACTTTGCTTTTTTAACATAGTAACACATCTTATAACTAAAGACCTTCTGGATTTCTGTATATATGCTACTTTCAGACATTAATGTTGTATTTCACTAGGATTTAGTTTAACAATTTACCATTAAAAAATCCATTTAGTAAGCAGATAATTTTTAACCTTTACTATTTGTTCAACCCTGGGAATAGATAGAAGCAAATAGATTGAAGTTTTCAATCTCTCTGAAATCACGAGTTTTGCCAGAGTCACTGTATATTGGTACCAGCTATGATGAGACCAGATAGGGAGAAATTCTAATCAAGGGCGGTAAGGTTATGAGGATGACAAAGTAGTTCAGGAAAAGTTCCTGAGGTTTTGGTGTCTCAGTTGAGTGTCACGCAAAAGTAGGATTTAGTTTAGTGCAGATGGTATAGGGAAGGCATTTCAGATAGACAAAAATCTACAAAGCAAGCATGCAAGAGAGAACATTCAAAAATAGTCATCCCGGTTTCATGCAATACTATTTCCACCCACAGAAAATAAGCTAATCAAGATGCCAGTGTGGAATATTAATATCCTGCTTCATACCTGAATTGTGGCAAAACCCTTAAGGACAAAATGTGCACTTCTATGCCACTTTGGATACTTGGATGTTTGAACATTTCCCCTTTTGCTAAAAGTAAATTCTTCATAGTGAACTAAAGTTTGCTTTAATTTTCTACCATGTACTCTGTTAGAACGAATATGCAAAGTCCCCTGACATCACCAACTCACATGAGTATTTTATGTATCTATTTGGAATTAGCAGTACATGATGGGGTACATAATTTACTTTGGCCTGGAACCATTTTATTGACTGACTCATGGTTTCACATCTGACAGAGAGCTGTCAACATCACCACGAACATTTCACAGGATTCTCTCTCTCTCACTCTCTTTGTCTCTTTCTCTCTCTCTCTCATACACACAAATAATGAATTCCATGCATTTTCCTGATGAGCAAATCAAATAGTACATTTTCTTCAGCAAAGCAGTATGTTGGACATTGTATGATATTCTTATATTTAAAAAATAATATTTTGATATTCTCATTTGGTTCCTATAGGGTCCAGATAATTTTCCTAGGTTATGCAACTATACTATCTAGCTCAGCATTGCCTGGAATATTTCACAATGAGGAGAAATGTCCTCATACCATTCAGTATCCACTGAGTGATCTACAGGATCTCTGGGCGTGGGCCTAGAGGGCCTATGTTCTGGAAGCCCCAGGAGATTTCTGTTGTATCCTAACTTGATGACCCACTAGTGTAGATCTGGCATCTACTTCAGCCAAAGGTTAACCATTTAGGGCTAAAGGTAAGTGAAAAATAGAAGCTTGAGTTTAACTTAATTTATGGAGCTTTAAAAAATCTACAATTTGGAATTGTAGTCTTGCAATCTCATTTTTATAATGTCAAAATTCCTCCTCACTGTTATGGAATTCACCATGAACATCATAACTTTTTGCACATGCAATACTTTCGGAGCCTGATGCTCAATTTTATCAAGCTTGGAACTCATGGCATTTATTTCTCCTTGACACATTCCAATATGTCTTACAGCAAATTTTTTATTCTTTACTGATTTATACCTTAAGTTTGCCTCCAGATCTTTTGATAGTTTGGTAGTTTCAGTGGCCACTGGACTTATTTTAACTATTTCTAAGATCTCTCTTTTCAAATGTCATCATTTTCTTGTCTCACCAAAAAGTCAAGTACTATTTTTCTCTACTTTTAATTTTTAAAAATGCTCTTATTTGGAATTCCTCAAAACAGTGTTAGTTCATAAGATCTTTATCTCCATAGACAGTGAACTAATACCTCCTGCCATATTTCCACTGTCTACTGGCTATTGCTCTGCTTGCTTGAAATATAACACTGAACATATCAGATACAAATCCCCTCTATTGGAGAAATAAAGTAATAAATATCACATACAGTTTAAATAGGAAGAACTACTATGCAAAGAAGAAAAAAGATAAAAGGATCAAACATATAGGTGTGATGTTTAAATTTTAAATAGTTCTCTGGGTGGGTTTCACTGAGCAAGAAATGTTTGGAAAAAATAAAGGCAATGAACCAACAGACGAGGATTCTGGATGCTAACCCTAACTGCTTTTCCTAAAAGGAAAATTTGCTTTCCTAGGGAGATGAGGATTTATCTTTTAAATAAATTGATAAATCACTTTGCTTCATCAAAATCCCAAATTCATATTGCTCCAGCATACTCCTTAAAATATCCTGATGGTCTTTCCACAGCAATGTCTTAACTGCTGTTGGAATAATTCATGTCAACATATTAGTTCTTATCTATCTTAGAATTGAAGATGTCACAATCCCTCTTTTAAAAAAAACATATGTTGCCAAACAGGTACTGTACTTCTGAAAAGATCAAATGCATCTTCAGTCATATCTCAAACTTGGCCATATTTAAAATCACAAGGCTTCTTGATTTTTAGGAATGATATTAAGGGACATGGGGACTTTTGTGTGAATGCAGGGCTCAACATGTTTGAAGCCTTTTTTGATTTTTTACATTTCATAAATAAAATAGTTTTTCTTTGAAATATGTACATGTTTTCACTTTCCCAGTGTGTTCATCTTCCTACCTGTATAACGTTTGTTTGCTGAGGATATAAATGTCTGTGTAATGATAGCTTTACAGGCAGACAGCAGGTTCAATCTGATTGCACTAAATCAAGTGCAATGATTTGCACTCACTCTTTTATGAGATATTAATTTTGGAGTTTATTGGAATAAACCCTATGTATTATATAGGTTTGTCACATTTATCTAGTTAAAGATGTCTGTTTTTATTACTTCCAATCATTGCCTCACTGTGCTAATATTAAACTGCCTCTTCTTTATTTAGTCATTATTTTAAGGAGTCACAAGTTTCATATGCCAACTTTTTAATTTAATTGATTAAAAGCAAAACTCATTGCCTTAATCACAGTTTCAACTTGCCATGGGAGAAAAGAACACAAAACAAACAAGCAAATTTTATGTAAAAACAAACAAACAAACAAAAAGCATACACAGTAAAGATAAATATAAATTGAATCCAAATAATACAATACTAATTAAATAAGAAAGAGGTTGTATTTTACATCAATTGGTCGATGGTAGAAAGTGTTTTATGCCATTTCCTTGAAAATCAAGTACTTATTTGTGTTCTTATTTTGGTTAGGATACTTTGTACCATTACCTGAAATAATAGTCTTGATCTTATTAATAAGACCAAGGGAAATAGAAAGATCAGTATTTGCTCGGTTCTGTGCTAAGTCCTGTCAGGAGAAAACAAATGCTTAAAACTTCTTACCCTCTAGGAGCGTGTGTGTGTGTGTGTGTGTGTGTGTGTATGGGGTGCCCGTTGGGGGGTGGTGATGGCTGTGGGATTATATAGTGTAACAGGGGAAACCAATTCTAATTACAATATAACTTGTCAGCACTTAAACATGTCTT
>NW_004567134.1:7583454-7603736 GCF_000260355.1 Condylura cristata | reverse complement strand
GGTCACCTCTGGGGCAGGTAGGAATCGAACTCATGCGGAAGTGGCTTTAGCTTCTCAGTGCTGTGCTTTAACCCGCTGCGCCACCAGGAAGGGCCACAGGAGTGATTTTTAATGTGCCCTTTCACCTTCCACACCTCTCTGACTAGGTAATGGATGAGTGGACTATAGATCCAAGCTAACAGAAGGACATTTCTAGTATTATTGATGCTAGGCAATCAAACACAGGATCCTCAAAATGGCGTGTCAGAGCAAAATTAAGCTCTCAGCATTTCTTGCTTCTGAAATGTATTGCCTTATTTGTTAGGGTTCAGTTGGGATTAAATAACCACTAGGCGTATCACAGTGGAAAGAATTTATTATATGAAGATCTCCAGAAGGAAGGGTTGGTCATTAAAGCTACTGACCAAGCTTGGGAACACATGGGTGTGCACTGGCCTGTGCGTACAAGATAGCAAAGGAAAGTTTACAGGAAAATCTGGGAAGAAAACACAGAAACCCAAGGTCCTGCTGGCAGGTAGGCCATGGAAGCATCTGCTTCTGTCAGGTGGTTTTGCTGCTTATTGGGACCAACAGTTGGAACAAAGAACTGGGCATAGTTTGGGAGGGTTGAGCTGGACACACTGGACATACCAGTTCCCATCATTGCATCAAAATGGGAAGATCTTCAAAGTCTGCGACTTCCCTTTCAAGTTCAAACATTTGTAATTTCTCTTTTGGCCAAACTTTAATCTGGAACAATAAGCAGAAAGAGGTTCTGGGAAGTTTCTTCCAGTGCAGCCTACTTGACAAGGTATCAATGCAAAACCTCCACAATCATGATCTGTTGAATGCATACATTTTTTTTTTAAGATTTATTTTTACATACAGAACTGGGGTACAGGCCAGAAGTGTGGGGGCGGTGAGAGGCTTCACCAGAGATAAGAGCATGGAGCAGACTAGGCCGACTGAGGAAATACACTGCTGAGGGGAGGGGTCTGCCGTGCCATGTGGGTCACCTCCCGGGTGAGGATGGAACTCAGGCTGAAGTGGCTTTAGCTTCTTAGTGCTGTGCTTTTCCCGCTGCACCACCAGGGAGGGCCCGAATGCCTACATTTTTATTAGTTCCAAGGAATTGCATTTTATGCCTGTTCACAATTAAAATTGTTTTAACCTACTTTAAAAGATAGGAAACTATAGTCTCCCCTCTCCCTTTATATACTTTGTACATCGTTCATACTGTATAAATGTACTTTCCCTAATTGAATGAGGTTCTGATAAAGTTAGTTTCTTATCTACACATGTGTTTTTAAGAAGCTGTCTGAAATCTCTGTGAGGACACCAGGAGCTGTGTCTTCATGAACTTGACTTTGAGTCATTCACTTCCCTGGACCTGATCCACCACCTCTCTCATAGGAGTTTCTTGAAAGCATTATACTTTGGCTCTATGTCAAGAACCCAAGTCCTCTGTCCAAAATAGGCTTACGTCAAGAACACAAACTTAGTCCCTCAATTTTATCTACTGACTTGGATTTACACTGCTGGCTTCACTGTAGGTCACTCAGGAGGCTGATTAGCTGGAGATTCTCCTGGCCTGCGAAATCCAAGATGGCGTCATGCAAATACCTGGCAGTGTGTACTTGCTATTGGTGGAGCACCTTTTTTTTAGTGTACTTTTCACAGGCTAGGCTTCCTTACAGAGTGCTCTCAGGGCAAGATTTGAAGACAGCATCTTTGAAATGGAAAGACCTAGGAAGATCTAGCTTCAGATGTCACACAAAGCCCCTTCATGCACATTATTGTTGTCAAATCTCTTTGCAAGGCAAGGCCAGATACAAAAGGAGAGTAATTATGCTTTACTTCTTATGTTGGGGGATGACTATCTTTGCTGTTCTGTTTTACAGTGGGCAATACCAAATTAAAATGGAAACTATCTTGCAAATGGTTTCTTTAGTAAAATCCCTTTTCTGTGGCCCCTCCCTCCACCTCATTACATAGTCATTCTTCAATGAGTAGTTCTCAAATGGGAGTGATTTTTGTCCTGTTCTTTTCCAAGGGCCATTTGGCAATGTCTGGAACTGTTTTTGATTCTTACAACTGGTATTGGGATTTGTTTCTAAAAGTTAATGGGTAGAGGCCAGGAATCATGTTAAATGTCTAGTAATTCACATAATAGCCCTTGATAACAAACAATTATCTGGTTCAAAATATCAATTGTGCTGAGGTTGAGTAACTCTGTCTTCTATGGAATACAATTCTAGCAAGTTGCCAGAGTAGAACTTAGGTCAAGAATAATACCTAAAGGTATTCTTTTTTACACAGTCTGAAATGATTTAAAGGTTTGAAGGGATCATAAATTTCCTTTTGGATATAAAGGGACTTTAGGCATTCTGCCTTTCTAACATTCATTATTTATGAACAAACCATTTCAGATAGAATATGAACCACTCAAACCCTTCTTTAAGATTCAAACTGAAAATAATACTCAGACTTTTGAGACTTTGCCTATTAGTTTTAATTTTCAACTTTCATTCTGGCTTCCAACCCAATCTAAGTGATGTACATATGTGTTGTCTTTCTGTCTTTCTGCTTCTGACTGTCTCTGTCATGCACACACACACACACACACACACACACTGTTTTAGCAAATCCTGTCAGAAATCTTCTAAGAACTAATTGATCAAAGCCCTTGTCTCATTAACTCAAGAATAACAATTTACATAGAACCCAGTGATTTTTTCCCCCCAAAATGGATCCATTCATCTAGGCTGATAGAAGTTATAAAACCTACCATGGATTCTCCACCATATTGTCCATGGGGAGGTTTAAATATTCAAGGACATCTAGAGTGCAATGTAATACAAAATGGGATATATTGGTAATAACACAAAACAAAGTAGAATTGTACTCAACAATAAATTAGGCTTTCTTAGGGCAAAGAAAAATGAAACTGTTGAAAGGCACCATCGTGGGTATTCTCTGTTGAGTTTTTAGATTAGAAAGCCAAAACTGGGCCCTCCCTGGTGGCGCAGCAGGTTAAAGCACAGCACTAAGTATCAAAAGCCACTTCCACATGAGTTCGATCCCCGCCCAGGAGGTGACCCACATGGCGCGGCAGACCTCTCCCTACACACCTGCTGCTCCCCTCAGCAGTGTACTTCATCAGTCGGCTTGTTTTGCTCCCTGCTCTGTCTCTGGTGAATCCTCTCACCACCCCTGCACCTCTGGCCTGTCCCCCAGTTCTGTATGCACAAATAAATAAATAAATCTTTTTAAAAAAAAGAAATCCAAAACTGCTCAATGCCGGTTCATGAGCTGCTCTTAGCTTCGATGGTCCCAAGTCTGCTTATTCCCTTTTCTCACCCAAACACACCCCATCAGCTTTCTCCTAAAGTGTGTGATCACAGGTAACTTACCTTATCAAGAAGGATGTACTGACACCCCCATAAATGACAGAGGCTGCTCACTGAGATGTGATATGCCTGCTGCAAAGCAGTGTTTACTAATGGTGGTGGATGGGGGGATATTTGAACATCTTGATATGTGTATTCTATGTCAGCTGGGGGCTGTGGATTCTTGCATGTGAGAGAGAGAGAGACAGAGAGAGAGAGAGAGAGCCTGCAAGAGAAGAAGTCTTACAAACTCAGAATCCACTGAGTTCAACAATAGTTTCCTTAATTTATAGATGAAACTAGATTCACAGCTATAATTAAGATCACTTTAGTGGCCTCCACAACAGATTAATATCTCTCTTCAGTGAAAGAGCTGATGTCCTGAAAACAGTATTTTACTGGCAAGCAATTTCTAAAATCTGTTTCTTTAACAAAACAATTATCTATAACTTGCAATTGCCTAATGCTGCCCAAATGATCGAATTGTGAGCAAAAGTAGTCTCACCTCTCACACGGGAGGTGTACTGCTCTTTCAGGGAAGGCTGGCAAACAGTATTTTTTTCCCCAGAGAGTTATGTCAGGAAACAATAACCCTTAAGCTAGGGAAAGTCACATTCCCACCTAAGCAGGAGCAACATTATTTAAGACTTGAACACGTTGAGTTTTCTGCTTCATGCACCTTGACCTTTGTCCTCAATCTATATCTCACTTCGAAATAATGGTGATGGATAATGGAAACAGACATCTTTAACTTGTGGTTTCACAAAAGCAAGCTCTTTTCCTCAGAGACCTTCACACAGAGGTATCTCCCAAGGAGCAGGTGATTGAACTGTTTTTGAAATGTCTTCCGAATGCCTGCATTTTCTTTGCAACTGCAGCGGGAGTGTATTTATCCAAGGCAGGTCTTCTTCTGCCTTGAAGTAGCTGTTTTGTGGACTGTTTTTATCAAGCCTCTTCCTTCTCCACAGTGAGAAGCAGACAGGAGCCGCTTCTGATGACACTTACCCATCTCTTGAGTTCTTAAAACTCTAGAACACTAGCTTTGAAGTATCTCTGCCTCTGTTTCCCAAGATAGAAGGACACTCACTTAAAGGACTCACAGGAGAGCTGTGCCATTCAAACCACTTTACAGCATTTCTGCTGTAATGGTAGCAATAAGAATAGGAAAAGATGAAGACTTTTCCAGCAGCCAGAATAATGCCACCTGACTTTCACAGAGTGTTAGACCTTTTCAAAGTATACTCAAATGCATCACAGAGAAAGGCAGAAGAGTGCAATGGTCAAAAACAAACTTTTGAGATAAAATGACAAAATTTTAGCAAAGTAACAGCTCAGTTTATTTGGAAAAGGGTACCATAGCATTATCACAAAGATTATCTATATGTAAATAGCTTCATCTCAGGGCTGTACTCTGGCCCCTGATTACTGGTGGTTATTATTAGTACTAAACACAGATGTCCTTTTTATCATGTATGTGTCATGTACTGAGATATTGTAATAGTCATTACAGATTGATTGCGAAGGCACAGAACTGGGAAAAATAATGACATCAGAACTGGGTTTCAGGAAAACATATGCTACATCTGACCGTGGGCCCCAAGGAAGAACCAGGCCTTTGAATCATCTACTATCTGATAACCATGTTCTCATTAAAAGCTTCTCCAAGATCATGAATTCCAGCTGACGTATTTTAAATAGGATCTCCAAACATTGTGCATACTGGAGAAAAAGCATCTAGGTTATCAATTTGGAACCAGCGTCTAAAATCTGGAGAGTGCTTACAGTGCAGGAATAATGCTGAAACAGATTGACTGCGTTTCCTATTTTTGTTCCAGCCACAAGGAACACCTTTTTTATGATCGTTTTTCTGAGGTGCTAATTCACTAAAGAATCAGCACACGTTACCCCAGGCACCAAATCCTTCAGGAGACTCCCAAGTTGCCCATCTTTTGAGGGTGGTTTGGGGGCCACAGAAAGCCCAACTACTGTTTGAAAGCTTGTTGCCTGGGGTGCCAAAGAATTATGTGAGGAGAAAATCCCGGGCGGGAGGAATATAAGATGCTAAACTAAGCATCTTAAAGAATAGATGAGAAAGGTCTTAAAAGCTCTAAACCGTCCAGCAAATTTCAAAATAGAAATGGATAGTTAGTCATGGAAAGAATCTGAATTAAACTACGAAAATAACACACGAACGTCTCACACTGTTGAAACAAAGCCATCCACTGTGGCTGCATTTTCTGCAGGTCTAAAGTCCAAATTGGAATGTGATAGACATAAGCAAAGGGGAATAGCATAATAAGCACTTCTTGAACACTTAAAACTACGATGATCAGAAAAGAGAACTGCAGTTATCTTTTATAAGAATGATGGCACAGGGGTGAATTGGTGGTGAGAAGCCCACGGGAATTACAACCGAGATGGGAAAAGGCACAAAAGGAAGAATGATGTAAAAATTAAAAAAAAAAAAAAAAGAATGTGTTAATTTGTGGAAAAATCAAAGCCAGGATTGACCTGAGAGAGGGCAGTCAAGAATTTGAGAGGCCATAAATATTTTTCTTTCCATTGAGAAACTTTGAGCAAGAAGCCAGATGGGGAGAGAGGAACTTTGAAGGTTGTTTGTCCACCCAATGTACTTGAGAGAGTGCTACCATTTTGTGGTTTCCATCTTCTCCTTCCCTTAAATTAGTTACTATGGTTTCAGGTCTGGTGTTTAAGTGTGTGTGTGTGTGTGTGTGTGTGTGTGTTTCAGCTGTTTCTCTTCAATTGGAGAATAATGCTCTGGGGTTGTATCTCAGACGAGGTCATATTTTTAGGGAGTTCTGTTCATTATGTGGGTGTGTTTTGCTTGAGTAGAGATAAACATGTTTATCTTCTACTTTAACAACAAAATGATGAGGACAAAAACAGTTGGGTGCAAGCGTTAAAGGTAAAACAGGAAATTCTCATTGAGTAAGATGTGCAAAAAATATATTTTCCTACAGCTTGCTATTTTTTTTTATAAATCTTTAATATATTGCTATCTGCATGTTATCCTGATGCTATTTACCTGCCAATACACTGACTCTGAAATTTAGAATGTCACAGCAAGCCTACTTGGGTATTACTTTCATTCATTTTTGCTGTTAATCTTTTCTATCTGAACTTTTTCAATGTATGGAGATTAATTAATCTTTCTCCTATTTAGTGAGAAAGCAACAGCTTTGTTGTTATAAAATAGTAGATGTTGGTGGCCACTCTGTTTCTGTTTCCAACTTGAAGTAGTTAGTTCGATGACTTCTTTTCATAACCGCCAAGATGATCTCTTCTCCATCTAAGGTATATAGGAAATATTTAAAAAAAAAAAAAAAAACAAAGAAATTGTATAACAAAGCTACTAAACACCATAGAGAAGTCTGGATGGGAGTGAGCAAGTGGATGATTCTCACCTGGGTGACTGGTGTGAGCTGTATATTACAGAGGATTGGGGGCTCTGTGGGAGCACGGACTGAAACAAGAGCTTTATAATGTCAACATTAATGTCAGGAGCTGAGATGTGGGACCTGGAAGCTGAGAGTTACATCTCAGGCTACCACCTTGTGCGTAGACTGCAATCCAGTGAATATTTAGGTATCTGAACCCTCAGGGGGGATTTGATTCATTAACAGAACTTTTGGGTGGGATAAAATACCCACACATTGACCAAACTTACCCCTCCTATTTTGGAATAACAAATGATCATCATTTACATAAATTTAATGCCTTTAATTTGTTCTGAACTTTGTCTCTGGAGTTTCAAAGTGCGCTGAAGCTGGGGAAGCGATTACCTTTAGAATATTCTGTATTTCACTGAGAGTTTAAGTTATGAATGAATGAGTATATGAATTAGATCTATTTATAAGCTAACTGGCTCTATCACCTTTCCTTCACAAAATAGCTTTATGTGCTGGTTTCCTGACAGAAAACCCAGCCTCCCAGGTTTTCCTAATAAACTGTAACTTTCAGTTAAAGTATTATTTTTCTCTGGCTGGCATATACTTCCCCGTACCCTCTTTTCCATCAAACACACTTTACAATTTGGAATGCCATTTCTTAGGATTTTCTAAATAATTTACCTTTCCTTTTTGCTACTGTTTTCCTCCATCAATGTGTCTCTCTAATCCCCTTGTTTACTGATCTAGTCATGAGATATGATTTAATTTATTTTGTAGAGTGGCTTTCTTTCCTTCTGAGAATCTTAAAAAATCATGATAATTGCTTCTATTGGTCACAATTTCCACATTTCAGGTTTTGATAGCTTTAGATCTGATCAGAAAACAAAAAGCCCACTCTTTCCTTTACATGGGGATTGAATGATTTATACAAACTCATTTGAAATTTGGGGCAGAAATAAGATCACTGGAAAATATTCAGGGATTTTAATTTTTTTTTTTCCTGAAAAGAACAGGGTCTTGAGGTCTTCACCTAGAACAGAATGTACATTATTGTGGGTTCCTATGAGCTTGACACGTATGGGCAACTGTGACCTATTTGCTATCTGCAAATCACAGCAGAACATTCCTTGGCTACCTACGGAGGATATCTCATATCGTGAGGCAGGCCTGAGGACGCCCAGGCTACTGTTGACTTGATTATGTGACTATCTCCATGCTGGCCTCAGGATAACTATGCTGGTGATAAAATCATACACATGGTCACATCATACACGATGTCCCCTTCCCTGTCTCTTATAAAACTTTGTCCCCCATTCCTGCCCTCTGGATCCTATTCCTCACACCTCTATCGCAAGATCAGCTTTTGCTAGCCTGTATGATTTCAACAAATGGCACAAGAACTGCTCAGCAGTCTTGTCTGCAAACTTGCTCTACAACTGCTGTGTCCATCATCACGTTCCCGTCACAAAGCAGCAAAAAGTTCCTGTCAAACACATTATTATTTAAAATATTTATGAAGACGGCCTAAATAAAACTCTAGTCTAGAAAATTCTTTTCAGAGTTCTTTTAAATATTGAGCAACTGGGCACAAATCATGGGGTTGAGCAAGTGTCACACAACTCTCTTACAAGTGTCTCTGTGAGCAAATTTTTCTTCATGAAGCACCTGTCCCATAAGAGTTAAATTTATGGGATGCTGGGAATTCCAAGATGATATCATCTGAGTATGAGAACAGCACTGTGATGCAATAATGATGCCTCTATATTTTCTGGATCTATTTTTTGATGAGGAATCAGAGCTTTTTGGCAAGCAGGATGCACATCAGAGACATAAGAGGCACGTCTTGGTGACTTCCGCCCAAAAACCCATGCACAGCTTCCTGTTTTGGTCTGATAACCTTCCCCTGGGCTTTCATAGATGCAAAATTACCCACACAGAGATGGGTTGTCCATGCAAAAGAGGAGGTGTCTTATTTTTGGAAAGCTTTGCTTCACGTTATCTTTGTTGTTTTATTCTACTTAGCCCATTTCATCTAAAATATTACACTAACAAAAAGTCATTTGATTTGCCCTTGGGAAATGAGCTTTCTCAGGCCCCTCCTCACTGCCTTCTCAGGAGGCTTATGCTTCGTGATGTCTGTTTGCTTATGCCACTGCCCTGTGAGTATTGCCCCATGAGCTCACAATGTTGATGGCCAGCTGAAATGTTTTAGACAGACGATGTTCATTTGACAACCATTTGAACATATCTGTAACCTATCTTGTCTCTACATGTATCCTTGGCTATGAAGATACCTCAAATGTTCATTACACTTTTAAGTAGCTTATAGTTTTGGCATTCAAGCTACATACACTGTAGAGTAAAAATTAAAAATTAAAAAAAAATGTTGGGTTCCTTTAAAAAGGTAAAGATCAAGTGAGGAATTTCCTCATTCACTTTTTGGTCATTGTATATCTTGCTCTGTGAGATGCCCATTCAAGTTTTTTTTTGCCCACAACTTCCCTTGGACTCCCATCTTTTTTTTTTTTTTTTTTTAAGATTTATTTATTCATGCATACAGAACTGGGGTACAGGCCAAAGGTACAGGGGCAGTGAGAGGATTCACCAGAGTGGGGTGCAGAACAGGCAGATGGACGAAGTACACTGCTGAGGGGAGCAGCGGTGGGTCAGGAGAGGTCTGCCATGCCATGTGGTCACCTCCGGGTCAGGTGGGGATTGAACTCATGCTAAAGTGGATTTAGCTTCTTAGTGCTGTGCTTTAACCCACTGCACCACCAGGTGCACAAAATAAAGACACAAAATAATGACATGCATGGATAATATTGGTTATTTTCAAAGCGTTGAGCTAAAGAAGCCTTCTGCCAACGAGTGATAATGATTTAACTTATATGAAGTTTCAGAACAGATAAAACTTATTTGTGATACAATAAATCAAAGCAGTGATTCCTCTGCAAGGAGAATTGCCTGGAATAAGAAAGGGGGAAAATTTCTGGGATTTCTATTAAGCAATGAATGCCTTTTCATGCTTTCTCTTTTTGTTATTGTGGAGTGACGTGTTAAATGTGATAGTGAGATTTCAAGTGTTGGTATTTGGGAAGATGCTAAATTGTTAACAAGAATACAGAAAACAAGAGTAAGATTATGCCTGGGGAAGAATATGATAAGTTCTATTTTGAGCCTAGTGAGTGTAAGACAAGTTGAGATGTTCTAAAGGCAATTGATAATAATGAGTATGGAACTTAGCAGAGAAATAAGTATGGGAGATTTAGATTTGTGTTGTGGAAAACTGAGGCAGAGAATGAAAGAGATACAAGCCTTTCCCTACCTTGTACCAGATTCTCTTGGCTATATGATACTTCTTTTTTTTTTAGGTTTTTTTTTTTTTTTTCCTCTGTGGCTTGCACTTTTTCCTTTGTGGTGTGGAAATACCTTTATCTTCTCATATCACTCATTGGGAATAGGGCTTTTGAAGCAAAGTGGATTATATTTTTTCCCATGGATCAGATACAGTTTTAATTTTATATACTTTTTTTTTTTTTTCAGTTATTCACAGAGAGGCTCTTTCTAGTGACATCCAGGTGCCACCATTTGCTTAACCTGAAAGGAGTTTAAGCTCACCCTCACTTAGAAGTTCACTCCCCTTATGTTCTCAGTGCGCGGTACTGACAAACTGTGGGAGGAGCTTAAACATATACTTAACATCGAACTAACCTGCAGCATTAGGGACGATGTTCTAGCACATGGGGATGCTTCTTCACCCATAGGCCAGCTGAGATGTTCTGCTCAATATACATTTGCAGAAATTTTATGTCCTAAAAATAATAATTATATAAAGAACTTTTTGCCTCTATATTTTTCTATAATAAGCATTACTTATTATAGAAAAAATTAAATAATAGGAAACTACATGTCCATGTTTCCATTGTAAAATGACATTCCCATTTAAAAATAACATTATATAGTCTTTAAAATTATTTATGAAAATTTTTTATTCACTTGAAACATGCTATATGAGATATTACATTTCCCATTTTAACTTGCTTAAAAATGTGAAAAGAGAAATGATTGGAAGTACATTTCTCACACTATTATCAGTGATTATTTTGGGTAGTGGTAGAAATTTGAGCAGTTTCTTTCTTCTTTACTGTGCCCTTAGGAGATTTTCCAACCTTTCTACACAAGCAAAAAAACGCCTGGAACACATTTTCAGGACTCCAGAGTTGTACTTATTTTACGAACACCTTGGTTCATCCACTCTATTAAAAAAAAAAAAAGTTTTACCAAAACAATAGTCAAATTATTTCTACAACATATGTCTTATGCAACAATATTAGGGTCCTGCAGCCATGCTTCATATTGGTGTTACTTCTTGGGTCATTTTGGTCTACACTTCAAGAAAGGAGGTAATTTAAACAGCAAAAACTTGAGCTTTCTTCACCATAAAATATCTTTTACTTGTAACAATTCAAATCTATTTAAAGAAAATACTATTTAATATAGACTTGAGTTATATTTTTTGAACATTTTATTATGAAAAATTCAAAATTACAGTGAAGTGGAAATAATATTATAGTGATCATTGATAGACCTATTGACTAGATTCTGTAATTAACATTTTAGCACATTTCTATTTGTCGATCCGTTCACTTTATCTTTTGATTCATTTTAAAGTAAGTAGTCAACATGAAGACATTTCAGTTCTAAATACCACATCATGCATATCTTAACTAGAATTCAATATCTTTCATACTTTTTGTTTTTCAACATAAAATTTATCTGCAGTGGACTTTATTAACCTTAAACAATCATTCGATGTATTTTGGTAAGTGTGTTTATTTGTGTCTCCCAAACACCTATCATTATAGAAAATGCCCACCTCACCAAAGAACCCTATGGGATCCTTCCTAATACTCTCTGCACTGATCTTTCCAGAACCACCCCTGATTAGATTCTGCCCATTAGTTGTTTTTCCAGATCTAGAACTCTATGTCAATAGACTCACACACATAACTTTTGTGTTAGTAACAGCACTTTGCACAGTATCTTTGAGATTCTTTTACGTTACTGTATTTTTTTTTAAAGATTTATTTATTTGTACATACAGAACTGGGGTACAGGCCAGCGGCTCAGGGGCAGTGAGAGGCTTCACCAGAGACAGAGTGGGGAGCAGAACAGACAGATCGACGAAGTACACTGCTGAGGGGAGCAGCGGGTGGGTCAGGAGAGGTCTGCCACACCATGTGGTCACCTCCGGGGCAGGCGGGAATCAAACTCATGCGGAAGCGGCCTTAGATTCTCAGTGCTGTGCTTTAACCCGCTGTACCACCAGGGAGGGCCACGTTACTGTATTTTTTGTACAAGCCTTTTTGTGGACATCTGTTTTCATTTCTCTTAGGTGAATACTTGTGGATAGAATTGTTGCTTTATAGAGGAGGTGTCTATTTAGCTTTATAAGAAACGTCTTGACCTTTTTCCAAAAAGGTTCTTCCATTTTACATTCCAGCTGCAATTTATGAGTCTCATTTTCTACTTATCCTTATTTTCTCCTTATTTCTGGCAACATAAGACGTTGTCGATATTTATATTTTTTTGATTATTCTTAAGAGTATATATATGTATTCATATAAGGGTGTGCGTGTGTGTGTATCAGAGTAGCTGAATTGTATTTTTAAAATGCATAAATACTTGGTCAGTTTCTTTCCTATTTAAATTGGAAAAAGAACAAGAGCCAAGTTTTGCATTAAGACACCTGTACTCACTGAGTCTATAGTATAGTGAAATTGGCAAACCCCCTGCATTTTGTAGGAATTCATTTCCCCCCCCCCCATGGAGAACTCTCTTTTCTCAACATTTGAGTTATACTTACAATAGGCTTACTTTATAATCATCATTATGATTTTTGGTTCCCTCCTCCTAAATCCTCACCTTCTCCTGCTTCTCCACTGCCTCAACACATGGATTTTGGAGTTGCTTTATATATCCCAGGTGTTTTGGCTATGCTTCTCACATGCTTCTCTAGGATGTAGGCACTGTGTCCATGTCTCATTTCTCTTCCTAATCCCTAGAAATTTTGAAAAAAGGACAATATTTACTTCACTTAGCCCCAGTCCCTGCAGCCAGTAGCTGCTCACTGAACATTTGCTGAAGGTGTGACTAAATGAGAAGTAATGGAGGGGGCAGTTACCAACACAGGGCCAGATTCTACCACCTACCCACTGTGTGATATCAAGAAATTTACTTACACTCTCTGAGTCTCAGTTTCCTCCTGAAAAAATGAGCATAATGAGATTACCTACCTTGCTGAGCTTTCATGGGGTTTAATGAATTAACTTTAAAAATGCTTAGAAAAGTGTCCAGTATAAAGTAAATAAATACAAATAAAATTAACTCAAGTATCCTTTGGGTATTACACACACACACACACATCTTTATAGAAAATAACTGGCATTTAAAACATCTATAACTGCCTTGTGATAGGAAAAATGCCTTAAAACCAAAACCAACCAAACAATGGCAATAATTCCACCCAAAGTTACTTACTTCAAGTTCTTTAGTTCTATTATTTCAGAATTTGATGAACAAGTCTACAAGGTAATTTTGTAACCTTTGATCAAAGTTTTTTTGGTCATCTAAGTTTTAGACTAATATCATAGTGCTTGTTTTTCTTTAGCTATTTCTGTTGAAGTGCCTTAATGAGACCTGCAAAACTTGAAATGTAAGCTTAGTGGTGTTAAGTGTTATTTAATAGTTTTATCTAAGAAAGGGATGCCTATTAAACAACCACCCATGCCGGAAACATTGCCAATAGTTCTGAACAGTATTTATGGTCAATGGGACTTAACTTGTTTGGGAAAATTACATTATTTAAAGAAGACTTTGGGATATTCTGCCAATAAAATTTGGAAACAAGACTTGGATGGCCCTGAGAACAATTTATTCATGAGTTAAAGACCAAAATGACATCTCAGGATCTTTCTTGTCAGTGATACCAAGACTGTTTTGCAACTGCACTGGGTAACATAACAAAGAATCGTATTTTCTAGAACCAGAATGCATCTGCTTGTCTCCACACAACATGGAGAATACATGCTCATAAAATCAAAGAACATTGGCAACTGTGACCTGTGAACATCTTCCTTTTGCTTGGCTTCAGATGTAAGATTTCAAAGCTCATCATGAAAGCATCAGCAAGCTCTGAATCTGGAAACACTAATATTGCCTTTCTGCGGCGATTCATGATGGGTAAGGTCAGAAAAAGAGAAGATTTTTTTTTTTGTGGTCACCTTGGCTGTTTCTTTATGACCTTCCCTTTAAAATGGAATCTGGAACGAGACGTGTGGGAGCGGAGAGTGGAAATTCACAGGGTGCGAGTAAAGCGAAGGCTGAATGTGTCCACTTCGTATTAAAGGAATGCTTTTGCAAGCAAAAAGAGAGGCGGCGTTTGGTAATAAGGAGCATGGTTTATCCCTTGCTTCGGCATCTGCTCGCTTTGACAATGGCCGCAGTGTTTTTCTGTACCTGGTAGGTGGCCTCTCCATGTATCCATGAGTCTCTGCGTGAAAATGTGCCTCCTTATGTCGGAGGGAAATTTGCTTTCACTTCTTTCCCCTGCTCTTCTGTGCCTCCCTTTGTTCTAATCATACACGTGAGGAGAAAAAGCCAGTGATACTAGCAACCATTTTCTTCTCCAGCCACTTTTTGGAGTTAATAATTCAAACGGATCTTTTATAAACTCCCATTTTATTCTTAGAAATGGCCTTATTGCTAACAGTCTGCTCTCCGGTTGTACTTTATCAAGCAGCAGATCTGTTGTAAAATGTGATGACTGGATTTCATCTGTTTTGCCACCCCCTAAGAATTCATTGCCCACAGTGCTTCAACTGCTGTTATAAGAGACGGTTTAATTTTTGTGGTACATTGATTGATAACTGGGCTCCCTGGTAACATGGTCTTCCTTGAATAGGACTGCTGTTTTCTAGGTCTCGGAGCCCCTGAAGATGCTACATAACTCCCTGTATGAAACAAATCTTCCACACCCTAATAGTAATATCCTTAAACCCCAAATGAGTAGAGAACACATATAATTGCCTATAGGTATCTTCATGCCTGCAGGTGACACAGTATGGGAAGGGAGGGTCCCCTTGGTCTCAGGTGTGATGGAATCAAAGACAGAGAAACACAAACAGACAAGCAAACCAATCACATTGGAAGACTTGCCATCATTCTGAAAAGTTGTCTAAATTGGCCTCTATGGAGTAATAAAATTGTAGGTACTTCTTCACTCTTTGACTAATTTTGTGTTACTTTCAGGTGAACTATGTAGAATCCCTGGTGTGTACCTTTAAATTTAAAAAAATAATAATAACAAAAAAGAGGTTAAAAAAAGAACTCGGCAATGAGGAGAATTGTAAGAATCAGGAAAACAAAGGGTAGGAAGATCAGGCAGGATTTGAATCTCCAAGCTAAGGAGCCCATCTTGTCATCAGTTTATGAAAGCCTTGTTTTTAAACAAAACTTTATGTAATTCTCTTTGACATATCTAAGATATGAGTCTTCATGTTTACACACACCTCAAAGAAGGGGGTGATGATGGAAGTCTTAATAAAACCATAATTACTGAGTAGTGAAGTTGCTAAATCCACCGAGTGAAAGAAAGTTGAGGGACTGATAAAGCTTCGGCATTGAGTAAGTTCTTAGCAACCTCAAATGCCTGATGATTTGGATGAAACCCTTTTACTCAGAGCCATGTGAATCCAGTGACTGGATCAGCAACAATATTAAAGCTGGAAGTTTACAAGTTCAATAATGACTAGGCAGAATAACTAAGCATAGTCTTCGTGCAACTATCTTGTATCCATTCCCAGAGTGACTCAAATTCTGTCTATCTTCCTTTTTGGTAGGAGGTGGGAAAGTGGGGTAGATTACATAAAACTATATCTGTATTTACTGAGCATCATTCATTCTTTCAATAAACACCCACTGAATTCCTACTGTGTTTCTAGCATAGGAGATTTAGTAGAGAACAAAATAGGAAAATCTTCTGTCTTCATGGACCTTCCATTTTAGTTAGCAAGACAATGAACAAAATATTTAAATAAGGAAAAGGACATTCAAGATAATAAAAAGGTCAATAAGAAATAAAAGATAGAAGGAGGGGCAACTTTTGATAAAACAGGTCTTACTGACACAGTGACTTTGAATAAAAGTCTGAATAAAGGATAGTGGGAGAACTATCTATCGAGCTATCTGGAAGAGGAATAATTCAGGCAATGGAACAGCACCTGCAAAGCCCATGGTGTTGATACAAGCTGGCATTGTTTATGGGAAAAATCAAAGAGGCCAGGGTTCATAGGATAGAATAAATGTAGGGGAATGTTATGTAGGGATGATATCACAAGTAATGAAAACCAGGCCCTTTAGGACCTTATAAATCACAGTAAGGACACTGGTTTTTGCTTTGAGATCCATGGAAAGGTATTGGAAGATGTCATGCAGTAGACTGAGATGATTATGTTTATATTTTAATAGGATCACTCTAGATGTTACGCTAAGAATAGATGGAAGAAGAGTGAGGGCAGATGGCTGAAGAATGGCTTAGAGATCTATCATAATTACCCAGGCAGTTCTGTATCAAGGTGATGGTAGTGGGGATGGTAAGTCTTGGAGATATCTTGAAGGTACAGACAACTGTACCTTTGATTTGATGACAACTGGTGGGGTAAGAATAGTTATAGATGTCACTGGGTACCAATGTGAATAACCAGCAGGATGATGGAGGGTCACTTAAGATGTGGGAGATGAGAAAAGATGTAAGGTGTGTGCACCTGCATGTAAGTGAGTATATAAAAGTCCTAATTTAATAGTGATATGCTATTAGGTATTTGAGTGGATTTTATCAAGTAAGCATTTGCATACGTGAATCTGGATTGGAAAGAAAGAAGCTGAGCTTGGAGGTAGACAGTTGAGGATCATTTGCATACCAATGCTTGAGTTCACCAGGTCACATACAAGAGAAAGGTTCTATGGATTAAACCTTGTGGTGCAGAGAAATGAGGAGAAATAAGTCAATGGAGCTGACAAGGAAGTTCAAAAAGGAGCGTGATGTCCTAGAAGCCACGTGAAAGACATGTTTCCAGGTGGCAATAGGGATAAGCTAGGTCAAATGTCACTGAAAAATCAAATAAGATAAGAATCAGCGATTGAGATTAAGCCATTGCATTTAATAACATAACAATGAAAAAAAATTAGTAATATTGAGGACTTACTTTTGTTGGTCCAAGGTCTAACAAAACCAAGATATGTCATCAACATCAACATACTACAAAGTAAGGAAATGGGTTCAGATAATCAGAACTTGTTCAAAAGCAGGTTGAGTGAGAGACTACATACAATGGAAACACATTATACATTCCTTACCACGCCATCCTGCCATCCTATCACTAAAGTATGGAAATGATGTGGTTTTTAAACCACCCCAATAAACAAATGCAACAAATAAGATTACCATAGGTAATAGGCTTCAATAGAAACCATGACAACGGGAAAAGAGGCCTTGTAGAAAATCTGTTTGTGTGCTCGGCTTTCTCTGTGTATTTATCATGCTGTGGCCTTGGCAAGAGCAAGAACTAGGGAAAAATAAATAAGCGATTTCTCATCTTTTAGAAAAAAAAAAACCAACAAAACAAAACAGTTCTAATGTAAGTGGTTCAAAATCCTCCCTATAGTTATAGATTTAAATGTAAAAATCCAATTAAAAATGGATGAAGTTGAAATTGTGTGGGTGGATTTGGTCGGAAGCCCAATTATGTTACAGAGTGGAGGGTGATCTTGACTAAAACAGAGGCGTATCTTTTTGGTTTTTAGAAGACCTGCAAATCAGTCTCATTGGAATAAGAACTGGTAAAAAACAGAGATGGAAGGGAGTTATCAGATGACTCATAGAATTGGAAAAAGGTACCCCTGTGCCCCATGGAACTCGGGGACATCAATGAAAATATCATGCTGGTATGGCTGCGTGTATTTGGGATTGCGTTTTTTTTTTTTTTTTGGCAGCCTAGAATAACTGCAGTCCAGCTCCCTGAGAAAATTATTACAGTGCTCCGTAGTGTATAGGACTGGCCTGCCACAGCCCCTGAGGGCAGAGGGTAATTGAAACATACCAGTCCCTGTTGGTTATCTGATTTTCCCTTAAACTAGGGCAACAGATTTACTGACAAACTGATGGCCAGTCCAGGAGTGAGGTGCAAAGAAAGAGGTGTCCGCGAGAGGAACACGTTGCTTAATTTAGATGAAGCACTTTGCATGTGGTAGCTTGAGGGCAAGATACAATCAGCCTTCATCCTGGGTGGTTCAGATTTCAAGTCTCTATGTCTGGACTTTGAAGCCAGGTTGCCATACTCCATAAGCAATGACCCAAGTTTCTGGCTGGCTCTCTCCCTAGATGGCTTTGAGTGTTCTTTGTTCTTGTCCTGAATGTGACTGTGTGCGACCGCAAACTCTTCCTTTCCTTTCCCTCTCCAACAGTCATCTGTGCCTCTGTTGCTCAGGTGTTTGCTTCTCATATCTCCTTTCCCAGAATGACTTGGGGCAGGAGCTCTTGTTTCAACTTCTCATGCCCCTATTTCTAGCTCTCTTGTGATGGAAGGAAGGGCTATAGACATGTTGAGACCACATTTTCTTAATGCAGAGATTAAGAAATGCAGAACAAAACCATGTCCACAGGCTGGCAAATGTTTTATTCTTTGTGGGATCAAAAATACAGAAATAAAGTGAGGAATAGCAGAACAATTTCTAAGGAATAAATTATTATGTAAATGCATTGCCACCTGCCTAAAATCTTCTTGAATTCTGGAATTCACTAAATAATTTACTAGGTATGAGCTACAGTTTATCTACAGTGTGATGAGCTAAGTTGCCCTGTGTGGAAGCTTTTTCAAAACATTTATTCACCTGAGTAAAAATCAGTATTATCTTTCTTAAACTGAGATATTGGAGCAACTTAGCCTATGAGGAAATGGTAATGATATTGATAATTGTCTTAAGTCAGGGCCCCAGCAGCAGATGGGGGATTTATGTATGAGTGATTTAATGAGTAAATTGTTCCAAGAGGAACAATGGGAGTGGGGGCATCGAGGCGTGAAAAGGGAAGAAGTCAAGGCTGCTATTTCAGGTCAAGCCCCACAGCAAGTTGCATTCTGACCCTCCAAGGAAGCCTTAGAGTGGACATTGAGTTGTCCCTACATGGCAGCTAGGAGGAGGCTGGGCTTTCACTCATCAGTCACTGTGGAGGTCCACCCCAGAACATGTAAGCACTCAGGTATTTGCTTCAATGACTCAGGGTCATCTGCTAACAGAGGCATATTCAGGGTCACTTGTCAAGTCCATGGAGAAGGATATAAAAGGAAGGAACATGAAAAAAATGCTTCAAGGAATTCCAGGGAATCTGAGCATCTGAGCATGGACACTGCAGTGTCTGTCACATGGTTCAAAGCCTTCACTAGTGCCAGGAAAGTTTTTATTTTCACGTAATATATCATTTAATTTTCATAATAACCTTTTTTTTTTTTTTACATACTAAGGACCTAGAGTGTTAACTAGTTTGTAAGTGTTCAAAAAAGTTCAGGTCAGGACAGAATCAAGACTCACAATCTGGTCTATTTAAAGCCCAAGTCAATTTCTTTTCTTTGCTTTTATATTACATATAATCACTTACTATAACCTTATTTCTCTTCTCCTTTTATATTCCTTTCTTTTTCCCTTAGCATTATATTCCAGTCTTCTTTTAGTTCTATTACATAGCCAAGATCAGGAAAGGATAGGAAAAATTGGGAAAGATAAATAGGAAAAACAGATGATGCAGGAGTTTGTAACCAATAAATTTTATAGCAAATGAATGTGGATAATTCTACATTCACGAGAAGAAAGGAGATTTAATAATGATCTGCAAGTTCAAGGAAGATTTTAACACAGAATAGATTGACCAGTTTAAATATCGATAGAATAGATTAGAAATAAAATCTCCTTGCTATTATAGCAGGAAAATTTTAGGTTGAATTAAAGGAAGTGCTTCTTCCTTATAATGTCTATTGAACACTGGAGTGAAAGCCTATAACTCAAATTGGAAAGAAAGAAAAAGACAAAAAAGAAAGAGAGATAAGCCCAGCGTAAGATGCTGTGTAAACATATGAGTTGTTTCCTTGAATACAGCTGCTACACATCTGCAACCTTCCACATAGCGGATCTGTGAATTAAACAAGATAAAGAAAAAAGAGTATGCCAATTGAAGCTGAGTATGTTTGGAAATCTAATGGCCCACCAGAAACTACCATATTGTCTGTGCCTGGTAAAAAATATGTATTGATCTGACCTGGTAATGTGCTTCTCGAAAAGTCTTCCCCGCCACCACCACTTTTATCTATTATTCCTTAAAGGCAACATTTCAAATGTTATTACATATATGGAAAAGATAATTTATTTATTTATTTATACAAGAACTGGGGTCTAA
>NW_004567134.1:7416246-7582790 GCF_000260355.1 Condylura cristata | reverse complement strand
CAGAGACAGAGTGGGGAGCAGAACAGGCAGATCGTCGAAGTACACTGCTGAGGGGAGCAGCAGATGGTTCAGAAGAGGTCTGCTGCACCATCTGGGTCACCTCCAGGGCTGGAGATCAAACTCGAACTTAAGCGGCTGTGATCAGCTTGCAGTGCAGCATCCTAATCCATTGTGCCACCTGGGAGGGCTGGGAACAACATTTTTTTTTAACAAGGCATAGGGCTGATAACTGGACTGCAAAGGGAGAGGTCTTGGACATTTTACTTTGAGAAATGTTATGTATCTTTAAATAAACAACCTACTATTTTGTCTACCCCCAGGGATTTTCTGTGTAAGATAACTCCATCTAGATAGCTTAATTATTAAAAAAAAAAATAATAAACTTGTATCTTTATGGCATTTATTTCAGCCAGATTGAGTGATCTCGCTATTTTATAATGGGGTGTGTACTTAAAAGTCATTTATGGGCCCTCCCTGGTAGCACAGCAGGTTAAAGCACAGCAGTAAGAAGCTAAAGCCACTTCAGCATGAGTTCCATCCCTGCCCCGGAGGTGACCCACCTGGCTCAGCAGAACTCTCCTCTCTCCCCTCAGCAGTGAACTTTGTCAATCTGGCTGTTCCTCTCCCCACTCTATCTCTGGCGAATCCTCTCACCACCCCTGCACCTCTGGCCTGTACCTCAGTTCTGTACAAATAAATACTCCAGTATACATAAATAAATAAATCTTAAAAAAATCACTTATGAATATAGATTTCCCAACAGACTCTCGGACATGAATGAATTTATGCTTTTGGACATGATACCGTTGTGATCACACCAAGTATTTCTGGAGGGTGCTATTTTTCAGCTATACTGGAGACTAACTAGTGCTGTGGCTAAGAGTGATACTGCTGAACTTGCTTAGGAATTTGATCATCATCCAAACCATTATTTCTCTGGAAGAATGAAATCCAACTTGGATTTTGGGCACCAGGAATATCTTAATATACTTCTCAGTGAAGCCTTGTAAGAGGATTTTCTGAATATTGGATGAGGCTACTAAGTCAAAAGCCAGTAGCATCTGGGAGTCCACAGCTCTTCTCCCTCTGGCCAGAATGGTGATTTATTCTTGTAAGAGAATTCCCCTGGCTTCCATTTTAATAGTAGCCATTCATAGGATTGAAAAATTTGTACAAAAGCAACCTTCCCTTTTATTGAGCACTTACTATGCATCACACACTATGTCACTCACCGTTTGCATAATACCTTACATAGCCTTCCTAATAACTTTAGTATGGAGGTATTATTGACATAATTTTATAGAAGAGAGAACGGACTTAAAATGAATTTGCCTTTGGTCCCATAAATAATAAATGCTGAAATCTGATGGAATCAGATGGAATGAGAATTCCAAACTGCCTGACTCAGAAGTGTAATCATTTCATGGATGTTGTTGGTGTATATTTGATGGCTGCATCACTGATATCTGTTCTCCCTTTGGAAGATTTAGCCATCCCTATCTGCCCCCTCACCACTCCACAATGATTTAGTGTGAGCAGAATTCACCCCACCACCTGCTTTAAGAGTAAGCCCAGATTGATTTAAACCAACCATTATATTCTGTTCCTCTCAACCATCACCCAGACATATTGCCTGGTTCAAAGATGAATTAGTCAGATAGTCACAGCCGGTGAAATAGAATGAGATGTTTGCTCCTGTCATAGGAATGAGAAACTGCTTTCCTTTAACTTTGCTGTGTAAGGAAGTGATTTCTAGAACAGTGACAACTTTCTCTGACCTATAGGAGAAACTGTGGCTCTATAGGGGTAACCACTATGTGAAGAACAGGTTTGAAGCCTTGGGGTCAGATATTTGAAGACAGAGGTCAGAAAGATAGAGAGGGGTAGATAATTTGGGTTATATTAATAATCATTGAATTCCTGGATCAAACCTGCTTCTGGACTTAACTGCAAATTTACTTGCTCTAACTACCAATTGCAATTAAGTGACTTTATAGGTATAGGGACAATTTCACAGCAAAGATTTGAGAAGTATACAGGAACTCCCCAGGGAATGTACCATCATGAAGAAGCTTTACATTTTCCAAACCTCTGGCACAATGAGAATTGACTTCCAGAGAATCCCATTCCTGAAACAATTCAGAAACCTAATTAATCAAATTAAATTGCACTTAGGCTATTTTCCTCACTATGTGAGAAAAGATGTCCACCAACATTTACAAAGTTTCTGATCAATACAGAAAGAAAACAAAGAACAGTTTAGTTAATGATTTCTTAACTTTGACCAAAAAAATAAATTAGTGATGCCATTCTGTAATAACTTTAGGTAACTGAAATTTTCATTCCATAGAAATAAAGAAGAAAATGCTTAGTTTCTGTTGGAGAAGTAAAAAGTTCAAATTATTCATATATATATAATTTAAAAATAAATAAATGTCCACCTTGGTTTCCCATATGAGGTAACATTTATCTAGCTTAAGCTCAGACTATTTCTTTCTCTTGTTTAATCCTCACTTTGCAGAAGTTATCTTCGAACTTCTCTACCGTATTTAGAAAAGCTATATAGCTATAGTGTTCAAAGTCTGTGGATCATATCTAAAGTCAAATGACTGTCATAAAATTAAGAAACTAGTTTTACAATGACATGGGTGGATTTGAAGTTTTATACTAACTAAAATAATTCAGAAGGATGCAACTAGACTTTGGTGAAGCTAATGTGGCGTATACAGATGCCTAGGTATCATCTGTGCACCTGAAACCTTTGTAAACTTATAAAACAATATTAACGCAATAAAAATTAATTTAAAAAGCAAGTATACACAAACAAAACAAGGAAACAGAAGCTCAGAAATGGTTGTGAAGGGAGAAGTCAAACAAGAAAGATAGAGGAAGAATTAATCATGGCTCATCTCAAAGTTCATTTCCCTGTAAAGCTAATGAAGTTTAAACTTCAATGCTGATGGCTTAAAGGGGTCCTTCCCTGTCAGTTAAAGACAGGGAAGTGTTTATAGAGCCAAAGAAATGTGTTTATATAGCCAAAGGATTTTCCAAAGTTTCCAAGAGCTAGATGCCTTAACCACCATTGATGAAGATCAGTCTTTTCTCTCCTCTAATCCTCTCTGCATTTAGGTCCATAATCCATGCTGAGCTAATTTTATGATGTAAAGTTATGCAATAGACACATACATACATATCATCTAGATGTCATTATGCATGTCGTATACCATAAAAATTATATATATATATATATATATATATATATATATATATATATATATATACCCAATTATTCCAGCACCGTTTGTTGAAAAGACTAATCTTTTTCTACTTTGAAACTGTCAAAATCATTTGCATATGGCTCTGTATATTTCTGGACTCCATTCTGTTTCTTTAGTTTATTTGTTTATCTTTGTACCAATAGCAAACTGTTGTAATTATTGTAGTTTCTTAATAGGTGTTAGTTTTTTGAGATTTTTCATCCTTTTTAACATTGTTATGATCATTCTAGATCTCTGGATCAAGAATCTTAGAATCAATTTTAAATTGTATCAATTTAAAAATCAGTGTGTCAATTTTACAAGAAAAGTATGCTAGGATTTTAATTGGAACGCTTTAAATCGCTGAACTGAATAGAGAAGAATGGATTTCTTAATATTGTCAAGTCTTTTGATCAGTGAAAATAGTCTTTTAGGTTTTTCATGTCTTTTGTCAGATTTATCGCTATTTTTAACAGACAGTTGTATTTCTTTCTTTCTAATCTGGATATCTTTTATTTCTTTTTCTTGCTTTATTGAACTAATTAGAAATTCAACACAATACTGAAGAAAAAGAGTGAGAGTGATCTAGTTAAAATTGTATTTAAAGATTCATTAGTTGCATTTCTGTACATATCCTTTACAAAACTGAAAAAGTTTACTTCTCTCCCTATTTTTCTGAGAGTTTTTTTCTTTTTTTTTAAAGATTTATTCACCTGTGCATACAGAACTGGGGTACAGGCCAGGGGCTCAGGGGCGGTGAGAGGCTTCACCAGAGACAGAGTGGGGAGCAGAACAGGCAGATCTACGAAGTACACTGCTGAGGGGAGCCCGGCCGGTCAGGAGAGGTCTGCCACGCCATGTGGTCACCTCCGGGGCAGGAGGCAGGCGGGAATCGAACTCATGCGGAGGTGGCTTCAGATTCTCAGTGCTGTGCTTTAACCCGCTGCGCCACCAGGGAGGGCCTTTTTTTTTTAAGATCAGGAATGTGTTGAAGTCTGTCAAATGCTTTCTTCTGTGTCTATTAAAATGATTATATATTTTTCCTTTATTTCATTTATAGTTTTTGGTTATATTTATGGAAGCAAAATGACAAATTTTCTATTGTTAAATCAATCTTTCACACTTTATCATGATATGTAATCTTTCTTATATAGTATTGGACTTAATGTTTACAAATATTGATAAAGATTGTCTTTATTTTAATCATGAAGTACATTGGTCTTCAGTTTTTTTCTTAAAATATATCCACCTGTTTTTGATAACAAGGTAATTCTGTCCTGATAGGGTAAGTTGGCAGTAGTCTATCTTTTTAATCATCTGAGTTTGTATAGAAATGGACTTATTTATTTCCTAAATCTTTGGTAAAATCACAGAGAATTCTCTGGGTCTCAGCCATTCTTTGTGGGAAAAATGTAAGCTACCAAAAGAATTTCTTCAGTAGATGAAAGAAAATTGATGATATCCAGTTTTTTTTTTTTAAGTAAACTTTCAATTATTCCACCACAAATTGTTGAAAAATTATTCTTAATTATCCTTTTCTATGGAATTGTCATTGGATGGCTCAGGGAACTTGTCCATTGCTTTCAAATTATAGAGCTTACTGGTATGAGATATAAAAATATTCCATTTTATCTGCAATGTCTATAAAGATATCACAACTCTCAATTCTGATAGTGATAATTTGTACTTTAACTTCCTTTTCCTCCATAATTTAGAGATTTATTAATTTTGACTGATCTTGTCATAGAAGGTTATGAATTCCTTCAATTTTGGTATATGTAGAAGTCTTTGTTTTGTTCTCACTTCTGTAAAACCTGTGAACCTGCTATAGAATTCTAGAATGACAGATATTTTTTCTTTCAGTGTTAAATGTTTCTCCACCATTTTTCTTTCCTTTATATTGTTAGCAACACAGCAACTATCTTTTCTCTGTTCTTTTTTATATAATCTATTATTTTTCTCTGAATGATTTTAAGATTTTCTATTAATTATGAGTTTTGATCAGTTTGATTATATATACCTTTATTATTATTATTTTTTAGCTTCTTGATGTGTGTGTTTGTAGATTTTAGAAGATTTGGATATTTTAATCTGTAAATATCCAAAGCTTTTTTTGTTCTTCCTATTCATTTTGACCCCAATCACTCACACTTTAGGCTGCTTGAAGTTGTCTGTCCACTTCATCTCACTAATCCTTGCTCATTTTTCACTCTGCCTACTTCTTACAAGTCTTCTCTCTATTTTCTTTGGGTTTGTTTTTATTGCTATGCCTTCAAATTCACTAATCTTTTCTCCTGCAATGTCTAATCCACTGTTAATCCTAGAAAGCACATTTTTCATTTCATGCATTGTAGTTTTCATTACTAGAAGTTTGATTTGGATCTTTTTTATATCTTCCATGTTTTTGTTTGACTTTCTGAACATATGGAACACAGTTATAATGACTATTTTAGTTTCTCTGCTAATGCTAACATCTGTGGTGAGTTCTTAATCAGATTCGATTGATTGATTTATATCCTCATTATAGATTATATTTCCCTGTTTCTTTGTGTGTCTGAGACTTTTTGATTGGATGCCAGGCCTTGTAAATTATACCTTGTGGGGTACAGAATGTTTTTGTGTTTCTATAAATACTCTTGAGCTTTGCTCTGAAACACAGTTAAGTTACTTGTAAGTAGTTTGGTATTTTCTGGACTTGCTTTTCATAATTGCTAGGCAGAGATAGTGGAGTGTTTAGTCATGGGCTCTATTACTGAAGCAAGATATTTCTCTTTCTGAGTACCAAGACCCTCTAGCTCTTGAGATTTTTAGTTGCTGATGGGTGCATGCACTAATCCTTCCCTTGAGTGTCACTGGTCTCTAGTTCCCCTAATTCTTTTGGGTGAATTCTTTCTCTGACATCTCTGCATGATTTTAAGATTTTCTATTTACTATGGGTTTTGATCAGTTTGATTTTATGTAGTTTCTTACATACATGCATTAATCTGTATACAGCTGAATATCGAGGGGGATACAAGTAAAGGTTGTAAAAACCTTTAGTTATGTGCATGTTCTCTGTGAATCTCTACTCTGGTACTCTAGCTCTCTTGGTTTCCAGAGTTAACGTTATATCTTCAGCTTAAGGTGACAGACAACTGAATGCCACCCAGGAAACCCTCCGTGCAGAAAGACCTGGGCACACTGTGAAACAGGAGGGTGGAGCATCCACAGGGTTCACTTCATTTGTTTCTTTTACTTATTTACTTTTAAATGTACATATATCTTCTTAGCATCACTTTTCATTTTTGTACAATGCATGCTTTTTCTTCTCGAGTGTGGTCCCCATGCAGTTCCCACCACTGGTTCATTTGTGACCAATCACCATAGTTCCTTGTGCTTTTCCCACCCTTGTTTTGATCCTGCTCCCCTTTCCCCACCTGCTGACTGTCTTCGGTCATTTGTTTCTTTAGGGATCAGTGCATCGCATTGTGTGATGACCCAATGTCTTAAAAAAACATTGCTAGGGTGGTGCAGCAGGTTAAAGCGCAGCACTAGGAAGCAAAAGCTACTGCAGCATGAGTTCGATACCCTGCCCTGGAGGTAATACACAAGGCGCAGCAGACCTCTCCTGACCTGCCCGCTGCTCCCCTCAGCAGTGTACTTCCTCAATCCGCCTCTTCTGCTCCCCACCCACTATGTCTTTGGTTAATCCTTTCACTCCCGGCACCTCTGGCTTGTACCCCACTTCTGTATACATCGATAAATAAATCTTAAAAAACAAACAAACAAACAAAAAACAAAACAGGGCCCTCCCTGGTGGCTCAGCAAGTTAAAGTGCTGCACTGGGAAGCTGAAGTCACTTCCGCATGAGTTCGATTCCCTCCTGCCCCGGAGGTGACCACATGGCCCGGCAGACCTCTCCTGACCCTCCCGCTGCTCCCCTCAGCAGTGTACTTCATCTATCTGCCTGTTCTGCTCCTGGCTCTGTCTCTGGTGAATCCTCACACCCTCCACATCTTTGGCCTGTACCCCAGTTCTATGTGAATAAATAAATAAAATCTTTAAAAAAACAACAACAACAACAAAAAACATTGATATATACATTTTTGGCTGTTTCAGTTAGGAGAACAAATTGGTTCCTTTTTCAACAGTCTGGATAGAAATAGAGGTTCTCATTATTATTATTATGTTTATTTTTAGCTTACATTCGCTTCTTTAAGGTCATTATATAAAACAAGAGTCTTCCAGGAACTCACAAAGAGACTTCAGGCATGCAACATAGGTGACTGACAATAGAACAGAGCAGGGGTCAGACTCAATTACAAGTTTATTAATCTGCTAAGGAAGAAAGAGGGATTCATATAAAATTATTTACAACTCAGAATGCTGTGTTAGCCACTGTGTCAGTAGGCTTGTGAGCTGAGTTCTGGAGAAACAAAATCCCTGACAGTTGTTGATGTTTTTGTAATAGGAGACTTCTGTTATTTTAGCAAACAGAAAGACTACATAAAAATGTCAAAAAGAAACTACTTTTGAAGAAAAAAATAGAAACTGACTCACTAAAGGGACCTATTGGGGATAATTACCCAGAGCCTGTGGTAGATCAGGAGGGCTGATTTAAAGTTATTGTTTTTGCAAATTCTGCAAAAAACAAAAAGCAAAACAAAGATTTTATTTCTGGCTTTGCCAATAGTGGAAAAATTCCTCCCACAGCCATAATCTCATGTAAACTCCAACAGCAGACTTTTCTCTCAGAATTCCTCGAACCTCCTTTTCTCTAATAAAGAGAAATATTGGCTTATGATAACACTTTAAGAGCTATAATCTGAAGCAGTTTTTCAGTTTTGACTTACAGTCTCCAATAGATTATAGGGGTTATGGTTTGTTGGTTTCCTGCTGCCTGAACTTTCTCATCTGACAGCTGGTTGCCTAAGAGGTTGCTTTTTTTTTTTTTTTAAAGATTTATTTATTCATATAGAACTGGGGTACAGGCCAGAGATGCGGAGGGTGAGAGGATTCACCAGAGACAGAGTGGGGAGCAGAACAGGCAGATCCACGAAGTACACTGCTGAGGGGAGCAGCGGGCGTGTCAGGAGAGGTCTGCCACGCCATGTGGTCACCTCCGGGGCAGGCGGGAATCGAACTCATGCGGAAGCGGCTTTAGATTCTCAGTGCAGTGCTTTAACCCGCTGCGCCACCAGGGAGGGCCAGAGGTTGCTTTTTAATTCATGAGAGTAAGGTATCAATTTAACAGCTCAAACTTCTACATTCCTAAAATGCCCGCTTTACGGGATACATTAGATGAGCTTTGAATTAATTGAGGTTAGTAATTATTCAGTCCTTCAGAAACCACTGCATTCTCTTTCATACAAAAACAATTCTTCTCACTCAAAAAAATCATCAATAAAAATATATTTAAAGGTTTAATACAATGACTATTACTTTAACAACTGCTGTATTATTTCAGAATTACATCTGTGTCTTTTTGGACATCCAGATACTAGCTGTCCTTAATTTATATAATTATGCCTTTTATTAAAATTCAACCTTTCAATTTAAAATGGAGAGATCTATGTTAATAGAGATTTTTAACAGGGTTGTAAATAAGTTGATCACACCAAAAGGTTAAATACAATACTGAATGTGAGTAAGCACGGGGTAATTAACTTGCTTATTACAGCTTTGGAATTCAGTTCTATCTTCTGAGACTCAAACTTCTAGGCTTTAATTCACATTAAGCTCCCCAAACTGGCACCCTTTTCCTGCCTCCAAGTCGCCTCTGGAGTGTGGACATAGTGAGTTGTTGCGAGAATGAGGTTACCAAAGTTGTAATCAGATAACTACTGAGCAGTGTGTTCCTCCTACAAGAACATTAACACCTTAAGAGTTAAGGGCTGAGCCCTCCCTGAGCCCAACAGATTAAAGTACAGTATTGTGAAGCTAGCTACAGCTTCAGTTTGATCCCCAACCTGGAGGTGATCCACATGGCCAGACCTTCTGTCTGCTGCTCCCCTCAGCAGTGTCCTTCAATCTACCTGTTCTGCTCCCCACTCTGTCTCTGGTGAATCCTCTCACCATCCCTTCACCTCTGGCCTGCACCCCAGTTCTGTATGCATAAATAAATAAATCTGTTAAAAAAAAACTTAGGGTTTGGGGTTTACCCATTTGGTTTTTTTTCTGTGTTGATAGGAAGAACAAATGGTGTGATCCCCTTATACTGACAGCAGACATAAGGGACCTAGGCCTTCCCACAACTTTCCCTGATGAATGAATGAAATGAAAAATGGCATTAAATAGAAAAAAAAATGAGTGAGTTATGTATAAAAAGAATTCTAAGTAACATATCAAATGGAGAAATTACAATGGAAAGAGATTGACAAATTTAAGTGCAGAGAAATGTTTCAAAGGTTGATTTGACAAAAATGTCATAAAAAGTGAGAGTCAAAAGTCTAAAAATATGTGCTAACATTGCAGATCAGGTGTTAATTTTCTTAATATATTAAGAATTCAATAAGAAATTGAGAACCTAGAAGAAAAATGAGCATGAAAAAAGGTAACTCATGGATAATGGATTCACATAGCCCATACATGTGTGACTTGCAAAATGAAAGAAAAACACTACATTTTCATCAACATTTGGACAAAACCACAAAGTATAATGCAACCACGGTATTCCTATATTCTGTTGGTGGGAGTGTACAGGGGTTCAACTTCCACTTTTAAATGATCTTGAAATGATCTGTTGACATGTTAAATGTAAATCCTCTTTGACCTATCATGTCTAGGATTTTAGTCTAGAAATAAACTTGAACAAACTTTTTCTGATCTATGTATGAGTATGTTCAATGAAGCATTACTTATATTGGAAATATCCTCCCTAAACCAGAGTCACCTTCATAAACACAAATGAAAGTGAAATAGCACAAAATTTTATATTCTGCAAGAATAAATTTACACACGATATCACAATCAGAAATAGCAGGCAATATTCAACATAAGAGAGAAACTTGAATATCAGTTGGATAGCAAGCTAATCCTTGGCAATATTTAATCACAAGGATCTGTCTGACTGCATGGGAATGATGAATTAAATTATGATGTCATCATAAAAGCCATTATAATTATGTTTATAAATAAACTATGGGACAGAGGAAAAGACAGGAAAATGCATATATTGTCCATTTGAACTATTTAAAACAATATGGATAGAAGAGAAACACAACACATTATTTATCTCCCACTATACATATCTGGAATAAAAAATGATATCCATTACTTTATATTATTCATTCTTTTGCAAGTATACTATTTCAAATATTCTGGAGCAATAAAATGCTTTAGTATTACAGTTAGAAAAACTTACGCTTTCTCCACCCAAGATTCTTGTTGTTTATCTGCAATTGCTCAGATATTAATCAGATCCAACTTTGGAATTTTAAACTAAAAGATCTTCAAAATAAAAATGAATATAATAGAAGAGCAATACAAGGATGATTGAGAGTTTGAGAATTATGAATCAAGATTATTAGATCTATTTCACTTAACATTATCCCCTCCAGTTCCAAGATCCAGAAGAGAGCTGGCTGATGGCATTTAAATGGATGATGGATTCCCATACAAAGTATGGGGTCTAGGAATAATATTCATTCCATCATCATTTCTTAAATGATATTTAAAAAATAAGTGAATGAATGACCAATTATTATATATCTTCTTGAGCTATTAAGGGAAAATACTGAAACTTTAGAAGGAGCAATTTCCATTTGATATAAGGTAAGTTTATTTGAAAGATGGAAAGTGTCATTGACTCCTTCCTGAAAGGGTTGGAAGGGCTAGAAAGTGTTAGGAAAATTGGGGTGCTTATTTTGTATGAAATCACAAAGACCTAAATTCTGAGTGTAAGGAATAGCCACAAAGATCCAACTCCAAGCAATAAGGTTTCTAAGCTTCATAAACTAGATACATAGAAAATTGGTAATTGGTTTTTGCATTCTCAGATATTAGAATTTTGGGGAAAAATTGTCATTTGACAGTGTTAAGCACTGCAAAGAACTTGGGCTAGTCTAGAAAATGTTTGAGGTTAAAATGTTGTAGCTTATTAACCTTCTGGAGAGAAACAGAGCTTCACTTAAATTCCTTTGATATTGATTTTGATTACTCAATATATGTTGATTACCCAGAGAGTTAACTTTTTATAAAGCTATCTCAGCAGTATTAACATAACCCACAATTCCACAGTTCCATCGATTGAGAGGTAGATAAACAAAATATGGTATAAAATGACAAACTACTGGTAAGGAATGAAATACTGATATAAGCAACAGGATATATGAACCTCTAAATATCACATTATATAAAAAGTGGGCAGATCAAAAATATTATACAATGGATGGCTCCATTTAAATGAAGCTAGAAAAGACAAATCTAAATCTAAAATGTTCACAAGATAACCCCCATGTTTATTGCTGCTCTATTTACAATAGGAAAGACATGGAATCAAAAGTAGATGACTAGATTAAAAAGATACGGTACATATGCTTAATGGAATATCACTCAGCAATCAAAAAGATAAACACATGCCTTTTGCAGCAACATGGATGGAGCTGGAAGAGATCATGCTCAGTGAAATAAGCCAGAAAGAAAAATTCTGGATGGTTTCACTCATAGCAGGAGCATAAAGGACCAATGGGGTAAATAATAATAATAATAATAATCAACTATATATCAGAGACATTTTACAGGGGTGGAGTGGGGAATGGGATCAAAAATAGAGGCAGGGAGTACATGGGACTAAAGTGATGGCTCATGGGTGATTTGGTGATGGGAAGCCCACAGGGATTGCAGCTGAGATGGAAAAAGGCACAAAATGTTGTAAAAATAAACTGTAATAATAAAAAAAGTGAAAAAAATGTTCAGAAAATAAACCAATGGTTTTCAGGTATCAGGGTTTTGGTGGTGTTGGCTGGGAAAGAGGCATTATAATTTTCAGTATCTTCATAGTGCTAATTATTACAGGAGATAATAAATTGACCCAAACTCATCAAAATGTACATTTAAAGCAATTCTCTGAATTGACTCCTAAATGCTGGTGTTATAATAAGTTAGAAATTTAGGAACAGTATAGGATTAAGTTGGTGGAAGAGAGTGAATCGTCAGTTTGAATCTATTGAGTTTGCATTTCCTAGCTAAATATGGGTAGATCAAGAAGGGAGTTGGGCATGTGAATTTAGAACTCAGGCAAGAGTTCAGAGCAGATACAGCAATGAAGACTTAAGACTGACAGTGAGCAATATAAAATTTCCTTTATTGACTGCCACGTGTTAAGTGAAAATGACAAAGTAGCCTTTGCAAATTACTTATGATTATTTAACATGGAATTACTCCAATATAAAATCATTTCGTCTCACTTATCCTTTGGGATAGGAGATGAAGTCACATTATCTTAACCGGCACATGAGTGCCTGTAGTCATTCATGAGACATCTTGTAGAGATGGGTATTCGCTCTGGCTCTAGAAACTTCGGAGAGAGGAGGCACAGTGTGTACCCAACCCCAGAAATGTCATATAATTTTAACAGCTCCATAATGGGAAATTGTTTTTTTTATAATTGGTTTCCATATGGGAATGTTAAGATGTAGTGTATAAAACTCTTACATGTTGATTCTCAATATAACTACAGAGACAGAGAGACTCTGCTACTCCCATTTACCCTACTGCAGTTTATATGATATGCAATTTAGACAACATTCACATGTTGATACTAATGTTTCTGTGGCCATCACGGGTGCTTAAGAGTCATGAATAATTTATTTTATAACTTGACAGAATGATTTTTGGAGTTTTCATCACATGGTTCATGGTGACAACCTGGGAAAAGCCCAAAAGGGAAAGATTTCAGGCCAGATTGGAAACTGGGGAGCACCTCCATGGGAGAGCCTGGCAGAGCAGGAAGAACTCTTGTAGCAGATTAAGACAAAAAAAAAAAACAAAAACAAACAAACAAAAAAAAAACAGAAAGAGAAGAGGAGAATCAAGGAAAGCAGTGAAAATACCCAAAAGGCCCAACAAACTCTGGCCCCTGTCTGCCTCTCTAGAACATTCTATCACTCCCCTGTTAGGTCATTTAGCATAAGACATGCTGATCTTGCCATGATGTGTGATTGATCCTGTCTCTGAGCAATTGACTTATTACTCACTTTTCTGCCAGACAACTGTAAGCCCAATTCATTCCAGTTATTCAAGTCTTAGCTCATAAGTTACCTCTTCAAAGAAGATTTTTGTGAGAACAAAACATTGACTTTCCATATTAGCCTTTTATAATATTCTGTTTATTATCTTCTTTCTAGCATCACCACAACTATTTTTAACCCATACATTTCTTTCTCTTATTGCCTGTTTACTCTGCACTGGAATTTTGACTCAAAAAGAGCCAACAATTTTATTTTTTTTTTAATTTATCAAAATGTCTCAGAACCTAGGATCATATCTACGTCATTGCAGGTAGCCAATAGCCACTGGATTGGCAAAGGCTGCAAGTTAAGGAGTAAAGTGCAAAGAGAACTTTCTGAAGAATAAATGAGCAGCAATGTCAAAAGCAAGAAAAGTTCTAATCAAATTATAAGGGACCTGCTGGATTTGACATAATCTCTGAAATCAGAGAACTTTTGCTGATGGCATAGCCATAGACTGTGGAAATACACAAGATTTAAAACCAGCATACCAAAATATGGTGTAAATGATCTATGAGTGTGGAGGTATCAAATGAGTGACATTAAAAATACTTTTACATTTATTTTCCCAGAATAATAGCTCAGAGGTTTACTCTGCTGTGGTCCTAACCCACCCACTCCTTGCTCTGGAAAAAGGCGCCGATGACTGAGCATTGTTTGAAAGGATGCTTTTGGTGTCTGTCAGCTTGCAAATATTTCAGTCATGTCTCTGTTTTCAAGAGGGTGAAGAGCAACTATTTCGGCTTTTATTCCACTAAGGTTATGTGGTGAATGTTGATCGTATTTGTCAGTTATAAAATTTTGATCAGCTTCATTTAGAAAGAGATCACTCATAGAATTTTGTGATCATCCATATGAAAGAAAAATTTTGCATTAGAAACAGTTATTTGAACATTATTATTCGGGCAGATAATGGGTTTTGATTGCTTAAATATGCCCTTTTTAATAGTGCTTAGCAGATCTTCCATCTGCTTTTATAAATTATTTAATGTTAAAGATCTCGTATTATGGGTGGCTAGGCATGGGCCGGGATGGAGCCAGGCAAAACCAGGCCTTACATGACATTTGCCCATCTTCCATAGATATTTTGAAAACCATGCATTGCTATACTGATTGTCAGTGAAGTCTGACGTGTATCATTTAAGGGAATCCCAGCTGTGAGACCACAGGGCCACCTAGCAGATACACAGCACCTTCTCCCTTTACGCAATAGCGCTTCAGCTCCAGCGGCTCTCAGGCTACCTCTGACCAAAGCCAATCAGCTTTCTCCTCTGTGGCATCACACAGTGAGCAATTCTGATACTGTCCTTGGGTTTGTCTGATGAAATGAACTCATCAGTCTCTTTTTCTCTTAGGTTTTGACTCTGGTTCAACCTAGATTCCACAAACTTTTCAGGGGGGTTACCCCTGGCTTGGCTTATTGTCCTGTGGGAGCTGGGCCATGTCTGTTCTTGGATCACCCTTCCTTGGCCCTAACTTCTGTTCATATAACTTCTCGAAATTGATCTTGGGGACAAAGGAAAGCTGTATGCTTGGTCATGGTAGTTTACCCCAAAGCTTTTGCTAGACTAAGACTCCTATCTATTCCTTCACTTCATTGTTTAGGTTTTGAATTCAAAAGCCAAAAAGTGACTGCTTTTCTTTTTTTTTTTTTCCTTTGTTTTTTCCTGTCACATTCCTCCTCTGAAACAGTTAGAGGGGAACAGCCCGACTGAGTGAACAGTGGGCTAGCCAAAGACATGGTAAGAGACTACTTGGGGTGCGTGGGTGGGTTCATGCTGGCTAATATCTTAACACTGTTATTCCATCACTCGATTAAATGTCAACTTTTATTTTAAAATAAGAGTTGTAAGTAGTCAAATTGTGTAATTTCCATTTCAATGTCTCATGCTCTCCATGCTTTCAGAGAGGGGTTAGTAAGAATTCAAAGGGAAAATGAAGGTAGGGAGGTAGTAGAATAGATACTAGAGAACTTTTAATTCTTGGGTTTTCTCAGATTCTGTTTCTGAGATATTTTGTGCTCTTGGATGTGAAGTTATGTAGCACTAATCTAATATATCTCCCCACACACGCTGAAGAAATAAAAAGTACATAAAGCAAATTAGAATCTTTATTTGATGAATTCCACTCTCAACGTCTTTACTCTTCCAAAGCCCTGAATCTCAACACACGCACACACGTGTGTGCACACTTGGCCTGCATACATGTTCGTATACGCACATATACATAGATATGGAAACACTCATGCGAGAAAGACATTTGAATCAGCAAGTTTCTCTTTGTGAGTACAAAAGTCATTTAACTGTTCAATAACAGCTTATTTCCAAAGCAGTCTAGGATTGGTAGTTGAAGAAAATCAGAGGAACAAACACAAAATAAAGATTTGCTTCCAAACAGATCTAATTCCTATCTTCCCTCTCCTAGTAGAAGCTTGGGCTGGTCTGAACTGCTAAATGTTGTTTTACTACAGAATTTTTCAGACCTCACTGTGCATCAGAAACCCCAGGTGGTAAGGAGGGAATGAGGGAATGCTGACTCCCTGAGGCCATGCCTGGAGGTTCTTACTTCCAGAACCCAGTGGAGGGATCATGCATGGAGGATTTTTGCAAACACGCTACAAATCTAGCATGGAGCAGAAACTGGGGACCTCTACCAGACTTGTACCTTTTGCAGAGACTTTAAGGGGGGTTAAAATCAGAATCACAAGCAGTGAACACAGCTGTACCTGAGAGAGCTCAACCTGTGAATACCAACAGCTGCACCATTCACTCCAGGTGTAACTTTCCTTCTGCCCATCACACCTTTGCAAAAACCAGCAAACAACTGTGATCACCATCGAGAAGTTCACAGAAAGGTTGACACCATGGAAGTGTTTTTTTCTTTTTGCTCATGTGCTAATTTTCCTTTCACATTTATAAACAGCGACTGGTTTACATTTTTGGCAAGGTTGTGCTTCTGAGTTAATATGCATTGCCAGTGCCAGTGAAGCAAAGTTTTCCCAAGAACTTTCACATTGTTTGTGGTTTAGAGGTCACTCGTAATAGTTTAAAGAGTTTAGCTAGAGTTTTGATTTTGCATTTTTTTTTGCTTTCCTGCAGAAAGCTATTATATTTTCTTAATTAATTAAATATGTTTTCCCAAAAAGGTACAAACTGTACCATGAGCAATTCTGCCTCTGATTTAATCTGTACGTGTCTACATTTTAAAGAAATTTAAAAGGAAGTAAACAGTGAAGCAGAGTCCATTAATATTGGCGTGGAAAAAGGAAGTTGATGTAGGAGAGAATCCACAAAAAATTTAGAGGTCATCTGTTACATGTGATGTTAATAACCTTGGAGGTCTCCCTAGTACATCATCCAAACACATGTCTTCTAAGATACAAGAATAGTTGGTATGTCTATAACTCTAGTATAGCTCTATAGTAAATGTATGATTTGAGGAGCTAGGGAAAGTTAAATTTAAAATACCTATTCTATTATCTCCATACATTATCAAATATTGTGGAAATCATATTATCCTGACATATAACAGCCTATCTGAGATTCTTTCCCCCTTAATTATCCCTAAAATATCTGACTATGGGTTTGAAAGTCAGAATGACAAAAAAATAGATCAAATGAGGCTGGTTAGAGAGAGGAATTAGTAAAATTTAGAATCGATCCTATCTTCATCTCAGGAAGAATTTATAGATTATGAGAGGATTATAGGAGCTTAAATGTATAGAATAAATTATAGTATATTTGAATTTTCCCAGGCCCACAGTTCAAATCCCACAACCTAACATCATTGACATTCTAGTTGATTCCATAAAGTTTAATTTAAGCCAAAGGAAAGATAGTTTATGAAATTGACTTAAGTTATAAGGTAACCCCAAATTTGCTAATGGTTTCTGGTCTGAATTTTTATTGCTTTTGGCCAAAGTCATTGCAGATTTGTCTGGTAAGAAAGAGCCAAAATATGGTCTCTAAAGTAACTCATGAAAAATGTAACAAAATAGTTAAAGAAAATTAAAGCTGAACAAAGGTGAAGTGAGTTACAGAATGTAATAATTGGTGGTGTTTTAGACATGTTATCCTAAAATAACTTTAAGCTAATAATATTTTTTCATTCTTAATGTAGAAAGTATCTGATATTTAGAAATACTCTATACAATGATCCACCCATAATAAGATAGAGAAAAATACAAACATTGATTATATCTCAGTCTTGACTCATGGAAATAATTTCTCACTTGTTGAAGATACTGATGTCTCATAAATCATCCCACAAAAAAACCATAATGTTGAGAGTTCCAGTTGCTCCACATCCTTACCAACTTTTGGTATTGTCAATCTTTATAATTTTAGACATTCTAGTAGAAGTATAATGACATCTCAGCATGGTTTTAATTTGCATTTCCTTGATGACTAATGATGTTAACATTTATTCAAGTGCTTTTTTGCCATCTGTTTATCTTCTTTGTAGAAATGTCTGTTCAAATCTTTTGCCCATGTTTTTATTGGGTGTTTGAGTTCTTATCATCAAGTTGTAAAAGTTATTTATATATTCAGATGCAAGTCCTTTTTCACGTATGTATATTGTAAATATTTTCTCCCAGTCTGTTGCTTGCCTTTTCATTTCCTTAGTGCTGCCTTTAGAAGAACAGAAATTTTAAATTTTGATGAAGTCCTATATATAAAAATTTTTCTTTTATGGTTTGTGCTTTTTGTGTCCTATCTAAGATTTTTTTGTGTATTCTAAGGTTGAAAATATTTTCTCCTAGAATCTTTATGGTTAAACACTTTGGAAGATTTTTTTTTAAAGATTTATTTATTTGTGCATACGGAAGTGGGGTACAGGCCAGAGGCTCAGAGGCGGTGAGAGGCTTCACCAGAGACAGAGTGGGGAACAGAACAGGCAGATCGATGAAGTACACTGCTGAGGGGAGCAGCAGGCAGGTCAGGAGAGATCTGCCAAGCCATGTGGTCACCTCCTGGGCAGGCGGGAATTGAACTCATGTGGAAGCAGCTTTAGATTCTCAGTGCTGTGCTTTAACCCGCTGCGCCACCAGGGAGGGCCAGATGTTTTAATTTTTATAAAGCCAAATACCCACTTAACATACAACCCAGGAATTCCACTGGTAGATATTTACCCAAGAGATATGAAAGCACATATTTATAGAAAAAGTTGAATGCAAATACCTATAACATTTTTGTCTACAATCCCCAAATGGAAACTGCTCAAATATGTAAATGGGTAAGAATGTGATCTATGCATACAATGTGGTATACAAAGCAATAGAAAGGAGTAAACTACTAATATATGGTAAAAGGTGGATTAACCTTGAAACACTGTACTAAGAGAATGGAGTCAGATGCAAAGGAATATAAACTGTGTGATTCCCGCTTATGTGCAATTCCACTTATATGAATTCCATTTTCTAGAATAGAAGACACATCAGTGATTGCCTGTTTCTCCATCTGTGGGAGAATTTGACTGGCCAGAGACACAAAGAAAGTTTTTAGAACGAAGGACAATACCTTGATTGTGGAGTGTCTCGATGGCTTGTGCTCCTGTCAAAATTCACGAGTGTTGACATGTTAAATGCACTTTATGTATGTGAAATCAGGGAACTTTGATTAAAGTTGATTAAAAATATAGCAGAATCATTAAAAAAATAGCAGAGTTAGCCAGTAATGATGCAACTATTGAAAACCGATATTTACTGTTTTGAAAATGTGTGAATTATTGTTAACATTTCTAGCGCTGAAGCCTCAAGATCATGACTGTTTTATCTATAATTTATATTTGCCCTCATGAAAATGTGAAAGCACAGAAAAGGTGGTACTTTGTCTTAATTCCTAAATCCAACATTTTTCTACACTTTGTATTTTTATTTTTCACAGTTGCAATCATACTCTTTGCTTGACATTTATATATCACAAATTATTTTAAGATAGCTCCTACTTTTGAACATTTTTCTTTCTTGTTTGCTTTTGAATGTTTTCCCTGCTCAGCTAATGATTACTACACAACTTGTCCTCACTAAGTCCTTACGTAGGACTGTTTCTCAAACACCTTAATCAAAGGTAGCACTGTTCACATTATTCCCTGTAACCAAAAGATTAAAACCTTCCTGTGTGTGTGGCTTTCCCTTTAGGTTTCTGTCCCAGAAAATCTTTTCTTCTTACTTTCTAGCAAATTATTGTTTTTTTAAGGCAGGGAGCTAAGGAGAAAAAGGATTTTCACCTACTCTTCCGAATGTACTGCGTTGCCTGAATTAGCCTCATCTATCTGTCAAAGTGCCCAGAAACCATGATGATAGGAGCTGTGGAAATAGATATCTAGCATATGGGAACCTGCTTATAATTTCTTGCTCACAGCATTTATCCCACATACAGCATTTATCTTTAAAAGAGCAAGACTAATGAACCCGTATGTATTGTTTTCTACTTATAGCATATCCTCATTTGAAAGACATCCCTTGGAAAATAAAGCTCTGCTAATGAGTAAGAAATTGCAGTGTTCTGTACTGAGATGCCTTCCTGTAATTCTTGCTTTTGCCACTGACCTTATTGGGACATAAGACAAATAAGACAACTTATTTGTAAAATACCATGATGATTTCTAATCTAGAGTACTAAGCAAGTTCACCTCTCAGTAAAAAATTAATCTTGCTTCAAGAAAGTAGTGATGGGTCAAACTGATTAATAAGGAGGCATCCCAGGGAGATGGGGGGAATTATTTTTGCATTGACAAAGGTTTTATAATAGTAGTCCCAGAAGTGTTGAACTCCTTTTGTGAATTACAATTATGGCTTGATTTACAAAAATTCAGACTATGATTGACTCACTGAGGAATCCATCTGTTACTAAGTGATAGGCAATGGAGGAGAGTGGTTAAACTCTCATTTAAAAGCCATGTGTTTGTGGGCAAGTCACATGGCCTAAGTTCAGTTTCTTCTTTTGTACCATGGGTCATGAGGCAACTTGCTTGCAATTTGTCATCAAGTTTGGATGAGATAATGCATGTAGAGCGTGTACCCCACACATCGGGGTTGTTCTGTCCTACATCTTTGTGGCTCTGTTTGTAGAAAAAACATTGCCAAGGACAGTGTCAACACTGTTCCAATAATTCTCTACAATTCTTCTCACTTCCTATTCTTTGAACTCCTCTCACTGGACAAATCCGTCTGTCCTCCCTTCTCGGCTTGATTAAATCTTCACACCATTCCCTTAGGTGGTCAGCAACCTTATAGACTCAGTCTTAGAAATATACACTTTATGGCATGGTCTGAACTCTGACTCATCACTAGAGACCTCGCTGGTCAACAGTCTTCTCTTTTGGAGAGGTTCTCCATCTCCACCTCTTTTCAGGGTCTGAGAAGCTCTTCGATGAACATCCCCTTTCCTGCCTAAAATCCCTGAGTCCTTGAAGCTTCATCCTGGTCCTTTTAGGTATACAATGACCATTTTGTTCTTGTGATGATTCTTTATGGGTTTTTTCCTACCCACTTATCTTCTTGCGTTAAATCTTGGCCTTGGTGTCTTCATTTCCTTCCACATGACTTTCATCATTTTTGGGAACTTGCTTCTCACATTATTTCTTCTCCTTGAGGGACCTTTTCCTTTCCACCTACTCTATCATCTCAAATGCATAGATCCCTTTATTCAGCCACAACTTCCCATTGTTCTAGAATTTCTACTTCATGATGTTCCACCTGCCTAACCCATTGCTGACTTGTAATCCTTTGACTAGTTTCTGAAGGAGTCTATTTAGCCTTTGTCCTATTCAGAAAGACCAGAAACTGTCGGTCATCCCCTTTTGATGATGGATTTCAGATTTTGGGGTTTCTGGAACTAGTTCAACTTAAAAATACTGAACAATTGAGCTGGAAAAGATCATGCTTAGTGAGATAAGCCAGAAAGAGAAAGAAAAATACCGGATGGTGTCACTCATAGCAGGAGTATAATGGACCAGGTGAGAAAATAACAAAAATAATGAACAACCATATACCAGAGACATTTTGTGGGGGTGGAGTGGGGAATGGGATCAAAAACGGGGGGGTGGGGGGGAAGGGAGGGAAATGCACGGGACTATGGTGGTGGCACAGGGGGTGATTTGGTGATGGGAAACCCGCGGGATTACAATCGAGATGGGAAAAAAATGTGCAAAATGATGTAAAAATAAACTTTGTAATAAAAAAAAATACTGAACAATTAACTGTTTATATAACCAAATGTGGATACCAAGAAAGCAAGTATTATCTACTATTAGAAGAAAGGATTATTTATGACATAAGAAGAGGAAAGACAATCTCAGAATAAATAAAATAAACTTAATATACATATTCTGTAGACTATGGAAATCTCACTGCCTTTATTCTTCTGCATTTTGCTGTACTGAGCACCTAAGACTCAGAGACTTGTTTTGGCATATGGGAATCAATGTTCCATCAGACAGCTTTATAGACCTATAATGTGTGAACCAGATTACTAAATTGTCTATTCTTTTGCTATCTATTTTCTATTGTTTCCATTTCTGAATCCTTGACAAAGTTTGAATTATGTCTTTTTATTTTGTTTCAGCAATAACAACAACAAAAAAACATGAATCTATGTATGGGACCAACCAGCTATCTGAAAGTAGGGTGAAGTGGCACTGATAATGGCTTGGACATCTCTAGAAAGTTGTAAATCTCAGAACAGAGAATTCAGGATGCAGGTACTAAATGAGATACTTGCCTTATCTTCCATATTTCCTATTGGATTTCCAACTTCCTATGAGGAAGTTGGAGGTTTCATTAACAGAGCTTCTGCACTTTTCTGGAAATGGCTCCTTAGAATCCCTGAAAATTAGAAAGGATTTCCTGAAACATTACTGCCTTACCTCACAGAGGTGCAGAGAGAGAAAGTAGGGTAGGCTTCCTGGTGGTGTGGAGAGGGGGCTGGCCTGGGTTCTCCATGGCATTGTGCCAATGTGCTGATTCATCTTCCCTGAGTCTCTTGAGTCCCCTCTCTCAGAAGTGCAGTTAAGAGTTGGCATACTGCTGAGCAGGTGAAAATGTGGAAGGAGCTCCCCTTGCCCCACTGGAGGGCAGTGGGTTAAGGACTCAAGGTCATGAGCTCAAGAGTGATGCGTGAAGGGACAAATCTGAGGAGGAGGGCAGTGCATCAGCAAGTCTTCCCTGGGCTGTGTCTGTGTTGACGAGTCAAGGAGAGTGAGGGTGTCTGGTGTGGGGAAGGCCATCTCTTGCCTAAACCACTAACAATTTAGCTAAAAGGCAGGGCGAGGCTGCCGTCAGGGCCTTTGCCCCATTTTATTCATTAATTTCCTACGTTGGTCAGATGGAACTGTGTTGAGGTTGCCCATAAAACTAATTTCCATTGGGTTTTTTCCAGGTCAGCTCAACATGGATATATTAAGAAAACCCTAAATACAGGTCTCTATCCAGAGACAGCATTTAAGAGCCTATTGAGATGAACACTGTGGAATTGGGCAAACAAACAAATAAAACAAGATAAAAATAAGCAGAGAAAAGCAAGTGAGGCTCTGGGAATTGTAACTAATTTGTGGACTGGGCATTCTGTTGCTGCAGCCTGCGCAGCGTGCTCTGACAAGGCTGAGTAAGTGTGGTTTTGGCTCGCCTGAGAGGCGGTTAACTGCATCATGCTGAGGTGGACTGAAACTTCAAGGGCACCCAGTGACATATTTGTGTCGTCACCAGCCTGCCCACTCCTGCATCTATCAGGGAGTCTATGCAATGTATATATTTTTTAACTTCACACTATGGTGTCTGATTTATAATTTCCCGTGGGCAATATTTTTTTACAGTGACTGGCAGGATTTTTTGTTCTTCATTAGGCCTTTTATTAACCCACTGCCAGAGCTCCGTCTCTAACCACTCCCAGTGTTTCAGTGATCATATTATCAGTAATAGCATATTTCCTCTGGGAGATATGAATACAGTCTATTGCAGGTGGAGGCTGGAGGAGGCGGGGATGGAGTGAGGGATGTTCACATTTCTATTCTTGCTGCGCCTTCAGACTCTCCCCAACAAACTTGCAGATGTTGCTGACTAGAGACTTTGATGGCTCCTTAACTTCATTATTATGTGTAAAAGCAGCCAGTTTATTTTTTCAGAAAGTTCCATAAACCTAGGATTCCCTTCAAAGGTATCCATCCAGGGGTGCAAATTCCTGAGGTTTCCTTAAGATGTTTGTCTTAATGAAGTCTAGATGGCCCAAGGATGTAGCCACTTGAAAAAGCCATTCCATGGAAGGGGGTGGGTCCTTTCTGTCCGGATAAAGAACTCAAATGAAAGGAAGTACAGAGGTCTAAAGCTTATTATCATCACTGTTTGCCCATTTAGAGAGAAAGAAACTGTCCCAGTTACAGGTCACTTGAATACTCATGAGAGATATGCTGGTCTCTTTCCTACTTTGAGTCAGGGCTGCATCAAAACACTTTGTTCTGGAGAGAATATACTTTGCTTTCTAAAAGATTTCCAGATGAGAAGTCCCATACCTTTGTCTGTGGCCCCATTTGAGTTCCCCAACACCATCTTCTTATCTCAGCATGAATATTTACTGGCAGAGAGTACTTAAACAAGTCACTTAATCTCATTGAACTCTGCTTGTCCAATTTGAATTTTAATAACGACCCGTGGAACTCATTTTATTGTTGAAGATCATAGCAAACAGCACACTTAAAAGGATTTTCCAGCTGTGAAGTACTGCACAATGATAAGCTCCTATAATATTCAACATAATTCCTATTCCTGTAGTGTCTCTTAAAATACAATCAGCAAAGTGCAGTGAACACCTTACTAGAGACAGAAAACCTACTATCTCCCCCCCCTAGTTTATGATCTAATACTGAATAATATGACAGAAGGGAGTCAAAGAATATATATTGTTACTAAGGTTTAAAATATTGGTGTGTTCTTTTGATTATTTGACTCTACTGTTCATGCCATCTGCATTATATTTCATATGGATGAAAAAAGAAAATTTTTTGGGAACTTGGTGATTTCTGTGCATTGTATTTATCCACTTACATTTCTGTTGAGTTTGCCTGAGAAGTGGAGTGAGAAGTGTCTCCTGATGTCTTTTACTAATGTTGCAAGGCCTTGTCTTCTACAAAAATCAATGTTACATACATTTGTCTTATGAGAAAGTCTGGAAAATATATTATTCAAAACTGAAATCTATTGGTAGGGATAGTATTTATCCGTAACTCTTTCCCTCAACAGATTGTCTGCTGGACTTTGGCAGAGGCAATGGGTCCATGGTCTGGACAAAGTTCTGATATGTATCCAGAAAATCAACAATTAAACAGGAGTTACTTGCTGCAAAAGTAAGATGAGAAAGAGAGAAAACAGGAAGTGGGAAAGGAATTTTCCTTCTCTGGTTCCAGGTTGGCTGGGCTTTGGGTGCAGCAACGCGGCGATCTGGGATGTTTGCGTGAACATCAGCAATAGCTTCCATGTGGCTGGAGAGCGAGCGCTTGGAACTGGTCACGTGATCTGTTTTCTCTAATATCTCCTAATGGTTCAAGATACTTAGTTTGGTCAAAACTAGCACAATGATGACGAAGAGGAAAGGGAATTCCCAAAGGCTACCTTGACCTCAAATGGCCATCCTCTTCATCACTGGAATGGAACCGAAAGGCATTTCTATTCGAATCACTGTATTTAATGATCATAAAATGAATGCAGACTAGCAGAAATTATTAGATTCTTAGATTCTCCCCCTTTTTTTTCAAAAGGTAGCTCTGTCATCAGATCATTAACTAAACTACAAAAGTGTGACTCTGATTTCCAAGGAAATAGTGAGAATTCCCTCAAACACATCTGACAATACCATGTTTGCTTGTCATGCTAAGAAAACTTTGTGAGCATATATAGTATGCCAACCCCTTTCTATGTGTTCCCTCGTTTAATTTTCACTAGTGTATGAGGTAGGCGCCACTATCCTCCTCAGGGCTTAAAATTTCCAGGTACTGAATAACTTGTTCATGGTAAGGTGACCAGTAACTGGTAGAGAAAGAGTCAGGAGTTGACTCATTTCTGTGGCTTTTCGAAAAAAGCGTTCTCTCTTAATCACCCCTGAAGAGTTAAATGACAGAAGACAAGGTGAGAAGCTGTAACCAGTGCGGCTGGCCAGTTAGTAGCTTCAGAATTTTGAGGAGTTTTACAGAATCACTACCAGATCCTCACCACGGCTCCAAATATTGTTTATGTCGCTCGGGACTAAAATATATTTTAACTTTGGTTGTCGTTTACCACACAGGCCACAAGGTGGCTCAGTGTGGAGTGATCTCCGCCCTCCTCCCCCACCTGAGCGTGAATTCCCAGAGGGTAGAAAAGGTGTGGAACAAATTGTTGCTTCCTGGACTATAGGATTTCACTGGCATTAGCTCACCGCTGTCTTAAAGAACGAAGACGCGCACCTCACAGCGAACTTCGAGTCCTGCTCCTTGGACATACAAAGGCGGACTCATTGGAAACTAGCTCAGGTTTCAGATGGGAGTCTTTGTGAACTCCTTTAGTTTTAAGAGACCAAATGCTTCTTGGTAATTCTTTCTTCAAATGCGGAAATGAAATCCCAGAAAGAGCTGATAAAATTTCAAGCAAAAAAGTTTGTGCTTGATTAAAAAACACCGCGCGCGCCTATACGCGCGCACACACACACACACACACACAAAACTGGCTGCCAACAGAGAACACCTGGGAAGGTGAAAAGCCCCTCAAGCCATAAATGATGGAGTTTGTAAAGAATGTTCAGGTTTGCCAAATTGCCATCAAGTTCTCCCCTCCCCCTTCTCCCCCCCTACCTTCCACCTTAAGAAGATGATTTTTTTTTTTTTTTTTCAGAGAGAAAATTCTGTTCAGACTGTGGAAGGCTACCATGGGGTTTGCCCGCCACTGAGCTTGAAATGAACTTTTTCACCCCGTTTAAATATTTAAAAACAGAAAAATCTCCTGATACAGGCAAATAGGTCACGAAGTGCCAAAAAATATATCTGAGAATACATCTGCCTCTGCCATCAGGACTCCTGATCATACCCTGTTCATTTTGATTTGCTTTGCTGCTCACAAGTGAGTCACCCACACCTGAGCACAGGAATACCTGGAGGGCCCAGTGCCCCAGGAAAGGGAGATCCCTCCAGGGAAAAAGAAATTAGTGTCTGTCATTCAGGTGTCTTTAGGCTTATTGTGCTTATCTTCTGCTAGAATAAGGGACAGATCGATGTAACCCATGCATACCAGGCGCGAAGATTAATAATAGATAAGCTATTCATCGGGGGGATGGTGTGCAAAGGTTTAGAAAGAAGACAGTGGAATCAGACCCTTTTCACGCATTTGACAATTATGCCATGAACTGATCCCAGTGCTGAGACCAAAACTTTGCATCTGTTTATTTTATTTTATTTTATTTTATTTTATTTTATTTTATTTTATTTTAAGAAAGAACAATCCATGGACCATGGTTTCCTTTCTGTAAAGCTACAGTTTATGTAGTTTGTTGTAAAATATTGCTGTTCAGAGTGAGACAGTTTGAGATGGAGAAAAATGTGTGGAAAGAGTGTGACTGAAACTTTAAATTCATCACCACTCTTCAATCAAGATTCCCACCCCTTTTCCTAAGGACCCTTGACCATGAGATGAACGAGGACCCATTTTGATTGATTGTGCTCTTGGTAGTAGGCTTGGGAAAGCTTTTTCCTGTTTTGTATATTGACAAGGGAAACAGGTAAAGGGTGAGAGAGTTGGGGGTAGGAAGAGAGAGGGAGAGAGCTATTAGGAGAAATGAGAAAAGCAGAAAAGCAGTATGTGACTATATCCCAATACCGCAAAAAAGCTTCTAGAAAAACTATCTGGAGACTGCTGTAGATCAGTTTAGAGATACAAAAAGGACATTTTTAAATATTTGCAAGACTGCTACTTTTTTTCTTTTTGTGGTCCATGCATTTCCTAGGACTGAAATCTGCCAATCTCTTCCCAAGGCAAGTAGCAGAAACTGACTTAAGCTAACTCACAGCAAACCCACACAGCGTTATTAGGAGTCCATAGTGGCATCCCAGAGTTTGATGACTTGAGATAGGAGCAGTAGAAATTTGTCACATTCTGCCTTTCTTAAAAGACATGAATTAAAAAATAAATAAATTGGAGTAACATGATATAATGTGATTGCACAGCATTATGGGCTTATTACTGGCATATAATTACTACATTATATTGACCACCAGAAGCCTAAATTCCATCCACCACCAAGCAAATGATTTATCCCTCTGAATTCCACTCCCTTCTGGTAACCACCAACAGATGATTTCTTTTTAGTTTATTTTTACATCATTTTTTTGCCTTTTCCATCTCAGTTGTAATCCCTGTGGATTTCTCATTCACCCGTGTGCCATCACCATAGTCCAGTGCACTTTCCCTTCCCCCATTTTTGATCCTATTCCTCTCTCCACGCCTGTGCAATGTCTCTGTTATATATTTTGTTCATTGCTTTTTTCTCCCTGGTCCTTTGTGCTCCTGCTATGAGTGAAACCATCCAATATTTTTCTTTTTCTTTCTGTCTTATTTCACTAGGCACAATCCCTTCCAGCTCCATCCATGTTGCTGCAAAAGGCATGAGTTTATCTTTTTGATTGCTGATTAATATTCCATTGTGTGTATATATACCACATCTTTTTAGTCTAGTCATCTACTTTGGGGCATTTGGTTTGATTCCATGTCTTTCTTACTGTAAATAAAGCAGCAATAAATATAGGGGTACAGATGTCTTTTTGAATCGATGTGTTTGTGTGTTTTGGGTAGATACCTAGGAGTGGGATTGCTGGGTCATGTGGAAGCTCCATTTTTAGCAGTTTGAAGAACCTCCAAACAGTTTTTTTTTTTTTTTAAAGATTTATTTATTTGTACATACAGAACTGGGGTACAGGCCAGAGGCTCAGGGGCGGTGAGAGGCTTCACCAGAGGCAGAGTGGGGAGCAGAACAGGCAGATCGACGAAGTACACTGCTGAGGGGAGCAGTGGGCGGGTCAGGAGAGGTCTGCCTCGCCATGTGGTCTCCTCCGGGGCAGGCGGGAATTGAACTCATGCAGAAGCAGCTTTAGATTCTCAGTGCAGTGCTTTAACCCGCTGCGCCACCAGGGAGGTCCCCCTCCAAACAGTTTTACATAGCGGTTATACCAGTTTGTATTCTCACCAGCAGTGCAGGAGAGTTCCTTTTTCTCCACATCCTCACCAACATTTGTTATTGTTAGTTGTTTTAAGATGGCCATTCTCACTGGGGTGAGGTGGTATCTCATTGGGGTCTCAATTTGCATCTCCCATATCACAAGTGATGTTGAACATTTTTTCATATGCTTGTTGGCCATCTGCATTTCCTCTTTGAAGAAGTGTCTTTTCAGCTCTTCTGCCCATTTTTGGATGGGGTTGTTCACTTTATTTTTGTTGAGTTTCATCAATTCTTTGCATATCTTTATGATCAATCCTTTATTGTTAGTATTGTGTGAGAAAATTTTCTCCCAATCAGTGGGCTGTCTGTTTGGTTTTTGGAATTTCTCTTTTGCTGTACAGAAGCTTTTAACTTAATGTAGTCCCAAGCTGTTTATCCTTTCCTTCACCATTCTTGTGTTGGGTGTTGTATCTTTAAAGATGTTGCTGAGGTGCATGTCGCAACATAGACGATTCTTACACAGTAGAAGTTGGACACTAAAAGGTGAAGTTATTGACAGTGCTAAAACTTCTGTAACTGTCTCTGGGGGGAAAAGAATGTGCTCCATCCTTGCTCCAGATGCTGAGATAAGAGTGTTTCAACTTTTATTGGCAGGGTGACTGAGCAAGTCCTTCTTAGTACCTGCTTGGTCTGAATATCCAGGCTCACTTCTTGGGCTTTTCCTTGTTCATCTTCCCAGCTGGGAACCTCCTGTTGGGGCTCTTTGGTTAATAGTTTTTTGGAGTTTGAACTCTGAGTCTTTTGGAGGAGTTTCATTATACAGCTTTGCAGATGACAACCGAGAAAGTTAGCCTGTAGCTTCCCTGGGGCCATTGGTAAGTTTTGGTGTAAGTTTTGTTTAAGCTCTTTAAAGCATCCCTGGCTCAGGACCAAAACATGGGTGCTTATAAAAGGGAAGTGGGGGTGTGTGTAAATCAATGGTTCAATCAATATGGTGAATAGATGACTCCATTAGCTACTTCCCGGTCTCTAGGATCTGAGTGATGGTTTCTGCATTTGCTCTGTTGCAAAATTTTTGATGAAATTGGGGGACACTGTTGCCACCTGTTTTGAGGCTGCCTCATCTTATCTCAATGGCTAGTTTTGGACATTTCCACACTTGAGACAAGAGAGACTTAAAGAGCCTCTTGTATCAACAAGTCTGTTTTCCTTCTCTAGCCCTCCCAAGAGTTTAAGACTTCCCCTGAGAGAAAATTCAATTGCCTCAACCTACTCATTACTCAGTCACTTCACTTACTGGATTCCTCCCTTTGCTTGGCTGCCTCTCACACTGGCCCTGCGTTTATTTCCTCAAGTGCCTTGTTTAGTCACATTTTATGACTCGACTCTACTCTTGACTGAGGCTGACAGGTCAAACTGTTACTTTCCGAAGAGAGCTTCCCAAAATAAATACTTCTCAGATAATTCTGGAAATCGGAAAGAGAATGATTAGGGGCACACATTTGTTGAACTTCCATATTGAAAAATAATGACTTTGGCTAGAACACAAGCACTCTCCAAAAAATATTTCTACAAAACATATTTATTCAATAAAAGTAGTGTTTCTGGTAAAGATTCCCTGGTGCAAGGTTATAGAAAGAATGTTCTACACCCTAACCAAACTGAGAAGGCAGGTTTCAGAAATGTCCTCTTCTGTCACAGAGAGGATTGGTGACAGAATGAGGACATTGACGATGTCGTTTTTTGCTAACCACTCAGTAAATTCTAGCTGAGATCTTATACTAAGATGTAGTTTTAACACCAAAAATAAGACAGCTTAGCAGTTAGCATTTCTGTTGTTCCAGAGTTCCTAGTTCCAGTGACTATGCCTTAATTAAGGTTTCAATGTAAAGGAATTTTTGACCCATAAAGATTTATGAAGGGAGAATATCTGACTCTCCTTCAGATTTCTAAATAAGTCGAAAACATGAGAGTTCTAAAAATCCTGCCCTCTCAATTTTATGTAGATTGTAGACTCGAAAGGCCCTCTGGGGGCTTATGATCTAGTTACCAAGTTGAACATATAAAGGTAACCTAGAGAAAACAAACTAGCTGTAAGACTTGAGGTATTTGGATAATTCACTGTGCATGTATGAGGAAGTTGAAGAAAACTGAAGTTACCAAAAACGTGAGACTTAAAGATGCCTAGAATAGAGCAATTGATAATATCAATAATAGGAGATTTAGTTGGAATGCTAAATTGATGCAACATGGTGGGCAGAATATTTTGCTAGTGAAAAGTTTGCATTTCATTTTGTAGGCTAGTGCCAGATATTTATTTAAGTCTTAATACTGACTTTCCTGACTATCCAGGTAAAAATGGAATCATATAATTTTCTTTTTAAAAAGATTTTATTTATGCATACAGAACTGGGGTACAGGCCAGAAGTGCAAGGGTGGCGACAGGATTCACCAGAGACAAAGTGGGGAGCAGAACAGGCTGATCAAGGAAATACACTGCTGAGGGGAGCAGTGGGCGGGTCAGGAGAGGTCTGACATGCCATGTGGATCACCTCCGGGATGGGGATTGAACTCGCACTGAAACACCCTGGCTTGGCTTAGCTTCCTCAGTGCAGCACTTCAACCCACTGCACCACCAGGGAGGGTCCTATATATTTTTCTAATGGAAAAGCCGACAGGACCAAGTGTGCCTTATTTGAGAGATAATGACTAACGCTATGGACTATTTATTTTCAACAGTGGTTTTGCTCATGTGGACCAGGTCTAAATTGTCTTCAATAAAAACCCAGGCCATACTCTTGACATGTGACTTTGGGAAGACCTTTCTAAGAGTCTACATGACTGAGTTTCCAATGTGGAGTTTTCTGATGATTTCACTTGATCATGAAAGTTAAGGGGTCACACATCCCTTACTTTGACCTTCCCAAACTACACGTACCTCGCTAAGTATTTTATGTTTCTGCGAATATGTAGTGGTCTCAAGGAAGCAACTTGGCAATAACCACCCCAGAAAAATCAGCCACGGTCAGCCCATTGGCCAAGTATTTTCATATCTAGAAATCTGCGTAATCCATGCTAGAAAGAATCTGGAATATACAAAAATATTCACCTTAGTATTATCTATAATGGTAAAAACATAGAAAAAGCAAATGTCTAATTGTAATTGTAAAGCCATCAAATATTACACATATAAAATATCATAGTCATTGACCTGGTAATAAATAACTGGTATGAGGCTTATGATATAAAATAATAAGCAAGATGCATGTGAAATTTAGAATAATCTTTGTCAGAACAGTGATTGTTACATGGCTATTAAGTATTTTGAAAAATTACTATATGCAGTGTTATGTAAAGTATGGAAAATCCATTAAAGTGCTAATGAGCATGCATTATAACCAGGAATGATAACTAACGTGGCATAATTAGTAATAGAGATCATTTTGGTATTTTACAGATTTTCTATAAAATTTGTAAACATTAATAATAATAAGAAAACTTACACCATTATCAAGAGAAAATGTTACCATTAAAGCTTAAATTTGGTCCTTTCTTCATTCACTGACTTAAGGGCAATGCTGCATTTTAAATACCAGACAACACTGGAGACAGAGTTGTGAGAGTTGAGAACTTCCTTGAAATTTTCACTCATGTAGAACATCTGACCCTTCTTAGGTGGAGAATGATAGTAAATGTGCCTCAAAAAGGCCCCAAACTCTGCTCAAAACACTGGATTCTTTTTAAAATTTAAGTTGCATTAATTTATTTTTTATTTTCTAATAGTTTATTTTTACATCATTTTGTGCCCTTTTTCTATCTCAGTTGTCATCCCCTTGGGCTTCCCATCACCAAATCACTCATGTGCCATCACCATAGTCCAGTGCACTCCCTCCTCCCCTTAAGTTGTGTTAATTTTAAATTAAATGTTTTAAATGTTTTAGGAGTATAGATTCACAACTCTTTAAATGTATGTAGCCACACAAAACATACCACCTACAAACCCACAATCCTCCACCACAGTCTCTCGGGTCCCTCTTTAGTTGCTCACTCCTTACCCTTCTACTCTGGTGGCTTCAATTCTGCAGTCGGATTTCTAGGGTTTGTTTTGGTTTAGTTTTGTTTGTTCCTGTTTTATTTATTCACATTCCACATTGTGGTGTTTTGCTTTCTCCTCCAGACTTATTTTGCTTAGCATAATCCCTGCCAGTTCCATTCATATTGTCAATAATAACAAGATTTCTTCTTTTTCATGGCTGAATAGTATTCCATTTTGTACCTATCCCATTTTATGTACACCACTTTATCCACTCATCTGTCATTGGACACATAGGCTGTTTCTATAACTTGGCTATGGGAAATAGCTGCACTGAACATAGGAGTAGACAGAGAGCCAGGCCAGCTCTACCCCTACCACACCCATTCTAGTCCAAGCACACATAAGCTTCTATTAGTGTTTTTGCATTGTTTGGTTGAATAAGTAATAATGGAATTACTGGACATGGTAGATCTATTTTCAATATTTTGAGAAACTTCCATACCAAAGCACAGTTGTCTTAAATGGGCTGATAAAAGTAATTCTAGAGGAGTAGCCTGGGGTCATCTGGAGATAGGCTGCTGGGGTTCAAATCCTGGCTTTGTTTCCTGTCTTTGTGAACTTGAGCATGGCGGTATTACATCACTGCCTCATCCTTATGGAGCTGTTGTGAAGCTAAAACATGCAACTGTAAAGATTTTAAACTGCAGCTTAGGCTCTATAAGAACTCAGTAAGTGGCAGCTATTACTAAAAAGTTCCATTTCCAGGCTTGATTATAATTCTTGGACCCCATGTTTCCGTGAGCCCTTGGCTACCTCTGGCCCCTGTTATGTTCTTCCACTAATTTCAGTAAGCACGCAAAGTAACCTCACATCAAAGTCTTCCTAACTTTCTTTCTAGAAAGTAAAAAAAACAGGCTCAGAATCACTCACTCTCAGGCAGGGATGTCTTTCATAAAGCAAGGGCCATTTGCTTATATGGACGGTTGGTTCAATGATAGGAGAGTGAGCTAATGAATTAATATGCTAATTATCCTTCCTGGCTCCATAAAACAACTGGTCTTTCGGAAGGATGCTGGCACATTATCCAGAGTTGCCAAATGAACAACAAAAGCCCCCCAAAAGAAGATACCTATGGAACATTAAGCCCCCAGAGGAGTACATAATCTCCACTCAGGACTCACTATGAATAGTTACCCAATAAGATAAGCATGCCGGGCCTGTGCCCCTGTATTTTGTGGAGAACACATAAGAATCTGTTGAGAAAAAGTCCATGGAATCTCCCAAAAGAGTCCCAGCACTTGAGTTTTTAAAGAAAACTTTAGCGGCATCACTAACTACTACTACTACTAACTCCTAACAAACAAAACTGTGCTGTGATTACCAAGCGCTTCTCAGATTTTCAACAATTATACCGCGACGTTTTCTTAACAGTAGGTCTGAGAGAGTTTAGAAATCAGGTTCCTCGCTCCCTGGAAATGGAGTCTTTGAGAAGCTGGTTGTACATTAATTCTATTGAAATATATGCTTCACTTGTTAGTGAAACAAAACAGTTTGAATTCACTAAGGTCGCACTAAACCAGGCCTTTGCTCTGAAGTTAAAGGCTCTAAATAGATCAAAACATTCTTTGGAATGCCCTAGAGTAATCCATTTATTGCACTTAACTTTCTCATTACTTAAATGCAAAAGACTAAAGTTGAAGAGGCCAAAACATACATTTGGAAATTTCAGAAAACATAATAGGCTGAGAGAGATAATGTAATACTTCTCCATGAAGAAGAGAGCTTGAATATCTTGATTACAGCTTCCCTACCCACCCCTCACACATTCAAATCCAATATATGTGCTTTTATTAATGCGGGAGTGCAGAGATATGCATAAATGAATATTGATAAGGCAGGATACTGTATATTTATGAGGTTTTATATGTTTTCTCTTTATGTTTTATTTGTATTTATATCCAGTGCTGCATACTGTATGTATGTGTTTATAAGTATAGCAGCAACGAAAAGAAATAAGATTTTAATCGATTTCATAATATTTTGCAACCACATATACACTACCATCCATTTCACTGATGTGTATTGGTGTGGGGTGGGGGTGGCGCTGGCTGTTGGTCTCAGTGAGGATTTGTAATAAATATCTTAGTGCTCCGGTGAGATTTTATAAACAACCTTGCATTATAAGGCAACTGGATCTTTGAAATTGTACATGCATAAAAGTCAGAAATTTGGAGTTGTCATAGTAACATCAATTCTGGTCCTTTCCAAAAGTGCAGTATTTTGTCATATAGTATAAAATGTTAATGCCTGTGCCACAGTGACTCGGTGATGAGAATGAGTTACATTTGCCACGGAAATCAGGAGTTTGGAGAGTTTTAGAGTCGACATTTAGAATCAGAGGCATAACATGTTGCACTAAATTTCCCTAATTGAAAAAAATACAAGACAGAATAACAAACTGGACAAAAGGGCAAAGAACAATGATTATTATTTTTGCAAGGAGTTGAACAAATGGACGGAAGAAATGGGAAGATGTTATAACATTTGTTGGGAGGAACTTAGTGACCCAGACGTGTTTACTCAAATCGAGCACATATTTGAACAAAGGCTCCAGCATCGAGGTTGGTGCATTTTACCATGAACGTACAGGTCTCTGTTTGCAACATCTGGATGAAATGCAGCAGCAAACGAGCAAGGCAGAATGTCGCTTCTCTGTCCCTGGGGATGTGCAAGAAGGGAATAAATCATCGTCTTTGGGGGGTTGAAAAAGTAATGCCTGTCTGAAGCCAGGTAACTGATCGGGGTACTTTCTGATATTTTATCTAGCTCTGATATTTTATCTATGCTCTTTAAGAAAAGTAATTAGGGACTCCCTGATGGCGCGAAGGTTAAAGTCTCAGTGTTACCAAGCCTGAATTGTATCCCTGGCCAGGAAGGTGACCCACATTATGATGCAATAGACCTCTCCTACCTTGCCTGTGCTCCTGAGCAGTGTATTTCAGTCTCTCTACCTGTTCTGCTCCCCACTCTGTCTCCAGTGAATCCTCTCATCCCCTGCATCTCCAGCCTACACCCCAGTTCTTGATTGCATAAATAAATAAAAATAAAGTTCTAAAAAGAAAAGAAGAGTAAATATTTCTCACTGCGCACAGCAGTCAGAAGAAGGAAGCGGGTCTCCATGCTGGCGTTAATAGCACTGTTGAAGGGGAGGAACTGACGCTGGGGCTGCTAAGCTGTTGAAAAGCCCAGCAAGAGAGGACTGAGGTGTGGTAGGAGGAGAGTCATGGAATAGCTTTGTCTTCTTTGACTACCCAGTGGTGTGGGCAGCAGCTCAAAGGAAGACCCTTTGACACCAGAACCACAAGTGGCTTCACCTGAAACCAGAGTTTCGAGAACAGCACAGGTGGTCACGCCTGTGATATGTATTTGCTCCCGAAGCTGATCCATCTCTTTAATTGACGCCAGTGCTGACTGGTTCATCCTTTGTTGCTACCCCTTTGGGGACCCAAGTCAAGCTGCCCTCTTCTCATCTGCTCTTTGTCCTGCTCAAATGGTTACTTCTTGTGATAAGCTGAATGTTCTCACTCATGACTGCTTTCACAAGAATGTTTAGCAAAAAATTGCTGAATACAGTGATAAGATTTGTTGTAGGTCATTATGGTTTCCTCCTCCCATGGAAAAAAGCCTTATGTCTTAAAGGAAAGTTCTTTACTTTTGTCCACACACAGTCTGTTGAGTCTGGAAAGACTTGTTGTTAGAATAGGTGTGCCCACGTTACATGGTGGCTTCCTCTTCTCCGTATGAACAAACTACTGTTAAATTAACGGTGTGCCTTGTGATGGAAGGAATTCTGGAACTCAGAAATACTGTCATTTTAATCTCCTTCCCAGTCTGGCCCATTCAATACCTCTGAATTAAGACACATGCCTTTTCAAAGGATCGCTTTTTATTGATTCTTCCTTCTGCACTAGTCTGATGCATTTTTATGACTGTTGTGATTATTTGGATTTAATTGCCAGATTGTTCCTGAATCCACTGAAGTTTGAGTCTGTCCCCTCACCCTCCTGCAGGTATCAAAGATCACCAGGAACATGCAGCAATCACCTTCCACGTGAATATCTTTGTCTTTGCATTTCTTCGCGCTACATACATTTCTGCTGAAACGGTGGCCCCCTCTGCTCTTCCCTCCTAAAACATTTTTCCTCAAGATTTCTTACTCAGGGTGTGGGCTAACATGACATCTTAAACTTTTGAGTTGGAAGTAGTTGGTAGCAGTGGCTCTTAACCTGTTCTCTGTCAAGATGTGCAAGATGAAAGGCAACCATGGAAACCCAGATTCTGAGAGCATCCAAAAATACCTAGTGGGGGGGGGTCTACCCTGGTCTGAGTTCATGGCAAATGGCCACGATTGGCAGTTTTGGCTGCAGCTGAGAGGGGAGAAGCTGCTTGTGAAACCCCCTTTCTGAAGTAAGACAACATCACCCCTGTGTGCCCTTACTTTCCCATACCGTAGGGACTTCTTCAGCTTGCTGAAGCCACCCTAAAATTCATCCTTCTGTCCCTCTGCTCTCTGTTTAAGACATTGTCTTTCCCACAGCCTAAGGTGGTTGCAGAATCAGCACCGCTTTCTTCCCTTCCTCACACCCCACACTCATTTTCCATCAGGTCTTGTGGGCTAGGTCAGTGTCCCTTAAGCTCCCCCTCATGTTCTCTGCGGCCAAGCCTTTTCCATCACTCAACTGGATGGTTGTAACAGCTCCGTGCTTTTCTTCACCAAATCCTCCCACCTTCCACGCTTTGCGTAGCAACTGTGATCGGTGCTGCTTACTTAGCTAACCTGTCAGATCCCCCAGGGTCTGCTCAGAACTCTTAGCCTGCCGTTCTAGTAATACCAGGTGACTTTTTTCCACCCCCATCACCTTTCTCATCCAACTACCACGTCTTCCAAATATTTTCCTACTTCAAGGGACATATCTGAAGCTGTTTGTCCCCCAAACTTTTTCTGAGTGCTTGCTTGCTTTCCTGTCCTGACTGTGATCGTTCTCTCTGTCTCACTCCACATTTAGCTGTTTTGAGGGGACAAGAATCCCCTCTCTGGCCAAACTAAGTTTGCTCCTGGTTTTGCACTGCTTGTGGATAACAATGGTTGCTACATTTTAACATGGTTGCAAAAACAAGGAAAATAATACTTTGCAATATGTGAAAATTATATGAAATTCGCTTTCAAGTCCTTGAAGAAAGTCCTATTGGACAGCTGATACGTCCAGCTATAAGGGAGACTGTGGCCAGTCACTATGGTATCTGAACAGCCCCTCAAAGTGCAACGCACTTGCTACCTGGTTCCTCATGGGAAGAATCTTACAGCTCTTAAGCTATACCCATCCCTACAATTGTGTGTACGTATACTTTTTGAAATACCCACACGTTGTTTATATCTCTATCATTATCACTTGGCTAAGTTTCTCTAATAGCTGTTTGTTTACTCGTCTTTCCAGCCACCTGACAATTTGTAAATGACTTGAGAATATGTACATATATATATATTATTATTCATTTTTTCACCCCTTGTTTTACATAGCACAAGACCTTGCATATGCAAAGTGCTAAATATTTTTGTACAAGTGATCAAATAGAATGTGGTGGGTAAGATTACGTCAGGCTTAATTTTGGTTAAAACTGATATGCATTATGATATATACCCTTATATATACTCAAACATACACACAGTGCACATAGACACATATAGTTATTTATACCAAAACAAATGTAAATATTTATATCTGCATGGTGCGGAAAAACAGAAGCTTGTGATTTCTACTGAGATAAAATTGATGAGGTAGAAAGGAAATAGGTGGAGGAAGCTATCAGATATGGACATATATTCCAGATAGTTCTGTTTGAGCGGTCATCCATGCTGTCCGACTATAAATGATAGAGACAATCACTCATTTTGAACACAGTTGATCTTGTCTGAGAGTGTGCCTTTCACCCTCAGTTAACATATTTCTTGGATAAGTAAACAAGCAGCAAAAGTGTATGGTGCAGGATGGCTTAATGCCACTTACACTTTATCTTGCAGTCGGGAAAGAATTTATGCCCCGTCCTTTACAGGGCAGGTGTTTGGGTGTCATATGGTCAAAAAGTTCAGCTAAAGCATTTTTTGGGGGGTTCCTGTGGTGTGCACCACACAATTTTTGAGAAGATTGGTAGGAGCAGGAGTTTGAGTACATGAAACAGATCCTCACTGATTGACAGCCCAAAAGTTTGTCCCTGCCATCCTGGGCCACCTTCATGTGGTCTAATCCCTGAAAGTCTGGTAAGAGTGGATGAAAAAGAGTGGATGAAAAAAAGAGGGAAGAAGTTCTAGTCAGCATCCTCTCATTTGTGGACATACTTGAAATGTTAAGGGCTGGAGTGGTTGGGCATGTAAGTAGTACGAAGCATTTTGGACAGTGTTGTACTTGAAGCATTTTAGTTTGGAAATTGTCTGAATAGTCTGTGGCTTTTGCATTCAACTCGCATTTTCTGCATGGACCACTCATTGAATGGCCATTTCCTTGTATACATTCGCCAGACTTTGACTCCACAATGACATGCTCCTGCCACAACAGCCCCTCGTCCAGCAGCTTGAAGAGAAGAGCTGGCTGCCACTCGGGTAGCATCTGCTGGGATGGCACCCCTCCCCAGGTGAGTGGGCTTTGCACCCCCTCCCATTCACTCTTATTCATGAAAACATGCTGGAATCCAAGAGAGTCAAAGAGGCATTACTATTTGGATGACTTTGAATTCACAAAGCATTTGCTAATTTTAATTCAATATTACTTGCAATAAGAAAATGTTGACATTCCATAACTGCTCTCACATCTTTATCTGCCTAGACAATGTAGTTGAGATTTGCTGATCTCTAAAATCAATTTAATCTTATTATCACAATTATCAATAGCTTTGGAAAAATATTTTGATTACGCAAATAATACATTATTAATCCAGAGAAAATGAAAAAGAAATTAAAAACACTTGCACATAATTCCACTAGCCAAAGATAATCAGAGTTAAAAGTCGTGGGAATAAGCACTGCTTTTTCATCAAAGCTTCAAACATGTGTACGTTTTGACAAAAATGGGATTATATTATGGGCTGTATATGTTTTTACTTAATAGTATATACCTAAAACATATGCCCACATTTGAATCACCATTTGGAATAAGATTGTTACAATAAGTGATTATACCACAGTGTAGCCAGTTCCTTAATACTGGACATTGTGGTTATTTCCCAGTTTAGTGCAGACAATGAGATGATGAAATCATGTATGTTCACCTTTTTATACTCATCTAAATTATTTCCTTGGCTAAATCTTTGGGAATAAATTTGCTGATTAGAATACTAGGTCAAATCCTCAGGAATTCAATATTATTGCCAAATTGCCCTCCAGAAAAATTTTACCTATTTTTATCCCCCCCCATTGCTCCCTCCCAGCAATGAGAATCTTATCCCCACCCTGCACACCTGCCCAGATAATATCCTAGTAAATATTCTCAGTTTCAGGAAGAAAAGGATATCTATCTCACTGTTATTGTCGCTTACATTTCAAACATTATTTATGAGGTTAAACAGTTCGTGTGTATGTGTGTGTGTGTTGCTATTGGAAGAATTATGTGGTTAAAAGGGTCTGACTTTCAAAAGGCTTTGAAATTACTATGTGGGGGCCCAGGTATGGTTCCAGTATTTATTAGCTCTGCAGCCTGGGGCAAGTAACACACCCTGCTTTTTTAGCTTCTTCATTTATGAAGTGGGATAATCATAGCACCTTCTGCACCAGTTGGCTGTGAAGAATAGAGATATTTGATGTAAAATACATTAGCAGGTACTTGGAATACAGAAGCATTGGGAAAATGCTCGAGGTTGCTAGAGAGAAGATTTTCCAAGCATTCATCTGTCTGCTTGCATCTTCCTTGGCTGCATTGGTTGGACAATGATTCAAGGGCTGTAGTTATGGACGGAGGATGGCTTGATCTGGTTTGAACGCCAAGAGAGGCTCAAGTGTGGGTCCAATTATAGCTGGTTTCAGAACCACATACCTTGGTCTCAGTAGAACCTGCAATGAGGTGGATTCGGGGCTTTCTCATTCGGTACTTCAAAGGTTTGGCAACAATTGATTTCCCTAGAACGTGTGTAGGGCCTCTTTCCACTTGTTCCTGTAATGATTACTCATACTTGGATTGAGCCCTAGATTTGGAGAAGAGTCACTGGCCAAAGGAGAGTTTGCATTTGAAGACAGAAAAAAAAAAAAACAAAAAGTGCTAAGAGCCAAGAGCCTTCAACAATAGGAGTCTGTGGGCTTGCAGGCAGGGAGGCTGAACCCCTAGCCTGTGGCCAGGGAGATTTTAAAGGCATTTCTTGATCGGGAGAGAACTTTCCAGCCATCTGTGTGATTTTTGGCTTAAATGACCAGCTGCTTTAAAATAAACTAAACATATGACATGGCCACCAGTGCATCTGGAAGAGCAGGAGGGGAAGCATTCACTTAAACCACAACTCTGTCGCTCCTGCGTGGATTTTTCCCAAATGACCTTTCATCAAGGCATGTCATGTTTGCGGGAGAGACTTTTGCCAAGCAGTGCCACTCTGGAACCAAATTAACAGCAGCTTTTTCACTCCTGACCTGGCTTCTTTGGCAGTTATGGGGCATTTAAAACCTGGGTTGGTTTTCACTAACTAGGATTGTGAGGGAATAACAGAGCGAGACAGTGCAAGACAGGTGTATTAGGCCTGGCGGTGCTCGTGAGAAAACTTGGAGCGGTTTTGAACCTGACTTGAACTCCGTGGAGTGCCCAGCGAAATGCAATCAGCTGTCTTCAGAGTTAAGAAATGATCTGTCTGTTCTGCTCCCCACTCTGTTTCCGGTGAATCCTCTCATCACCCCTGCATCTCTGCCTTGTTCCCCAGTTCTGTATGCATAAATAAATAAATCTTTTAAAAAGAAATGAATGATTTCAGAGATTCAGAAACACTTCATCCTGGATCAGGTTATTTAGCACAGGTGTTTTAATAATTGTAATAGATTAAAAAAAAATTTCATGCTGCTGGGCGACTCAGAGTCAAGGTCACACAGGGGGTGCCCCCTGCTCATGCCCAACCCCCTCACCCCCAAGATCAGGGGCACCATGAGGTTGCAGTCATTTCAAAGCCTCAGACTGAAATTGGATAGTGTCTGAGTTCTGGCAGTCGCTGCACCTTTGTCTGGGTTGAGCTCGAAGTCTGCCTTCTCTGGGTCTTGTTTTGTATTCGCATTTACAATTAGCATGTTGAAAAAGAGGGATGGAAGGAGGATTCCACAGTGTGCGGGAATAAGAGAGGTTCCTGCTGCTCATTGCATTTTTTTCCCAAGGAATCTTGGGAACACACGAAGCACAGGTGGGGACGTGACGGAGGGGAGGGCGCGTGTAAGGGGGTGATAATTGATGGGGGCCGGGAGTCCAGACCGCAGCTGTCCCCAGGTGCGCCCAACCGCATCTGTTCTTCTGCAGAATCGACGCAGTCGCAGGTTTTGGATTATTTAAGCAGGGGAAACTAATCAGAAAAGTTAACAAAGCTCTTGGAAGAGGAAGGTGAGGAGGCGCGATTTCCACATCCGAGGAAAGACGCTTTCCGGGAGGGAATAAATTGGATGGGGGGTGGAATGACACCTGGTATCAGACACACCTCCCTTCTTATCACCTGTGAACTCTGGTTCTGAGACAGGTGTGCGGGTGGAGCTGGAGATCTCGCTGGCTCGGCACTGCCCGGCTTTCCGCAAGAGTTGGATTTTTAGCATGCGGTGAGTCTTTGTGAAAGCATGGAGAGGAATCGGAGGCGTCTCCTAGGCCTTCATTGCTTTCCTTTTTTGTCTCTACTGGGATGACAGGAAAGAACAGAACTATCCGCAGCTACCAGTGTCTCCCTGCACTGCACCCCCCTCCACCCCACAGGCCTTCCTGATGCGATGATATTGGTAAAAGAAATAAATTCATTTACTGGATGTGATACTTAATGGAGCTGAGTCTGGAGTCCCACTGTCTATCCTGAAGCAGGAGGAGGAAGGCCAAATTGACAACATTGGGATGATGGGAAACCCAGGTCATTTGTCACCCACAATTCAGATCACATACTGTCTTTGGGGATTTCTCCTGACATGGCTGATGTTGGAAGAGTCTTGAAAAGTCCTCACAATGTAACAGTGAACTCTCACAGAGAGGAAAGTGGTTATTTCCTACCTTTTACATATACAGCTTTTCAAAGGTAGAGTTTGGTTTTACCTGTTTCAACTTATGGGGATATAAAGACATCTTCAGAGGCCAGGGTATAATTGGAAGTCTTCTTACTGTCCCATGATGCTTCCTGCGTTGAGGGATGATGGCAGGTCAGTGCTTCCCTGAAGGATGTGGCTACCAGGGCGGTCACTCAGATGATGTGGTGCTGAAGGGGAGACCTGGCAGGCAGCTAGGAAGAGTTTGCTTTGCACCTACAACATGATGGATGAAATGTTGGATGCTACATGAGTTACTACAATGGGCAAGTCACCAGATGAAATTCTGATAACTGTTTACTATAGTACTTAGATTGCATTACTTTTCTTTTTCTGTGTTAGTAAAAACATGCCAATTATATATAGTTAGTACAGCTAATATGTCTTTCTTTCAGCTCTATGGAGACAAAGAAAAGTCTCCTCCTTCAAGAGGAATGAAACAAAGTCAGTAAAATCAGTTGGTGGATATCTTTGAAGTGGACAGATTTACTTTAGATCAAGGAGTAAATGAAAGTCAGTAGAATCCGTTGGTTGATTTCTCTGAAGGTGACAGATTTACTTTAGATCGAGAGCACTTTTGTTTCCAGTGATCTCACTCAGCAGTTTGAAACATTTGGTCCCAATGTTTAAAAAGACCTTCTTAATTGACTCTTCGGTTAACTCACCATCAGGTAGCATACAGACAGCTGTGAGTAACAGAGTAGGCTAGTAAATGTGCATTCGCCAATGAGAAGAATTTACTAATGCATGCTTAAAACAGGAGCATGGATGTAAGCGATTCTAAGATTTGTTTATGCATTGGACCAGAGATGAGGGAGAGGACCCAGGCTCTCTCTCGTTGTCCACTTTTCTCATTGTTTTGTTTCTTCAGGGAAAGAAGTTGCATGCTGAGCTCATAAAGGCCTGTCCTCACACAATCACCTAGCAAGACAGAAAAGAAATTTCTCCCTAAATGTCTCTGTCATGGAGGCAGATTTTTTTTTTTTTTTCCCAGCACTCCTTAGCAAACCCTTCTGGAAGTCTCATTGGCCAGGGTTGCCTCACTATCCGCTAACTTAGCCCATCTCTTATCAGGAGAATGTAATTACCCTGCGTGGCTTGGAGGAATGGAGATACTGTGCATATTAAATTTTGACACAACTATGTTCATCCTGGGGATATTTCTATATGCCAAATGCACATTTTCCTATCCTAAGGTAATAACTTTAAATTTAAAAGATAATAATTATTGGAGAATAAGAAAATATTTTTGAAACTAGAGAAGAGGGCTGACAATCATGTACATATCACCACCACTGCACTAAACCCCAAGCTTGGTGTGGGTGGGGTGGGGGAGGGGAGGATTTTCTATCTTGTGTGATGTATCCCCAGTGTTCCAGTGCATGCAATAATGTGGACATAGGGACACTCATCAACACTTGTTGAAGGAACAGCCCTTTGCTCCTTTATCCATCCACCAAGCGGCTCCTCTGTATCCCTATTCTCTCACCCAGGCACTTCCCTCCAACCCTGATCCTCCTGGCGGTCCCACATTACTCAATGGCTCTCTGAGCCTTGTCCCACCCGTCAGTCTCTCACTGATGCCCTGCTGTACTCTGCCTCACTCCAGGGTCACCCCCATTTTCTCTGAGGCTCTGATGATTTCCGAGAGTCACTGCTGTTATCTTTAGAGTCCATGGACATGTCTCCTGGGAGCTACAGCTATACACCCCTGTGGGTGATAGGATGCGAGGAAGCCATTGGGGACGGTGGCTCCCGGGGCCACGGGGGCAGGTACTCATGGCCTCAAGATCTCCAAGTGCCCCGGCCAGAGAAACTAAGGCTCTCCTCTCCTCGTGGCACCGTTTTCCTCATCTGCCCGCCAAATAAGTGTCTTACTTTTGCCATTCCCTAGAGTTGTTCCATTTCTTCTAAGGATACAGGGAGCCCCTGCATGAGTCCATTGGGCTGGACGGGGCACAGATACCACAACACCCACTCCCTTCCACCACTTCTCACTTCTGCTGCCCATTCTCTGGGATGCCACCACCTCCTCTACCTCTCCTTTGGCTCCTGAGACACGACTACATGCATTTCCTATAGGTGCAGTGAGACTCCCCACACCCTCACAAATCTTCCTGTGTCCCCTTCCTTCATGAATTGAAGGTGCTCCCTCCAGAAGCATGTGCAGGGAGAAGGAGTCAGCACTGCCCATATCCTCACCTGGATTGTCTGAAATCATGTTCTTCTTGCACTCGAATTCTTAACTTCTTGCTTTGGGGGGACATAATAGCTAGTGTATCAGTAGTGCACCAATCCCTTATTGTCTGGACATCTCTTTATGATTTGTTTGTCAGAAATGTTTGAGTGCCATGAATAGGATTTTGGTGGCCTATGCCCACCCCCAGTATTCACCTCGACAAAGCTCTACCTCCCCAAGTGGTGTATGCTAACACATCAGCTCTCTGCAAATCTCCTCTGGTACCTGGAAGAGGAGTGTCTATCCTAGGACACTAGAGGGTGGCTGTCCCTAGATACAGCTCCCACAGGCACATGAAGAGCTGCATATTCAACCTCTGTTATCTGTCCCAGTTGGGATAGGACTGAGGTACATTCTCTACTCTCTCCACTGGGTCTTCAGGGACATCAATGTTCAGTTATCCGTAGTGATTATTTGCTTGACAATACAAATTTTAGTGACTTTTATCTCCTTCGGTCTCCCTCCCCCATATCCTTATCAATATCGTGGATTGTCTGAGATCATGTTCTAAATGTTCTTCTTGTACTTAAGTTCTTAATGTCTTGTTTTGGAGGGAAATAAACAGACACTAACAGCTAGTGCATAGGGATTAATATTTTCTAAAAAATGTTCACCTCAAATGTGTGGATTTATATTGGTGCCACACCCTATGATGGCCCAAATTCAAGGGAATTCAGAGAAATGTAATTCCTCTCTGTTAGTTTCAGTAAAGGGCATGAGATATTTTGGAGACAAAAAAACAAGACAATGTGAACGTGAATATTTCCAAGAATAATACCTTGAGTTTTTAGTGACATTTTCTCCCTTGTTTATAAGATGTATTCTTACAATATAAATGTACAGGAGGTTTTCTTTAAAAATTCTGACTTTCTTATGTAGTGCTTCTGTTGTTGACAGTAACTCCAACTGCCTCTTGTTTGGTACTGAAGTTCATACAACAGACTATGAGCCAAAGTTAGTGATTAACTGTTTTGAAAGAATCTCCCAAAATACACTTGTTTGTAATATGCCTTGCTTTTGTGTCTCAGGTGTAAAATAATTGGCATTTCATGCCCAATTTGCCTCTTGCAAGTGAGATGTTAACATGCAGTGGGACTTAGGTGTAGGACTTATATTCAGAGAAGTGGCTCAATGCTTGGCCATGGTCCCCTCCAACTTGGGGTGAACCTTTTCATCTCCCAGCTCTATTTTAATGTGGGTCACCACTACCATGTGGTGTAGACTGGTTCCCCTTTAGCCATAACAATTCATAAATGATATAGTGTCTGCTCTCAGGAAACATTCTCTGAGAAGGACCTCGACTGTATTTCCTGTTAGCAGATGGTAAGAATGATATCCGTAAGTAATTCCAAGGAGTTAGAATAAGTTAACTTCATGCTGTTGTTTTCTGAGGAGGGTGTAATTTGGAGGCTAATGCAACTGTTTGGACACACTCCGTTGGTTGTGCCATTGTAAAGTAGAGACATTTGTATTAAAAACATATAAATAGTCAACATGATTTTAAACTGGAGAAGGACAATGGCAGGTGCCTCATGATAGGCTCCATCCTCCAGGAACTCTGCTTGGCCTGGTCATGAGAAGAACTGAGAATGAGCGAGCTGGCTGAGACTTAGTTACCCAAATCTGTGACTTGCAGAAAGCCCAGTGCCTCCTCTGGTGAACTTCAATTGGCATGCTCAGGCCAGGTCCTGAATTCTTCCTTCTCTTGAATCTGTTCATTTAGTGCTTCCCCCCACCCACCCTGGCTCCTGCACTTAATTCATGCGGACCTACTTGGAACTCAGACTCTATGCTAGGTTCTAAGAGTTCTCCCTGACCCCATCCCCCACCCCCATCAGTCTCTTAAAGACACTCCCATCCTTTGTTTTAAGATTCAGGACAGTAGGGAACATTTACATGACAGAAACACAATGATTTTATATTAGCATCTCAGGCCTTCACAAATACCTAAGTGTAATGTAGATACTCTTCCACCCCCCAACACCCCTAGGGTATTTCATGGGTAACACCCCTAGAGTGTGCCACCACTCTGTTGTCTGTTTCCTGTCCCATGGTCCTCTTATTCCCAGCCTCAGCAAAACAGCATCAAATTTACTTCATTTTACTCCAGTGAGAAATTCAGTCGGGCTTTTGTTTTTCTCTCCTTTTCCTGAGGGTCTATTTGTTCATTCCTGTGTGGCCCATGAAGGGATTTTCCTGAGCAGTGACAGTTTTCTCCCGAAGCAGAATTCTAATGCCAGCTCTTAAGGTAAATGGTTCTCCTTTCACCATCCTAAATTCTGCTCTGCCAAGTGTTTTATAACTGGTCTTCTCACATCCTGCCCTGCTCCAAATCAGTCTCCCCATATTTTTAAAATGTAAACTTGATCCTGTCACTGATCCTGTGTTGAAAATCTCCCCATTGTTCCATTGCTCTGTTGCTCAAAGCCTCCTTCAAGGTATTGTCTGGGAGAGGACAGTGGTGGCCAGAATATCTCCCAAATCTAGCTTCCTAAAAGAATGAAAGCCTTAATCTTCAGTAAGTCTGAAACAAGTGGTGCCCAACTGAGGGGTGAGAAGACCCACCCCCCTCTCCTCTGGGGCAGGCACACCCATAGGGCACAGTCCTAGGCCCTGGGTACAGCTGGGAGAAGGAAAGACCCTGAATTTTCCGATATCTGAGGCTTAATCTGAGCATCAGAAAATACCCTCCTTCCTCACACCAAGCTAATAAGTGTCACAAAACCAAGTGAAATGCAGAATTCTGAACTGGAGTTTAGGATGGGAAAGTGATTAGTGGAAAAACTAGTGAAATCTGAATAAAGCCTGCAATTTAGTTAATGACTTAGCTCTTTATACCAGATTTATATAAGATGAGAAGAAGATGAGTGAAAGGCATATATGGAAGTTACTTTGGAAGTCATCCTGAAATATAAAATTATTTCAAATAAGCAGATTTTTTTTTTTGGTGAAAGGGAATATAAAATTTTCACATCTTTGTTATCTTGTTGTTAAGTCTTTTGCCACTGGTCCTCAGGAAGAGCTTCAAAATTGTTACCATGGGGTATTTTCTTTTTCCAGAGAACATTGATTCTGCTTTTGGAATAATTTTAGCAACAGTGATAAAAATAACAATGGTGGTTTACATGTATTGAGTGTTGACTACGTATCAGGCTCTCACTGAATATTTTTCATGCATAGACATTTATTTCGTAAATACATTATTCTTGTAAGAAGTCAATTTTGAATACATTTTGTAGCTGTAAGAAACTGAGGCAAAGGCAACTTCTCGTTAGAAGTTACTTGAGCAATCGTACAGTCGATGTTGAACAAGACAGGGCTCAAATCACTTAAGATGACTGATTCCAAAAATCTTGCTGATAATGACAGTAATTCTTCATTTTATTGCACCCGGTAATTAAGCAACTTGCTATAGTCCAGGCCCAAAGACCCCAAGATTCCACTCCTCATTCCAGTTCAGTCTACCTCATGTTCTTTGCAAACGTCAGTCTCTTCTTCCAGTTCCTGTCAAACTCAGAACTACCCCGTAGACATTTTTTAAAAAATAACTGTAATTTGATGTTCACCCTGGTTTCAAGTAGATTTTATAGCAGAGTGATTTTCTAGTGTTTCTCGAAAAGCACCCCAAGGCTGAGGATACAGTTAGGCTGACACTGCTGGGTCCCCTCGTGAGCATCTTCCGTGGTATTTTGTCCCATGATGCTAAGTAAAACCTCCGCATTGACCAGCTGGTGTCCTAGGCAGTTTTTAAGCAGCGTAAACAGTACCCTTTATGCCACATTGCCTTCCTCTCAGAACCCAAACAACAAAGTCATCCAGCAGAGAAATTTTCTTCCTATTTCCCCACTCTGCAGTGAACCCTGAGGCAAATACACCATCCAATGCCTTCTCAGGATAAACAAGTAAGTAGCTAAGTAAACAAGTAAAGCAAGAATTCACACTCAGGACAGGATGGCACAAGAGTGTACTAATAGCACTTTCAGAGTTAACGAGCAGAGAAGCTTCTGAGGTGGTGATCCCGAAAGCCAGGTCTCAGGACTAGTCTGCCAGCCAGGAACGATCCCAGACTGCAGGGAAGCACTGAGTCTGGCCCATAGACCACCGTGGGTTGGTGTTTCCCAAAGCCACAGCAGGAACTTCAGAGATGATCAGGCAAGCAAGCGAGGAGGTAGATTTGTTTAGAGAAAGAAAAGGCTCATTAAGGAGAAAGGGAGCAGGAATAAAGAGGTAAGAGAGCTGAAATGGAGGAGCTGACTCAGGGAATATACAACTTTTCCCCTAGTTATTCTAAATCTCTAGTAGTCTCCTTGTGGTTGGTTAGTGCTCGGTGGTCTCTCTGTGTCCCAGGCTTTATCTTAGAAAGCTTTTTCTTTATTGTCCTTGTTCCAGAATGGCCTGTTGCCCTGAGTCCTGGGGTGTTTGATTAGTCCCCTTTGGAATTTGGTGCCCTGATCTCTGGAGCCTCCCATAACGCTTCTGAGGTCCCTGATTCGGCCTAATTATCTCTGACTTGCCTTAAGACTCAGTGGTGGGGTGAGGAGCGGATTGTCTCTGCCTGTTGCCTTACTAGCTTACAGCTTGCTTTGCAAAGTTGTGTTCTTGAACAGAACACCTGGGAGTCATTTTGTACCAAAAGAGGCTGTTACACTCTCACTCTGCCTGTCACTGGTCTAGCTACATAATACCCAGGGTTCCTCATCTTCATCTCAGTGGGGGTAACTGCTAGAAAAGAGTTAGTCCACTGCCAAGTGTCAAAAAGCAAAACAAAGCAGTGGTATCGGGTAACTCAGCAACCAGGAGCCATGAGATCAAGGACACCGAAGGATGATGAAACCAGGCTGAAGACAAAGCATCATGGGTATAGGAAGCAACATACTTGAAAGTGAAACAATTAACCATTGTTCTTAGCTGGGGCTAGATGAGGGCCTTTTTCATTCCAATTTCTTATTTAATATCCTACATTTAAGAGTAGACAGTAAGAGAGTGTTTAGAGTGAGCCAACAATACAGCAGCAACCTCTATTTAGTCATTTAAGAAATATTTACTAATTTCTCGCCATGTACTAGGCTGGATGCCAGCTGCACAAGTATAAGACACAGTTTCTGAACTTGAGGAGCTCATAGTCTGGTAGGGAAGATGGATTAGAAGAAAATACTAACAATGCAATGTGGAATGTCTCTACAAAACTACATGCCAGTTTACCCGAAGGATAAAAAGAAGATGAGATTCCCTCTGTTAGATAGGCTCCAGATTTCCTGAATACATGTTCTTCCTATGAAAAAATTATTTGGGTTCAACAAGAAGTGGTAGGATAGAATTATACTTATCTTCAAGGACAATACCATCTATTGTGAGACATAAAATTAACTTGAAGTTCAGTGACTCTTTTATCTTCACTGCTTGATTCTGTCTGTTCACTGTAGTTAAATCAGCTCTCTTGTACCATTGGCTACCTAAATAGGAAAAGGCCTCCTGGCTTACCTTACCCTCTTTGCCGTATTTTTCTCCAAAGCTTCGATATATGTTCCTCACAGGTGTTTCTTTGTGTCCCATGTCTAAGCTCTTGCACATATTGGTTCTTGTACCTGAATTGTCTGAAAAACCTAATGAAACCCAGCACATTCTCTAGGAATCCACCTAATATCTCTTGCTCTATGAACAGCCTATTGGAAGTAAAGTCTTCCTCTCCAGCATGTAGAGTCTAACGTTTGCTTATCACACACTCCCTCAGTCATGGTCACTTCTGCCTCTGACATCAGACCAGGCCCCACATGCCTTTTTCAATTACTGGCACAGAAGATGAGACATTGGGTGAATGCAATGCACTTGGCTAATAAAGGTACTCATGGAAGGAGATGATGAGTGGTTGTTAGAAGTGGCTAGAAAACTTGGACTTGACCAATCATGATCAAGTTGAAATATTCCACAAAGAGACATAAGACTTTGGAAGTAGTCATCCAGAAAAAGGGGTTGAAGACATTGGTGGCTTCTGAAACTGCTAGGGGGGGTATTAAGACTGACTGCAATCCACACCCCAGTTCTGGGAGTCCACCCCTGTTCTGCTCTTGCCATCCTGAAATTCTCAATTTTTGAATAGGGTCTTGTATTTTAATGATGAATCTTGCAGATGATACATCCAGTCTTGAACCCAGCTCAGGAAGCAGTTTTAAGATTCAGAAGAGTTAGAAAGATCTAGAAGGAACATAACCTTGGTTTATAACTTGACAATTGAAATCAGCCAAAATGATTTGCATTATGTGCTTACAGAGGTCACAAGATCACTCTTACTATTTCCTTTCTGCCAGGGGTCTCCCCCAGCACCATTACCCCAAGAATATTCTCATACCTCTAGTAAACTGGCAGCAAATAGAGGTGTGATGATGTATTAGTGTTCCAGAGCTACAGAAAGAGAGCTACCAAGTGGGTTGTGTAAACCACAGAAATTTGTTGTCTCATCATTCTGAAGGCTGCAGGTCCATGATGAAGACAGCATTTTCAGAAAAGGAGTGTTCTTGTGTGTCTTCCTGCTGTCTGGCAGGTTGCTTGGTTTGCAGTAGTTACTGTCCTTGTGTCTGTCTTTATGTATAAGTTTCCTCTTTTTTATAAGGACTCTAGTCATATTGCACTAGAGAGTCCTCCCTAAAGACCTCACTTCAACTTTTTTGCCTCCCTGAACACCCAATTTCCAAATAAGGTTATATCTGAGATACTGGGGACTGATCACCCTTATCTTTTTTATTGTGGAGGTTACACAATTAAACCTATGACAGGTGGATCTCTGCCACAAGAATTATTATTTTTAGACTAAATTCTCTTTTGAATAAGATTGAATTAAATCTCCATTTTTTCCCCCTGTGGTAGTATAAAAGAATTATGACATCCTTATTCCTCCCCCTGAGAATGATATTATTTAGAGGACATTAAAATCAACTTTTCCTCATGGTATACAAGGTATCTCTAGGCTGTTTCCTTCCTCTCCACCCTCATCCTCACACTAAGAGGTAACATATATCCAGCTGACTTTTGGGTTTATTCAGTTTAGGCTCATAGGAGACACGGCATTCTAGACCTGACGGGGATGCTAAAGGTAACATAATACAATAACCCTATTTCATAATGAAAAAAATCTAAGAGGTTAAAAAATTTGCCACAGAGCACTCAGCTAATTAAGGGTAGAAACAGACTCCAAGTTGTCATGATCTTTAAATCCACCTATAGGAGCTTTTTAGCATATCCCAGTCTCAAAATACAGAGCTATATTCTAAGATCTTTAGGCAGGATGGTCCTCAGATGCCCACCAGTGGGTCCCCTCACCAGTGCTTATAAGAGAGGTTCTACTCATGCAAATACTCCCTGGCACTTGCTAGATCATAGAAATGGATCAAAGAGGTGAATTGTCATGACAGGGCATTGTGGGATCTGAGGAACATCTCGGAAAGGGGGCCAGGAGCAAGAGCCTCAGACCACTCACTGCTCTTGGAATTTTGTGCTCACTTTTCCAGACTTCGTTATCAAAGGAAACCTAAGAATCTGCCTTTTATCTAACATCTCCCAACATTTAAGCCTGGAAAAAAAAATAAAATTTTGAGAAGCACAAGATAGAAAAGCCAAATAAAATCTACTGGGACCTGGCCAGTCAAAAGTCTCTGTTTTATATGTTCATTTGTTCCCCCACAAACTGTAGTAATTCCTTTACTCCTCAGATTACCCTTGATTTAAGTGTACAGCGATGTCCTCAGAAACAGAAGTGTGACCTCTGGCCATATGTAGCCAAGGCTTTCATTTGGATGTCCCAGGCTTTCTTTAAACCTTCTCCGACCTTGAGAACACAGGTCATTGTTAATTTGCAGGGTTAGATATGGCAACAAATTTTGCATAATTTGTAATCACTGGGGCAAGATGATTTCTCATGTTAGTACTGGAATTTCACAAAATATCAGTGAGATTTTGCGAGAATTACATACTTTTTGCAGCTTGGGTGATGGTGCAAGAACTCAACTTTTTGGAAGTGAACCTCCAATGCAAAGGTTATAGGGCATGGGAGAGTCTAACGCTTGGTGACATTATTTGTACAGGTGGTTTACCATAGCCTAGTGACATCATTGCCAGTCTCAAACTCTCTGCTCTTAACTCTCTGGGGTAAAGTGAAATTTTTATCTTTTCATGTTTAATGTTACTGACCAGGACTGAGTGCCCATTTCTTTCTGAAAGAACAAACCCATTACACACCTCTGCACAGAAGTCTATCCGTTTTACATTCCCTCAGCAACCCTTTTATTTATTTTATACCTGTAGATATCTACTCCTCCTTGACCTGTCTGATAGTGTTACAAAGGTGACTTGAGCGGGGTGAGGCAGTGTTTGCAACCTGTGAAACACTAGTCAAAAGGTGGCATCTGCAGACAGCTCACGATGGCTGCTTTTCCCTTCTCTTCTCTTTCTTCCACAGGCAGACTCTCTGGTGGTGTTTTTCATTCTTTCACAGTGCAGAAATTGTGTGGAAGACAATAGGCTTGTTTCTAATTTGGTGTTTCCGAAAGCTTGGCAAAATAGAAATAAGACTGTATTCAAAAGTTGAAAAAGAGCATGTAAATAGCAATAACTGAAATTTGTGATTAAACAATTAACAGAAAAGAGCCCTATGAAGTCATTAAAAGTATAAAGAGGGAGGCACTTCCTGCTTTATCATTACTGGGTTGGGACTGTTATTATTTAACATTGATTGAGCACCAGCCACGTGGGAGCCAATGTGAACAGCAAAATTGGAGCTTGTCATTTCCCAGCGGTATCCTCATTGGAATTTCTTCCCAGCAAGAAGACCTGAAACAGCCTCAGGTAGCACCCTATACAGATCTGGAAACAACAGGAAAGAATCTGGGCAGTGTGATTATTGAGGACTATGGTACAGAGAATTCGGGCCTTGGAACACAACAAACAAACTTGAATTTGAATTTGCCTTCTCTCTGGTTTCCTCTGGAACCTCAAGCAGGTCTCATAATCTTATTTTTTTCCATCTACAAAATGGAAGTCATGTTATATCTCTTACAGTATTTTCTCAGGACTTGATGATCCATGAAAAGTCAAAGCGTATTCTAAAGACTTAGGAGAGGATACCCATTTTGTGATGAACATTGCAACTAGTTGTCTTCATTTATAAGCATCTCATTGTTTGGTAATATCGATTAATTCCAGGATATTTAAATGTCATAAAGAATTTGAGAATGAGGAATTTAAAGGGATCAGTGAGAAGTGTACCAGTCAGTTAGGATTATGTTGTTTCACTTGGCTTTAAGCCAAGCAAATGTTCAGCTGCCAGTTAAAAATGTACCACCTGCCTTCACCCTCTCTTTAATATATTCTTTAAAGTAGTATGGTGGAAGATATCCAGCTACACTCAAAACGTGCCTTTTAATTTGTAGTTTTGAGCATCTAGATTCTAGAAGGAGTTCTTCTTGTTTTGGACCCCTAGACAATGGAGGCATTTTAAGGCTTGCACCCGGTGTATTTAAGGGAAACTGCAATAGACAAATGCATTTGTACTATCTTTTGCCTCAGATTTATCTCTGTTCATATAGCATGATACTATTTTCCCTGATGAATAATAACAGATGCAAGTTGACGGTTACGTGAGAATGGCTTAGTAGAGATAAGGATATTTTCACTTGTGAGAGATGAAGCAACTCAGAGGATTGCAGAGAACAAAGGCCTGCTCTGACAGCAGGGAATGTATGTGATGTGATGACCTAATGTAAATATTATACACTTTTTTGGAAAGTGCTTGATATTATAAGTATCATTTTGTAGTGTGCGCTTCTCAGCACATTTGCTGTTTTATTTTAATACACACGATTAGCACTAGAAGTGGAGAGTGCTATGGGGAAGAAATTAAAATAAACATAGAAGATGCAGCCGTAATGATGAGGATGAAAAGAGGAAACTACATGCCAGGTGCCCCACAGAAGGACTTAATCCCCCCATTCCTGTCAAAGGGATGCACAAGGCAATAGTGTAGTATTCAGATAGTCAAGAACATGGAATGTGGCAATTCCTTACAAATAAATAGAAATTCTAAATAAAAAATGTCTAGTGTAGTGCTTGATACACAGTAGACACTAACATGGAAACTAATTTTGATTAGTCTCGTTTCTTTCATGAACCATAATAGTATTGCTGGCGAGTGCAATGGTAGACAGTTTATTGAGCTTCCATTATGACCCACAAATGTTCCAGTGAACACTTTTTTTGCATCAAAGCATTTAGAGTTACTTCAAAGGGGCTCTCTTCCTTGGGTTCCTGAATAAGCTTCTGTAAAACCAGCCATGCTAAGGGAGCCTTTCAAATAGATCTGATGGCCCTCACCTTGTCAAAAGTCTAGCAGAGACATGTTAGGATATCTAAATAACAACCAAGATGCTACCTCAATATTCAGCGTTTGTGATGTGACAGGTCTCAAGGACTTCTGCCTTGAAGCTTTCCAACATTTAGAACATTGATAGCTCTTCCTATCACCACCTCTTGTATATACCCTTCACCTCTAAGTGTTCTTCAGCCTTGATGAAATTAAGATTGTCCAATACAAGAGTGTGGTCTGAGGAATCTGTAATAAAATTTGTTTTGGTATTGCTTTATTTCTTTTGGTACTTATTTATTTGGTTTACATCACTGTAAAGATCCAGGGGAATAAGTTCATACCTACTCAATGTGAATTGTCACACGCCGAACACCCCAAGGCCTCACTTGGATCCCCACCCCCTCTTGCCCAGTAACCTTCATTCTAAACACTTCAAGACTTTATTTTGCCTTAGATCCGTAAGCTCCTTTGATTTACTTCACTGTATTTCACACATACATGAATTCAACCTGTAGTTGTCTACCTCCCTCTGGCTTATTTCACTTAGCATAGTCTCCTGCAATTCCATACTTGTTACTGAAAATGGCAGTTGTCTTTTTAACAGCTGAATAGTATTCCATCACCTACATGTGTCCCATCTTAAGGCAGCTTCTAGAAGAAGCTCAAACAAGTTTGTAGGTGATATAGAGATGGATGATTTATGGACCAAATTTTGAAGAGAAGGAAACAGGAGCTTCAGGTATTAGAGGTATCTCTTCAAATTATAGGTTCTTAAGATTGTATGACTTAGAGGGAGGTATGATCAGCAATTCTAATGGTATTGAACCCCTGCTATTCTTAACATGAACAATACTTCAAAATGTACAGTTCATTTGAATAGGTGAAAGCTTTCAATAAATTACTCTTTGTTCTGTTGACTTTGTTCAATCGTTGTCTAAAATACATATTCAAAATACAACAACAAATTTATATAACTCAACCATCAGTTGTTACAAGTAGATTAAAAAAAAAAAAAAAACCCGAGCTTCTGAACCATATTGTTAATTGCAATTAAGAATGATGTGCATCTATTGGGCTAGGTTTAATTAATTTTTTTCCTTTGGCTGATCAGTAGGTTTCAGGAGTGAACACAAATATTTATTTGGAGGGCTGGAGAATGTATTTATAGTTCTGATGATAAACTAGAAGGTCATCATGCCCAAAGGGTATTTGTGCCCATTTTGGGGAGAATTATAAAGGACTGTGTTATTGTGGGATGGATAATGGTGGGTTCCTTCTACACTTAGCAATTTCATTGCAATGATACAGCTGTGTTCTATGGGAACCCACCCAAACACTTGGCAGAAGTAGAATACCAATGGTTCATTTCTAATTAAACTTGTTTATTTTATTTTTTTCTTGGTGTGTGTATGGCCTTGTTTCAGGTTTGAATTCTTCCTGTGATACAAAGATTGAATTCATCAAAATATAAAGTCTGCAAAGAAAGACTATTTTTAATGTTTCAGACTTATTTATATCCCACAAACTTTTTCTTTCCTTCACTTTATCCATTCTCTCCCTCTCTTATCTTTTATACAAGATTCCCTCTCTTATCTTTTATACAAGATTCTTAGGGAATAGTCTTGTACACATGTCAGAGGTACAAATAAAAATCAATGCTGTTTATTAAAGCATATTTACATTTAGGGTGTTACTTTGATTTTTATTGGAAAATGATGTACCAGTTATTTAAAAATTAGACCATGAGGAACATTATAGAGCTTTATTTGGGTTTGAGTATAAGTTGATAATGGGATATGGATTGTTTTGAAGACTAAAATAACCCTTCCAGTTGGCTTGGGAGTATTTTGGGACTAAACTAACTTGATGATTAGTAGATTACTGATCAAGGACACTTTTCCCTCTCTATACCCCAAGTGACTTAAACTTGGGAAAGATAATTCAGATTTCAAAATGAAGAGAAATCATATCACATTGTACCTTGCAAAGGTGCCTTATAATTTTGCTATTTTCTCTCATAACATTTTATGTTCAGATGACTCATTTTAAAATATTATGAAAAAAAAATTTAACAAAATATTTGCTTCAATTTCCCATTTGGGCAAATACCTGGGCGCCATCTTGTATAACATCACAGGATGACTTTTATAGTTGGTATCCATGGAATTGTGTAGTATCCAACTTGTCAGCCCTCTGAGGCTGATGAACTTTGATAATTACTAAAAGGGCAATGAAAAGGATAACTTTTGTCCATACAATGCTTAAGATACTTGTTCTTCTGGGCCCTCCCTGGTGGCGCAGCGGGTTAAAGCACAGCACTAAGAAGCTACAGCCACTTCAGCCTGAGTTCCATCCCCACCCCGAGGTGATCCACAAGGTGGGCAGATCTTTCCTGACCCGCGAGCTGCTCTCTTCAGCATTGTACTTAGTCAGTCAGTCTGTTCTGCTCCCCACTCTGTCTCTGGTGAATCCGCTCACCACCCCTCACCTCTGGACTGTACCCCGGTTCTGTATGCATAAATAAATCTTTTTAAAAAAAGAGATACTTGTTCTCCTTTGTCAATATAATAATCTTGTTATCCTCACTCCTAAAACAAATTGGCCAAAAAAAAAAATGCTAAATTATGCTCGAAAACAAAAACTTTAAAGTTCATTTTTTTAACAATTCATGTATAAAAAGCCTAAAACAATGAAGAAGAGTTTTAAAGTAATATCAAGTGACTTAGCTCCTCCTTATAGATTTTGGGGTTACTAAAAGAAAGGTCTTATCTCACTGATTGCATGGAGCCTATTTAGCTCTCCCCTTCTGACAAAAATTATTCTCTAGAGTCAAATGTTTGGCTTCTCTTTATGCAAACTTGATTAAAAAACAAAAGCACAAATTGAGCCAGTAGGCAAAAGGCTGAGAAGATTCTATTCAGTGACAGAAAACCAAAATTCTCAATGCCTTTTCATTGTGTGTGTGTGTGTGTTTTAACAAAGGAACCCCTAACTAAAGGTAGAATGTTTCACTTGGGCCCATGCAAACACACAGCCATCAAAGGGTTTTGTGAGTAATTAGTAATGTGAATGCAGCCGTCACATTCTGAGATGTGTACATATCTATCCAAGCAGAGGGGAAATTGTGTAATTAATTTTGAAGCTGTTATGATGTTTCAATTGATTTGGATCAGAAAAAGGAGAACAATTAAGAAGAATCAGAAAACAATATCCCTTTTAGTATTCTAAAGGGAGGAGAAAAATTAAATAGGAGTTTAATTGAAAAATTCTGATCTATATGAGGGAAATAGAAGGTTGCATAAAAAGGAATCTTGACTTAAGATGGAAGCAGAGTAGCTGACCCAGCCTCTGGAGCAGTAAAAGTCTAAGCTCTAGCAATCACAAAGCCTCAGTAAGGTGGAAAGGTCAGAGGCAAATCATTCAAACTTTTACTTGAATAAACTCCTTCTAGAATTCCACTGTCGAAAAAGCATTATCCCATATTAATCCCTACAATAAAGTATGAAATATCATCATCAATTTAGTCATTCCATGACCTTTTATGTCTTATTTTGCCTTCATGTGGCCATCTGAAAATTGGGGAAAACATGGCTAAGTTTAGCCTGAATCTTTCTAAATGGAAATTAGTAACTTACTCTTTTAATGGAAAAAAATTTACTAGTGTGTTTTCAGGTTAATAGCACCATGTAAAAGGGGAAAAAATCCATTTCAAAGTTTCAAAACAACCTTGCACTAGTAAGTAGAAATACCATGGAAATTCACTCTCTACAGTTATCACTCATTCATTAATCACTTGATTTGTTTTTGTGTGTATGTTCATTTTATTTATAATGTTGCTTCACACTACTGCTTCATCCATTCATGCTAGGGAAAAAAACAGCATAGTTTTCTCTGCTATATTTGTGAGCACAGAACTTTCAGGAAAACCACTGCATTATCTTGGTACTCACCAAGCCATTTCGTTTTGGAATGTTACTTAAAGAACACAGGGAAATGCAGACAAGAAAATATGTATTATACCAACTGAAATCTACTGGTTAACATTCAATTTAAAAATAATGGCATGCTTCTGAAATGTGGTAGAATTTTTGCCTTAAAAAGAGACTAAAATTAGTATTCAATAAATTTTGCTCAAATTGTATAATTCATTTTTCTTCTGATAAGTATAGTTTCATGACCTCAAATCTCCTCATGAGCCAGATTTTTAGAACGATTCTTTGCTAATCATCTAAGAAAATTGGAGCAAAAGAAAATAAATGGACAAAAGTTCATATATTATAGAGATAACCATTTCTGGCCTTTAGTTAGATACATATATGACCAAGAGGTAGAATCCCCTTTCTTATAAGCTACTATTTTATTTTTTTTTAAATTCAAAGTACTCATCATCTTAAGAGAGAGCATTTTCAGCAAACCAGACAAGATGAAGCTTCACTTCTACCCTAACTTTGATGTTTTTCTAAGGTCTATAGTATGAAACAGTAGGGTCTGGTTAATAGTTGATAAAAGAAACAACTTGTTAGAATTTGCAAGAGTATACCTGTTTCATTGCTATATGTTAGAATGTGTTAACTAAAAGTTCTGATTTTTTTCACCCCTTAGTAAGTATGCATGAATGTTGTGTTAATTGAGATTGATAGTACATCTTTGTTCAGCTCTTTCCCAGCTCTTATGTCTCTCTTTCTCTAAAGCCTAATAGAAAAGTCAGCTGAGACCTGTTTGTGCTGTATTCTGGTGAGGGCAGGGATCGTCACTTTCACATACTTGTCCAAGGAAAAGCCACTCAATACAGACAAGAAGTAAGCATGATCAACATATTTAAAAAATGTGAACTGATTTTCTATTTCTGTTTCATCTACTCATCATCCTCTTTCCTTTCGACCTCAAGAGTATACTCTCAACATCTTTTCCTGTGACTCTACAGAGACTGATTTTTGGCCTTCCTTGGAAGTAGGGTGTGTGTTTGGGGGTGGGGGGTGGGGTCTGTCAGTTACCCAATCATCATGTAAAAGTTGCTCTTGAGTCCATTTTCTCTCAAAAGTAGCTATTCTGAGGATATTTGTATTAGAATTTGTATTAGAATCAAGGTGGGGTGGATCCTAAATTGCCATCTTTCCCAAAAGCAATTCCATCAAGGAGCCGCTTGAGTTTCCTCTAATTGCAGAATCAAACATTTTTTGGGTACAAGCTTCAGGGACACTGGTGTTTCTTCTCTCCAGACACCCCTTCCTTTCCTGGCCTCCAGTAAGTAACCCTGTGGCTATATGGCCAAAGGCTTCTTTCTTGGTCACTAAGGTTTCTGTATTCTTGGCAACTAAACTTTTTCAAAGATTACAGGGAAAATGTTTTCTTCAGTCCTGAAGTTATCTTAATGCCTTTAAATGTCAGAAGAATAGGTACTAGTCCCAGGGATGCTGGTGTGAATGGGGCAGGAAGACAATATTTAAAAAATATGTTTAGTTATTGCAACAAACATCAATGTTCAAACCAAGTACAGATTGAAAATATGAAAAATAATATAAGCAAACTGGGGAAGAGGTTTTGTACTTAAGCAGAAGAAGACTGGGTTGCTCTCAGTCAGTAGGTTTGTGGCATGCTGCTTTTGTTCATTTCAAGGCAATGAAGACCTGCTTTCAAAATTGATGGAGATGAAAGGGCAAGGAAATGATATCACAAAAGTTCTCACACTGATTTTCATCTTGAAGCAAAGGAAATGCAGATTGAAAAAAACAAAAAAAACAAAAAACATTTCCATCTCACTTAGATCTTCTCCATCAGTTTTGGGAAGTTACCTTCAATCCTTTCCTGGAAATTCTTTTTCTGTAACTTGGTCTCATGGAGGTTGGAGATGATGTCTTTTATAACTCTTCAATTCTTTTTTTTTTTTTTTTTTAGATTTATTTATTCCTACAGAACTGGGGTACAGGCCAGAGATGTGGAGGGTGAGAGGATTCACCAGAGACAGAGTGGGGAGCAGAACAGGCAGATGGACAAAGAACACTGCTGAGGGGAGCAGCAGGCAGGTCAGGAGAGGTCTGCCTTGCCATGTGGATCTCCTCCGGGGCAGGTGGGGATCGAACTCATGTGGAAGTGGCTTAAGCTTCTTAGTGCTGTGCTTTAACCCGCTGCAACACCAGGGAGGGCCACTCTTCAATTCTTATATCCTAAATCTGTCTTCCAACAGAAGAGATGGATATAGAGGAGGAACTCTTTTCTCAAGGTAGTGAGGAAACAAATTCTCTAGATCTCTGGAGCTTGACCAGTGATTTCATGCTTTTCTGAAATGGTGAACTTTGACATGTGCTGTACCTGCCAGGTAGGCTTTGGGGCTTCCCCTCTGTTGGTGTGTCCAAGCACAGGGATCCCCACCCCCCATGTTATCCTCATTGATTTGGCACTGTGTGAGTTCTCCCTGGGGCCGTGGATGCCCCTGAAGTTTGGCAACAACTCCCACACTCTTGAGGGACAGAACAAATTTGTGGGCTTCAGGTATAGGCCAGAGGTGCAGGGACAGTGACAGGATTCACCAGAGACAGAGTGGGGAGCAGAACAGGCTGACTGATGAAGTGCACTGCTGAGGGGAACACCGGGCGGGTCAGGAGAGGTCTGCTGCGCAATGTGGGTCACTTCCAGGGCAGGGATCGAACTCATGCGGAAGTGGCTTTAGCTTCTTAGTGCTTTGCTTTAACCCGCTTGCTACCAGGGAGGGCCCTTTTTTTAAAATTCTTTACTGAGTTAATATACTTGGAATGTAGAAAGAAGATGTCAATTCAAAACAATGATCAATTGCTCAGAGTAGTAACTGGTTGTTCAGTAGTTCTAACTATAATTCATTTTATTCTTAGGGGTTCCATGAGACAGGACAATACTGTGGTTTGTCTGGTTATTGATAGATTTTTTTTTTTAAGTTCTTACCTACACTAATGTGTTCACTGTCTCTTTTGTAACATAGCTCTAAAGATAAATTATTAGATGAGTTAACAAACAATGGGATTATATTGATATATGTACAACTATCACCTACATTACTTTTCACTAACACCACTAACCCACTTTAATAAATTGGGCATTTTGTTAAAGATCCCTTAGCCAAATAATTCAACCTGTCTGTAGTCTTAAGAGTTGTACCTCAGAATCGGTATGACTCGTCTGCTTTATTAATGCTAAAACACAGTTGTAAACTCACAAGAAAGCTTTCTATTGACTTCCCTCAACTTTCATTGGTTTCTCTCAGCATTCGTTTTTTTTTTTTTACATTTGGCTGAAAATTTTCCTCTTTGTCCTCCCTTGTACTTTGTAACTTTTGTTGACATCTGGAAATTTCTATTAGTTTCTTGCTTGCTGGTTTTAGATTTGGTGACCTAGGAGGCAAGATTGAAGTGGCAAATTAGGATTCACAGGGCTAGTATTTGGCTGATTTTATTAGTGGCCTGCTATTTGGAACAGGGCTTGATGATATTTGAAGGGAGAAGTCAGAAGATTCATATTCTAAGCAAGTGGTCTTTCAAGCATAACTTTGTTGAGAGCCCTTCTGTCACATGAAAATATGACCAGGAAGCTCTGACCACACCATGACATCACAATGGAGAGGTGACAGTCTTTTCTGACAGAGCCTGGCAGGTGCTTCCGTTAGCTCTAATTAAGAGACACTGTTATTTGTGCCTAACTTTAAAACTATCCATCACGAGATATTCTGATGTCAAATTCCTTTTGACTTTTTCTGATAACCCTTTAATTATTTACAAGACTAGAGATGTTTTAGGACAGGGAAGGGTGGGGAGAAGAAGAAAGCTGACATATCTGAACAAGTGAGTAATTTATAATGGAACTAAAATATTCATAAAATGACAACTCAGATACTTCAATTAACACCATCCCTCCTAGTTCCATTTCAAATAGTAAATTGAAGCTTCTAAATGATGTTTGTTTTGCAGTGGATGATACATTTCTGAACTCAGCAGGCAAATGTGAAGTCACTACCTTTGTGCTCGTTTGATCTGTTTAGATCTAGGATAGGAAATGGACTATTAATAAACATCAGCAGAAAGAGTAGAAACAGGAACTCACTTTCTAACCCATCGATTCTTCAGTATTTCCCAGAAAAGAGGTCACCAACTTAACTCAGTTGTTTGGCATCATTTTACATTGGTTTGCTAGCATTTTGCTTTTTGAGAAGTGAGAATTTGGGCACACAACTAGATAAATCAAAATCTTTAGTTCATATATATTCTTGTAATAGGTTCAATTTAGTTATAGCATTAATTATTTAAAATAGGTAAGCAGCACTTGCATAAACTTCAAACAAAAACAAAGCTAAACCTTGATCATAACTGACATCTACTATGTATCCTCCCTACAAACTTGTCTCAATCTTATCCTCATTGGAGTAGAAAACTCAAGTCAGTAAAAATAAATGACTTGCCCAGTGTCACATGATGGGGGAAGGTGGAGATGGATTTCCAACACAGCCTGAAATCTACTAACCACTAACTATATGGTTAGAAAAAATGCAATATGTCAAGTGTGTTTAAAACAAAACAAAACAAACAAAGAGAGGGGTGGGGAGAATTGGGGGAAGTTTCATAGAACATATGTCACTTTATCTCATGGTCAGAAGGTTAATCATTATTACATGATGGCTAAAAATGAAAAATATTAGGAACATTCTAGTTTGACACACATCAGCCTAATTTTATATAAAATTGAGAAATGGAATAGCAAAAGGCAATGCTTATATTTAAACTGGAACACCTATAAAGCCACTTGTATATATGCATATTACATTTACCGAGCATTCTAAAATCAGTAACCTAATATGTCTCATAGGTGCCAGCATCATTGTATGCTACATCAGGCTCAAAAATTATCACCAAGCATTCCCCTCTACACATCTAACCAAAAAACATCATCTCCCTCAATGTAGTCACCTTGGAAGACTTGGTATTTGCTCCAATGATGCTGCCAATTTCTTGAAATGATTTGGAAGTTTCTTTTAGGTGAATTTTCGCTCGCTGTCATCTGAAGAAATGCCTAATAAAATCAATATCATTATTAAAATGTTCCCTCTCCTCCACACCACCACCACCCAGAAGAACATGACAGATGATTCTATCAGTCGGAGTTGTGGGGTACAAACAACAGAAATTGACTCTTAGTGATATAAGAAGAGATGGCATATAGTGATGCTGGAACAAATTTACTAATAGAAAACTGGATATTTCTTAGAATTTCTGGAAGTGCTGCAGAACTACACTTTTTAAGCAAACAGAGCATCCAAGCTGTCCCAGTTATTCCAGACTCAGCACTGGGAAGGACCAGATGTGACGTGACACAGTCCACATCTTCCTCACCAGCCAAAGACCAGGAGAGCCACCAGACATTCTACATTCTTCCTTTTCCTTTTTCCTTAATCTGCCAGTTCCAGTTTAGAAATCTGGTTGGGTCCTTCTGATTGACTAAAACTGCACCATGATCTATAACTTTCAGAAGAGTCAAAAGAAGTTCTGGCTTCATGCCCTTCCTTAGTGTTTTGTGAACTTTCTTCTCATGCGGTAGAGACATGGGCTCACCATCACCTGTGTCTTTCATCCACTGGGTGTGGTTGTTTCTCATGGTCTATATTTTCAAGTCATCCTGCATTCGATGTAACCATGTGATTCATTCTTGTAAATGGAAAGGAAATCTAATGGTGTGGAAGGAGAAACCACTTCTGGGTTGATGTGGTTCAGGACAAGTGTGTCTTTTTCACTTTCTCCTCTCATAGGGCCTTGAATTAAGACAATGGAGACCTAGGATGGAAAGAATTTGGAATATTAAACTATAATGGATGATCAGCTAAATTCCATCTTTAGATTGTTATGTGAATTAAAAGTTAAGTTTTTGGAGTTTATCTCAATGTTTTTTTTTTTTTTTTTCCTCTAGGCTTCAAACTCAGTCTTTATGGGTATTCATTACTGGGTTAGTTTATGATAGGTCACTGAAGGTATGAACAATTGTTTCTATTTTGTAGAAAAAAGGGTCGATTTATTGTACTTAGGATAAAGATCTGGGAGAGGATACCTGACGTTTTTTAGAACTAGATTAATGTTTCCAATCTTTCCCTGATGTGATACCCAGGGATAGTGGTGAGATTGGAATATTCCTCTAGTAGCCTATTTTACATCTATCCCAAGTTGTAGGTGTAATTCTGCCTAGACTTAATTCTTAAAATAAATTTGAATATGTCCATATATGTGTTTGTGTGTGTGCATAAAATCAACCAATCCCATGTTTCCATATTTTACTAGCATTTGTAGAAAATTCCTTGAGCCACACCCTACAATCATATAACATATCAGTACATCAGGACCCTGAGGTTAGTTAGCACCTTTCTACCAAGTGTGGGCTTGAATAGAAAGCCACTGGGGAAAAGGATAGGGTTCATTTAGTTCTTAGAAAAGAAACTTTTTATAAACTTAAATTGAGACTATAAAAATCTCCATCATGCAACACATACTTTCTCTTTTCTTTTGAACAAAACCTTCTATTCAAATTTTGGTATCATTGTGTGCCATTATTTTCCTTTATAAATTTCTCCTTGTTTTCATTTTGATCATTTATCTCCTGCTTATTATTGTGACATGGAAGGGACTTGTCGAGTTCCCAGTGGTTCTAGTTCAAGCAGTTTCTTCAAAGAACAATCCTGTCTACATAGAATGTTCCAGATGGCAGAGGATTCTTCTGTGTTTAAAATTATAACATCAATGACCCCACTTAGTGTTTCTGCTGGCAGGGAAAGTGAGAATTTCTTGGAGATAACTTTAATTAAACCCACTTGCTGTATTTTAAATAACTTTAGGAAAATACCAAGAACATTTTCTAGGGTATCATCTTTCAGGCAACCATATTGGGAAAGGTGGAGTTGCTCTGAAATAGGTCATGAACCTGGTGCTGTTAATATTCTGGTCAGGGTCTCCAGAGTACATCAGGTCTTCAGATAGACAATGATGAAATTTTTCAGATCATCTGAATCAAGAGTACTGTCGTTCATGGTATCTTATGGGCAGGAGCTAAGTTATATCTTCCTAAGTGAAGAACAAGATCATGGAATCTTGCTTTTGATTCTGCTCATCTCTACCCCCTCCCCAACTCCTAGAGACATTAAAAAAAGTAACTGCTTATTTCTTGTATTAAACTTCTTGGGACAGTGACTCCCAGACTTCACAGAACGCTATTACCCAAGCTTTCTTGTATTTCACAACATCACCCCAGGCACTAGTGAATCAAAAACAGATTGCAAACATCATTTTTTTTTCTTTTCCATAGAAGTAGTTTACATCCCCCACCTAATCAAAAGTAAGTGAGTTACTTTGAGTCACTATCCTCGAAGTAAATTAGTTAGTTGACAAATCTGGGATTTATCATTGAGGATGAAGATTAAGGAACTCATCAGGTTATAGCTTCTCTTTTAGAAAGTCCATCTCATTGAGAACTGAAAAGAAAAATATTATGCCTAGGTGGGACATGAAAGGTTCACTGCTTTAACATACCCACATTGATCTTGCTATCACAACTTCATCTCTCCCCTCCACTGGCAAAATCTGGACTAGAATGGGAAATAATGTTAGCATGGAACATGGAAGAGTAGAGAAAGAAAAAAGGAGTAGTTTAAAAAGTTTACCAGTTGAGCCCTCCCTGGTGGCGCAGTGGGTTAAAGCACTGCGCTGAGAATCTAAAGCCACTTCCGCATGAGTTCGATCCCCGCCTGCCTCGGAGGTGACCACATGGCGTGGCAGACCTCTCCTGACCCATCCGCTGTTCCCCTCAGCAGTGTACTTCGTCAATCTGTCTGTTCTGCTCCCCACTCTGTCTCTGGTGAAGCCTCTCGCTGCCCCTGAGCCTCTGACCTGTACCCAAGTTCTGTATGCACAAATAAATAAATCTTAAAAAAAAAAAAAAGTTTACCAGTTCTGGAAATCACATCCCCTCTCTTTATTTTTCAGCTTCATTGTGATTTAATTGACATGGGTTGACATGGGGTGGAAGCATTGCAATATATGCAAAATATACAAGGTGATGATATGATGTGTGTGTGTATGTATTGTGAAAGAATTTCTTCCATCAAGAAAGAATGAGTCATCCATCGACTTATGTATTTATTATTTCAATTATTTAAAAAAATGCTTAGATTCTAATCAATTAGCAAATTGTATATTACATGCATATATATATACATATATCTATCTATACATATCTATCTTTCTATTATGTTTTCTATTATAGTCACCATGCTTCATGTTAGATTCTTAGAACTTTTCATTTTACAGTTGAGAGTTTCTAACATTTTACTAAACTTTCCCCCAATTCCTACCCCTTGAAACCACCATTCAATTCTCTGTTCATATGAATCTGACCTTTTGTTAAGATTTCATATATAATACAGCAATAATTGTCTTTTTTTTTCTGACCGGTTTATCTAGTTTGATATAATCATCTCCAGAATCATTCATGCCTTCACAAATGGCAGATTTTCCTTCCCTTTAAAAGTTTGACTAATGTTCCAATGTGTGTGTGTGTGTGTGTGTGTGTGTACTATTTTCTTTATTTATTCATCCATTAGAAGACATTTAGGTTGTTTGCACACCTTGGCTATTGTGAATAATGCTGCAATAAACATGAGAGTGCAGATATACCTGGAGTGGGATTGCTGGGTAGCTCTATTTTTAATTTTTGGAGGAACCTCCCTACTGCTCTCCATAGTGGCTATACGAGTTTACATTCCCACCAACAGTGTACAAGTTCTTTTTTTCTATATCTTACCAGCATTTTTCTAATTACTTGCTTTTTTATAAAATCAACATCCTAACAACTGTGGTCTCTTATTGTGATTTTGTTTTGTACCTCTCTCTTGATTAGTGGTGTTGAGCATATTTTCATGTACCCGTTGGCCATTTTGTATGTTTTCTATAGAAAAAAAAAATATTTCTTCAGACCTTAAGTCTATTTTTGAATTGGATGATTTGGATTTTGGTTATTGAGTTGTATGTTGCTCAAATATTTTAGAAGTAACTTGTTATCAAATAAAGTTGTTCATTTAGATCTTCTTTCATTCTGCAGGGAGAGTGGTACAGACTGGAATATTCTACTGGTTGTGCCTTATGCAGCCAAACATCCAGCCTAAAATAGATGTGATTCTGCCCTGATTTAATTTTTAAAGTTACTTTGATATATATAGAGAGGTCATTTTTGATTTTGTTCATGGTTTCCTTTGTTGTACAGAAGATTTTTAGTTTTATCTACCCCTTTGGATTATTGTTGATTTTGTTACCTTTATTTCTGGTGTTAAATATAAAAAACCATTACCAAGACCCATGTTGAGATGCTTCTTCCCTATATTTTTTTCTAGGAGTTTTCAAGTTGAGGACCTTATGTTCAACTTTCATACCACAGTGATTGAAAAGATGCTTGAAATGATTTAATTTTCTTAAATAAAATTTAAATAATAAAATAAATAAACCTTTTGTGACTTATATATGATCTATCATAGAACATGTTCTATGTACACTTGGGAAGTGCATATCTGCTGCTATTGGAGGGAATGTTCTGTATGTATCTATTCAATCCATCCGGCATAAGGTGTAGTTTAAGTCCAATATCTCCTTTGTGAATTTCCGGTCATATGATCTGCCCATTTTTGAAAATGGGGTTTTAATGTCCCCTGTTATAATATTGCTGTCTTCTTCTCCCTTCAGATCTGTTTATATTAGCTTTACATATTTAGGCATTCTGGTAGTATATGTGTATTTACCACTGTCATATCCTTCCTTCTTCTTCTGGTACTCCTACAATGCATTTATTGGTCCACTTGGTGTTATCACATACATCCAGCTTTGAAGGAGTGGTCTTGTGTTGGTGATGAAAGTTATTGTTCAAACATGTTCTACCTCTTTATTCCCTCCTAAATTTTTGTGTTTGTACAAGCTGCCATTTTTGTTTTCTAGTGGATCCTACTAGTTGAGGATATGCCAAGATCCACCAGTGTCTCAAAGGCAAGGATGACACAGCCAGTATCTAGATACAAGATGAATATAAGCTGGGCCGTGAGGCAGCAAAGAATCCACATTTCCCTGGGATTTCATGTAGTCAGACCTTTACAGAGAGAAACTGGGAGGTGGACATTTTTGCCTCCTCCCTCTGTTGAGCCTTGGAGAGATAGTTGCAGAGTTGTTAAGCACCTTAATTTTTTTTTTTTTTTTTTGTATTTTATAGCCCTTTGAGCTTTCTGAGCTTAAAAGGTGGGCACTAAATGTGCGAACATTTTTCCTCAGGGTTAAGCACTAGGTTTCCCTCAGGATTATATGGCACTAAGTATGTGGTGGATGGTTTGTCTTGGGCTTTCCTACCCACTTTTCTCAGTTGCCTGTTGTGTAGGATGGATATTCAGGGATGTCCTGCTTTTGTGATTTTGACATGAAGGCTCTTTGGGACTCCCCTTTAGAGATATTTTTCTCCTTTATATGTCTCACCAGGCTAAAAACTCCTAGAAGGAGTAAATAACTGGTATTAACATTTCCCCCAACAAATTCTGACAATGTTATTTTTCTCTACTTCAGCACTTCTATGGCTCCAAATAGTCTCAGAATAAAATTTCAAGTCTACACGGTCTTATGCAGACTTGTTTATTGTCTTCTCACCAGGTACAACTGTTACCACTGCCTTCTTACACAGTCATGTCCAGGCATAATAAATACTGAAAAATTCTCTATATGTTTCTTCCTCTCCCCTACCCCTCATTTCAGTTTACTATTGCTGCATAACCAAACCACTTGAACACTTAGTGGTTCGAATTAGCAATTATTATTACATCACTCTCTGCGGATTGACTGTATGTTCTGGACATTCTGAACATTCTCATGTGTATTCATTCATCTATAAACCAGTTAAAATTGAGACAGTTGAAATGGTCACATGACTGGAAATGTGGTAAAGATGACTGGAAAATTGGAATGTCTTTCTTCACATGGCCTCTTATCTTTTAGTCATCTACCCCGAACTTCTTTATGGGTAGCTATGGGACAAGAAGGAGGGAATGGAGACTGCAAGTTTTCTTGAGGCTTCAACTCTAGAATTTCCACATGTCATTTAGTTTACTTTATATTGGTCAAAACAAGTCACAAGGGAAATCTACATTCAAGGGAGAAGTAGATTCTGTTGTTTGACTGTAACATCATATTGCCAATGAGTGAGGACCCAGAGTTGTGATTACATTACCCAGGTCATGAATTTATTAACTGGTTTCATTAATAAGCTAGGTACATGAAGGACACTGTTACATTAATAAACTAGGTACATGAAATGGCCTTTTGCCCCTCTTGGTTAATATGTATTTTTCATAGGGTCTCAATTTGTAGGAACTCCCTCTTGGGTCTCCCATGATCAGTTGGGCCAATTCCTATTCTAGCCCTTATCACAGGCTCTGAATCAGCTGTTTCCGTGTGCGTCTCTTTTAGCTACTGAATCTATTCTTTCATCTCAGGCATAGCAGAGGACCTAATACCTGGGGGACGTTCACTGAACAGTAGTTGAATGGGTGAGGCTCCACGAGTTTAGAATCTCCAATATTACACAGAAAATTAGCTCTGGGATTCCTCAGGAAAGGAAGATAGTATATAAAATTTTAATAATAATGTTTAATATAGTGAGATAATCTTTTCTGATTTTTTAAGAATGAGGAAATAATTTTAACAGAGGTCCTTCTCATCATCAAGTTTGTCCTGGGGGAAGATGGCTTGTCTTGGGGAAGAGAGTTGAGGCAGAGATTTACTGCTTTAGTGTGTGTCACCTAAAGTACAGGGACCAGGAACATCATCACCCTCTGGGAACTAGCCAGCAATGCAAAATCTCCATCTCTACTTAAGAACTACCCAGTGGAATTCTATACAGTCATGATATCACTGCCCTCGCCCTCCTGACTATTCCTATTTACTTTAAAAATTTTAGAAGCCTGAGTTGCTTTATATTCTTGAGTGCTTTCTCACACTTACCCAACAGTGACTGTTAAGAGGCAGTCTCAGGATCAGTCTACTCTTCTGATTAGGTAAGATGATATTTCTCAATGAGTTGTCACCAGTATTCCAGGCCAATTTGTGGAATTTGAATGAAAGCAAGGTTACTGACACTGACTCTTCCGTTGGCTTCTGAGTGGACCCCTGGTGGTATCTTTGTTAGTGAAACATTGCCATGCTGTTTCAGCTTTAGCCTGCACTTTTAATGTAAATAGTAACAAATGAATAACGTGTGTGCATTATTTATGAAACCTGGAATTTCCTAGAATTTGATTTGTTATGTGTCCAGCCTTTCAGTTGCATATGGAAGTGTTTTTCATTTTACCTTTCTTTTTCTTTTTTTATTAAAAAAAGAATGAGATAGAAGAGTGTGTTATTCATAATAACTACAGAAGAAAAGTTCGAAACCACAACTATGTAGAAGTGTGGGAAGAAATCAAAACAAAGCTTACTTAAATTTAACCAGGATTTTATTAAGTATTCGAAAGTAACTATTTTCCATGTGATTCACATAATTCAAATGAAGAGTTCCAGGTGGCAATTCATGAACTTGGTTATACTTGCTATTTATATCATATCATGTTATATCATGTCATATATCATAGCATCACTGTATCATATCATATATCACATCTATATCATCTCATACCACATATCACATCATATTATGTCTCTACATTTAAAAAGAGTAATGTCACTCTGAAGGCAAAGATTTATTAGAACCCGTAAATAAATAGGTTCGTTTCTCTCTCTTTCTCTGTGTATGTGTGCTCATATGCGTGTCTGTGTTTGTAAGACAAACCTTCTTGAGACTAAATCTTTGAGAATAATCGCTGCAGGAACTCCATCAACTTAGATTTGGGTTTTCCAAGGTAGAAAGGGTTTTGTCTTTTACTGGGGAATTCCCAGGGCTGGGGGACAGTCCCTTACCCATTCAAAGGCTTTGCTAACTTAATAAGGAGTATTGAAAGTGTTATCAAAGCCTGCACAAACCCCTTATTTACATATCTTTCTCAGTGGCATCTTGGCACCTTTTTCAGAGTTGCCCACATGTTGACTAACCTGGTTAATCAGTGTATTAAGGGTTAAATAGCTGCCTCTGGGTGGTAGACAGTTGCAGAAGGCCCAGAGCGAGAATCCACAAATACCAGGCTGAGGCTAAATTTCTTCCTGAGTGATTACTGGTCAGACATGCAGGTAACATAACATGGAGATTCTCAAAGTCCAGGCAGCATCAGAATTCCCTGGAAAGTATATTAAAACACAGCTGTCTGGGCCCCATTCTCAAGTTTCCGATTCAGTACTCTGGGGTGAATGTAGTAACTTGCATTTCTAACCATAAGGTGATATTTATGGTGCTGATCTGCAATTCACACTTTGATCAACCTGTCAAACTCTTAGTAGGAGTTTGGTATCGACAACACCCAAGAAGTGACGAGAGACTATTCTGAGATTATTAGTTGGATACTTAAAAGTTCTGATGTACCTTTTTTTCCTGATAGGCAACATGATGTAATGTCAAGATCATGAACTTTGGATCAAGTTGTTCAAGTTCAATTCTCAGCCTCACTATTTGCTAGGCTACACTCATGGGCAAGGTGTCTACATTTATTTTGTGTCAGTTGTCTTCCTTATTTTATACAGACAATATCTCACTCATAGGGATTTTAGGTAGATAAAGAAAGATTAATATACTTAAAACACAATGCTTTGCATTTAGGAACTATTAAAAATATCTTAGCTATTGTTAATTACAATTACCTACTCTTACAAGAATGGATTATTACTGAAAGCATCTCAGGACATGTCAGGTCAGGAATGCAGCTGCTCTCCCCAGGGGCATGTCAGCTCTATGGCATAAATCAAGTCAACTCAATACAACCCAACTTTATCTGTTCTGGAGGCCACACTAAGTTTTGGACAAACATCTAAATGTTAAATTCTGGACAAATATTTAAACATTTTTGGCGTTCATGGTATTAGTTATATATTAGTACATAATAAATTACCCCAAAACTCAGTGGCTAAAATAAACATTAATTATCTCATAGTTTCTGTGGGTCAGAGATTCAGGAGCAGCTTTGCTGGTTGGGTACTTCTGGTTGGGGATCTCTCACAAGTTGCAGTAAAAGTGTCTGCTGAGACTATAGTCAGCAAAAGACAAAACATAAGCAATATGCAAGGGGCTCTCTGGTGTCTCTGGCAGTGCAGGTTATTGGCAGGAAGTTTCCACATAGGCTGCTGCACAGAGATTCTCCTTTGTCCTCATGACATGGACCTGTCTTATTCCAGACCTGGTGATGCAACAGGGTAGAATTATGACCTATGATTTATGACCTAGCCCTGCAATGTCTCTTTGGTTACATCTGTCAACTTTACTCAGTGTGTCTTGGGTGAAGTGGGAAGAAGAGAGGCATATTCAAAGGTCTGCTTACCAGGAGCTGGTGCAGTCTTGGGGTTTGGCTATGAGATGACGGAATCAGGAGGAGTTTATGTCCACTGGTAAATGACTGTACTAAATATGGAAAGGAACAAGACTATGCATGAAGATAAGATTTCAGCACTACATTGGCAAAGCTTAGTTTTAGTCAATACTCAGATGCTTTGTGTAAGAGGAACACCTGATTTGGGCTTGAAAGCAAATGTCAAGGAAAAATGCACCTGGAAGAAGCACAGCATGAAGTGAGGAAAAGCAAAGGACTCACGGAAAACATCTAACACAATTTGTTATTCAGGCCTTGTATGTCACAATATATATGCATACATAACTGCATACATGACCCGTGATGCATCTACAAGTAGGTAGCCCCACTTACAATCCATGTTTATTGAAGTGAGGTCTCCACTTGGATACTTTTTTCATTCAGCAGTCATATATGTTGAAGCAGTCATCAATTGGAAATGAGTTTCCAAATAGCAGTGGGGAAAGATCTTTGCCGTTTTAATGTCTATTCTTTCATGGTTTATATAGCTGTAAATAGATTCAATATTTGTCCTAGTTTATGTAAGTCATTCTTAGTATATGCCTATTTTATTTGTGTAACAATGGTGACTTCTTTAAAAAATTTCCTGGTTTTGACAATTATCCCTTGATCTGGGAAGGGACAAGGTAAGATGAGTTTGCTCATAGACTTAAGGTTAAAGTATGCTGAAAATAGACATGTGATGAGCCTCCTTGTATTTTCCAATACCTCGACCAATACACTGGCTAGGGAGAATGCTAAAATAAGCACCTGTTATTGAGTGGGATTCCATAGTATGTTCATGAGCAGATTACAAGTAAGTTCCAGTGTTCAAACACATTCCAGAAATAAGTCATCGTAAGTTTCCATGAAGGAGAAGAACTAAAAAAAGTAGAAGGTCCTTAGTGGAGAGTTAATTCACCAAGCATTTAAAAGGTTAACATAGTTCTTCAAGCTCTGGGTGTGAACTCCATCGTGTCTTAATAATACCTCTAATACCTGTGCATTCTTATGAGCAGAACAAGTGAAAACCTGCCTTACAGAAATTAGATTAAACAGTTGAAGGAGACAGTCATTTTAATAAGGAGCTTCTATGTAAAAACCCTTGGTACTTCATTATCTATTTATTCCTCTCAGTCACTCAATTTTATTTTATCCTTCATAATTAAAATGGAGACAAAACCAAGTCTTTAAAAAATGATCCAATGCCACTGTGTTTTGTGTAAACAACATTGGTGGGGTGTATTGCAGCTTGCCTATGCTGATGATCTGTTGTTATTCTTTCTCTCTTTGCTCCATCTTTATGCTTTCCTCCCATGAGGGTTTCCCCAGCTTCACAGGGGCTAGAATATCCTGTGGTACACAGGCATTCATAGATGATGCTCACACATAGAGAATTAAGCCATGGCAACATTGCAGAGATGAAGCAAGCCATCTTTCTTTTCTATTTTTTTTTTTTAATCTGGAAGGCGTTGATCAAATGCGTGCCCTTGAAACAATAACCTCACTGATATCAGAAAGTGTTGGCTACTCCTCCCCTCATTCTGTCGCAAGTCCCCTGAACCAAACTTTCATTTGGGGCTCTGTTGTTAACCTGATACAGTGTAAGTTTTCTTGGACAGCTGTGATACATGTTGTGCAAGGTGCCTACATGAAGATGACATATATGTCCTCTTATCCCCTGCCTTCAGCCCCCCAACAAAAAAGAGGATTACTTGGATATGCAATGAACACATATTCTTCTTACATCCATGAATTCATTTTTTTTTTTTAAAGATTTATTTATTTGTGTATACAGAACTGGGGTACAGGCCAGAGGCTCAAGGGCGGCGAGAGACTTCACCAGAGACAGAGTGGGGAACAGAACAGGCAGATAGACGAAGTACACTGCTGAGGGGAGCAGCGGGCGGATCAGGAGAGATCTGCCAGCAATGTGGTGACCTCCGGGGCAGGCGGGAATCGAACTCATGCGGAAGTGGCTTTAGATTCTCAGTGCTGTGCTTTAACCCGCTGCGCCACCAGGGAGGGCCGAATTCATTTTTTTAAAAGAAAATTTATTTATTTATTCACATGGAACTGGGGTACAGGCCAGAGATGCGGAGGGTGAGAGGATTCACCAGAGACAGAGCTGGGAGCAGAACAGGCAGATAGATGAAGTACACTGCTGAGGGGAGCAGCAGGCGGGTCAGGAGAGGTCTGCCGCGCATGTGGGTCTCCTCCGGGGCAGGCGGGAATCGAACTCATGCAGAAGTGACTTTAGCTTCTTAGTGCTGTGCTTTAACCTGCTGAGCCATCAGGGAGGGCCCCATCCATGAATTCATTTAATGAAATTTGTTTCCAGTGACAAACACAGAACAGCTAAGGCTGTGTACTGAATGTACTGAACTTCTGGACATGTTTTTTTTTTTTTTTTTCTTAATGAGGATCTAAAACTCAAGGCAACAAAATGATTTACACATATACTTGTCCATAGGAGGGTTTGACAGTTAAGACACAAAGTTTAAAGTACTAGGGTCACTCACTCCATAAACATGGAGTCTGCTAAACGTTAAAGTATACTTAGCTAGAGACACACTTCAGCTCCTTAGAATGGTTCATGCCTGATTTGTCTCTGGGGAGTATGATCCAGAAATGTCCCGATCTCTATGTCTCTGGTGTACTTTCTTGTTTATAGAACAGTCATTATGCCTATCACCTGTGAGGGCGGGAAAATTCTGAAATTAAAGCCACCGGTAGGTTTGATATGTGAAAGCAAAACTTATTGGAAATAATTGAGTTGATGGTAAAACTATGAGTCTTAGCTTTTCATTGAAGTTTCCTTATTTGTGATGAACACGTTGACTCTACCTGTTTTCCTTTAAGTTCTTTGGGGTTCTGAGAAATTGTCAGCAAGAAGATGTGAAAAAAACAAACAAAACAAAAAACAACAACAAAAAGAAAAAATTAACCAGTGGTGCATTTTGAGGAAGGGTGGTGTAATTGGAAGACAGGGAGGCAAAATTCTTGGGCAGATTCTGGGAGTAGAATTGCTGGGTCAGAGTGTACATTACAACAGTTAGCCAAACTATTTTCCCAATGTGACTTCACCAACTTAACAAGCCCTGTAGCAGTCTCTGAGGATTCCAATTTCTCTTCTACTTTTTCAGTACCTGATGTTGGTTTTATTTCTGCATGCTGGTCATGTACATCTTAGTTGAAATGTTTAGTCATATTTTGTCTCTTTTTAAAACGCTGGGGTAAGTTCTGACTGCGTTGTAAGAGTTCTTGATCTATTCTACATACAAATCTTTGATCAGAGATAAGATTTACAACTATTTTATTTTAGTCTTTGACTCTCTTTTAATCTTCCAAATGGTATAAAAGTTCTCACTCACTTTTAACTCCTGCTCCATATGCAATATTACTTTTTTTTTCTCAGTTAAACGAAATAAAACATTATGCAATAGGTAGCTTTCTTTCCCATCAAGTACTCTATGGAGTACATCAAATCATTATGTTTATCTTAAGGAGACTACTCTAGACTAGGCTCTCTTTAATCTTTCTAATTCTAATGGCTACTTTGCAGCTTGCTCTTGAGATTCCCATTGTGTGTGTGTTTGTGTGTGTGTGGGTATGGAATGTGTGTGTGTGTGTGTGTGTGTGTACATGGAAACCAAGGCTGGAGAAGTTCAGCTACTTGCTCCCCCCACACCCACCAAAAGGGAAAAACACGAGAAGCTGGATTTGAAAATAATTCTATATCACGTCGAACCCTGCGCTCTGCAAATAATGCTAACACGGCATTATTCTCAAGCACAGCAAATTCCGGGTTTCCCCACATCTTCCGGAACCAAGAACGAAATTTTAAGAACCTTGTTTATATAGATGGTACCCTGCTCTTAACATAGGAGAAGTGAGTGAACAGCTCTCAACTTCTTTTCTGGCTCTCTATCTGCTAGCTGGAAAGTAGCCCCCTAGCCGTCATAGCTAAGGGGAAAATGCTGTTTTATTTTAAACAGTTAATATTCATCAAATGTTAATGAAAATACATAACAAATAATTACAACAAACACGGTGTCTGATTAAGATGAAAGGGATGACAATCCTGTGAATTTTTAATCTTAAAAATAAAGAATTTACATTAATAAGACTTAATTATATCATTAAATATTTATAATTACTTTCTTTAATAGATTTTATTTTTATTCAATATATTCCTTTTTTAAATGTCTATAACACTTTCATGAGATTGGTACATAAAACCCTATCAACTGTTATGGCAAAAGAGAATTTTAACTTAATATATTCATCATATTGATCTCACAACTTCCATTTTATTTATTGTTCAGAAAAGCTAATAACCCTTTTACACTTTATTATAATTGATATTTTCTCCACACAGAATGATAAATAATTAATACCATTACAGGGACATCATGTGCAATACACTAATTTGGAAAAAAAAGAGACACAACACACCATCTGAGTAGTGTATTATACATTCCATTTTAATACTCTACACTTACAATTAATGCTACATTTTACAGGAAAACATAATTAACTTTGGGAATCTGTCTTGACTCTGTCTTGAAATGACCACATTTAGGCATTGGAGCTAAGGCGAGGGATCTATTCTAAGCCAGCTCTCTGGTTTTTCTACATTTCAGCTGTTTCTAAAGGATCAGTAAAATTATACATCATCACCAAGTCTTTCCACACCTTGGGAGAAGTGTTTCTAAAAGGGAAAGGATAGTCTTTCAGCCTGTGCTCTCTACCAAATTATTCAGTTTCATTTATTTTTTTTTAATTTTTGTTCAGTTTTTTTTTTTATTGATTGTGTTTTAATGAAAAAGTAACACCTCTCTCAACACTGTTAATAAGATAATTAAATTTACTTTATCTTTCTCTTCCATGATCCCAAGAAGACTTTTTAGGGAAGAAGAATAATGTAATCATTACTTCTACTTTTCCATGGGTGACTTGATTGTTTATATCTCCTGTGGAGCCAACTGGATTACAAGTCCGTAGTATGGGATTGGAGTGTCTAGGCTGAGATCTTATTCTGCCTAATTCTAGTTATGTAGCTTAGAGCACTTTCCTTTTACCTCTGTGAGGTAGGTAGTTCCTTTGTACTAGATTGTAAACTCCATTTTATTCCTTGAGCAGTGTTTGGCCCATGGCGATACTTGAAAGTTTTTACATGAACATTAAATATTCATTATTAGTATTTATCGAACATGAATATTCAATATTTGAGAATGAAGGAAGGAATGTTCAGAAAGACTTTCTTGCAAATTTATGTGGCGAGGTCAGTCAGAACAGATCATTTAATTTGTCCGTTAAGCTACAGAAACTCAAGCCATGCTTAATGTGAGAGGCCAGTATAAAGGAAGCCCAGACTCTCAGTCCCATCATGAGCTACTTCTAAATTAACTTGCTGCCTGACCTCTGGCTCTACCTCTACCATAGGCTTGTCCTTCCCCCATAAATGAGACATGCAGACACCAACGGATGTTCCTCTTAGCTCAAAGATCTTATTCTGGTTTGGGTCGCCTTTCCTTGGCTTCTGTGTGTTTTGTTTCTAATGACCTATGCCACCGAGTGATTTCTTTAAGAAGCTTGACTGTAGGCTCCTCAGCCAATTGGTCCACCTGCAGTTTGCTAGCTATGCCTTGGAATTTTGTCCTTCGCTGATCTCCTGCTTCCCCTGGCCCACCAACAGTACCATTTACTGAATGACTGAGCAATGAGGACAAGAGCATAAAACCCAGCTGATTTGCCATTAATTGTGTTATTTTCACTCCAAACTACTCTGGCAGGGACTTTTCTTGAAATTATTCCTTTAGTTGCTGTCCTCCCTTCCCTCTCATTTTCACCATTTCCTGGAGATGTTTCCTTGATCCCTTCCACACTGATCCTCATATCAGGGTCACTTCTGGGGTACTCAACCTAAGGTATTCAAAAGAGATATAGGTTTCTGTATTTGACTGGCAACTCCCCTTTGTCCGCCTTTATGATCTGTCTGCAAGTGTCAATTTCATGAAATTATCTGATCACAACGAGCCTTGAGGACTTGTTCTGGCATTGGGGTAGAAGTCAGCCTCTACCCTAATTTTTTGTAGCTCCCCTAAAAAGAAATGACACTTCTCTTTTCGTGTAGTTCCACATTGTAAGTACAGAAGAGTAAGTTTTTAGTAACTCTAGTCATAGCAGTTTGCTATTAGAAAGTCATCTTTGAAAGGCAGATCTTGGAATTATTCTCCAACCTATAAATTCTGAAGAAGCATGAAGATGGCTATAATGAGCAGGTGACATTTTGTGGAATCAAACAAATTAGGGAAGTGCAAGAAAGTAGTCATAAAAAGTGGCGATGAAGAGTTAAGACATGGGTTGAGTAGTTTGTATGTAATAGAGAAGTAATAGATGCTCAATAAAGAATATTTTATCTATGGGTATGAATCTCTGTACTTCAGCTTTCATGGATACAGGGATTGGAGGGAAACCTGAAGAAGGATTTTTTAAATTGAATTGTTGGAAAGGAAAGAAAAACAGGGTTCAAATTAAAAGTCCTATCTCAAAAGAAGCATGCACTAACATTGAAGGTTAAGAAAGGGTGAAACAGGAAGATTAGTCACATAGATTCTATCCATTCAAACAGCAACACTAGCTGTTACAACAAAAACAGAAATTCTTAGTGTTACAACACAACAAAAATTTATATTTTTCTCATGCAGAATCTCATGCAAATATTCCTGCTCGCCAAATAGCCTACCAGGGGGCCCAATAAAAGATTTCATGACCCTACTTCATATTGTACCAAAAAATAATAATAGTAACTAGTTCTGGGTAGATATCAATGTGAAAGTTAAAACACCAAAACTACTAGGGCAGTGCTTTCCAATTATCTGAGAGAACTTTTTGCAATGATGGCAATGTCACTGCCTGCTAGCCATTAACCACCTGCCACTGTTGGCCACTTAAATATGAGTTGTGCAACTGAGGAAATGAAGCTTTAATTTTATTTAGCTTTCATTAATATAAATTTAAATACTCATGTACAACTAGTGGGTGATACAGTTCTAGAACATGACACAGATAATATTTTTCATAAACCTGGAGTAAGCAAATATTTCTCAAATGAGACACAAGAGAATGGACTACAGAAAAAGACTGATAAATTCAACTTCATTAAAATGAAGAATTTCTGCTCATTAGAAGACTCCTTTAAGAAAGTCAAAAGATAATGTAAATTTGTAATGCAAAAATATGACAGAAGACTAATCCCAAATATATCATGAAATCCTGTACATCAATGAAAAAATGGCCAGAGATTTCAAGAATCTTTATGATAGACATTATCTAAATGGCTTGACATCCTTATGAAAAGTTGTTCAATATAATTAATCATTAGGAAAAAAAGAGAAAACCACAGTGAATCATGTGTCTATCAGGAATCTTAGTACAACAGAACAAAACAGAAACTGACAATACTAAATGTTGGCAAGGACCAGTTGGAATTCTCATTTATTACTAATAAAAATGTAAATTAGTGAAGCCACTTTGGTAAACTGTTTTGCATTTTTGAATAAAGTTTAACATATGACTAGCAGTTCTTCTTGTTTTGTATCTCACAAATTTTGAGTGAAAGAAACAAGAAAGCACACAGCTAATTACATAGACCTTAAAAACTGGCAAAGAGAATTGAGCAATAAAAATCAGGATAGCATTATTTGTGTGTGTGTATGAGAGAGATAGAGAGAGAGAGCTGGGAGATGGTAAGGAAAGACTGAGGCCTAGTAATCACTATTTCTTAGTCAAGATGGTTGTTAACCAGACAAGATTCATGGTAAAAATATTGAACTGTATTCATAAGTATGCAATTTTCTATCTTTAAGTTATATGTTAATGAACTACTTAAAAATCTTTTTAAAAGTTATGAAGCAGGTCTAAGCATGCTGACAAGAGACTCAAAGTGTGAATGACAATGAAAGATCCAGATCAATGATAAGAGGTGTTATTTTACTAGTATGCATGGCAAGGAGATGAACTAGAGGTTGGGTGATCTTGTCATCCTATCTTTTCCCCTCTTGCAGATGTATTTACCTTTTTATGTATTTTGCATGTAGGGAACTCATTTACCCATTTGACAAATGTTATTGAGCACCTCCCCTAAAGGGCAAGTTGTAGTTTGGAAATGCCAGTGTGAAGTAACCAGCTCCTTAATTACTCAGTGAGGGGCAAACCATTTGATGAACCATTTAAATCTTCCATCATCTATTTTTCTTCTCTCCTTCATGGATGGTTCTTAAAGTTATCTTCTGGCTTCAATATTACATATATTTCTGTGTGGTTTATATTAAACGATAGTGCCCAAATATTATCAATTCATGGTTTGTAGGTAAATGATTTTGTGCCCTATCTGTATTGAGTCCTTATCTTGAGCTCAGAGTCCAGCCTTGAGCTGAGACTTCGCACAAGATTGAAGGTGTTGAGAATGAGAAAGTAAACATGACAGGCACATGACACAATTACTCTCATTCCACTGGTGTTTCCTTTCTCACTCAAGAGACAGTGCCCCTCAGGATTACTGGAACTCAACAAATAATGACATAGAGTGACAAAGTTCTTCCTCTTTAAGATGGCTGCTGATCCCCAGTTTCAGGAACTCTGAGATATTTCTATCAGCTGTGTATGTCCCATCACCAACTGCGTGAAGATATTCTACAGATTAAGCTGTTCTCCCCCTAAAATGTAGATTTCTTCCTATATCAAAGACGGAAATAGCATGCCAATAACAGATAACACTGGTACTTACCCATTCTTCTTACTAGGCTAACACAGGTGCAGTTCTATTTTTCTTTTCAATCACCGGGATTCTTTATTATGTGATCTCACCCTGAGGAATGAGAATGTACACTTTTATTCTTGAGAAAGGATCTAGAATGAGAATATCAATGTGTTTTTTTCATGTCTTTTATTCTTAATCATGAAGATTCTCTTCTTGGGAACACTAGGGACTTGATTCCGATGACCTCGTTTCCTTTGCATTCTTTGATGTTTTGTTTCCTTTGCCTGAAGTATATTATTGCAGTGCTAGTGAAACCATGAGAAGACTATATAGCTGAATGGCTGCCCTTTCCAAGTCCAAGGATATGATGGTAGCAGGAACATTTGTTGGCTTTGCTCCTTGGAAGAAGTAGACAGGCTAGCTGCCTGAAGGTGTCTTTTGTTTTCCTAGATGTATAGTCAGGACAGTAGGGTTGGATTAGTCAGTTTATGAATTATTCAGAGATGGATTAACCAGCTGATGGATTATTCGGTCCTCTGTTCCTTTTCCATTTCTCTTATCCTGCCAGATTCCCGCTATTCCATTCCAACATAGTTGCTCTCAAGAGTAACAGGGAGCAGGGAGCAAAGACTCAGTGGTGACTAGTAATTCATAGCGATGATGGAGAATGGAATTGATCTGATAAAGCATGTCCAGCCCTGTGGAGGGGTTGGTGGGGGAGGGGGGCGCGGCGTGAGTCAACAAGAACTCAGGAAGCTATTATTTCAAGGCACACAGGCAACCACTTTGGAAAATAACCAAGAAACCAAAGCAGACACCCAGAATTGGATAGTGAAAAAATCTGTTGTTAAGTACAGTGTGTAGAACTTTAGAGCCTGGGCACCTTTCAGAAAAACTCTTCAGCAGATTAATTCTAGGTTCAACAATGTGTATCTGAGCCTCATGGTCTTTGGGCTGCTCATGGATTTTATTTCAATTAAAATCTCTTGAAGACATACTATATACTACATTTACAAACAATACCAGGATTATTTTCATTATAAGTTATGGTCTCTCCTGACTAACAATAGTAAAAACTATTGAGTCAATTAATAATTAAACATAACAGGAAGTTTACTGTTAGGAATTCCAGTGTTGGTAGAGAACTCCAGAGATGTCATAAAAGAGCCATGATCTGATACTTGTTGTATAACTATCCACTGAATAGTGTTGATATTTTTTTCATATGGTTGAGAATGGCTATAAAGGCTCAAATTCATCATGGTCTCAGAAGCTGGGGTCCGGGGAAGGGGATGAACTTTGCACTGTTCTCTCTTTCATTAGGATGCTAAAATATTTCCAGAACCCCACCCTGACCTCACCTAAAAGGACTCTTTTTACATTTCATTGGCCAGAATTGTATCACATACCTGTACCTAGACCAGTGACTAGTCAATTTAAATGAATTGTCATCATTGGTTCAGATCAGTCAAAATTAATTCCTCAAGTAAGGGGTCATAACCAATGTGATAAAAGCAGGAAATTGACAGCAAGAAACCAGGAACATGAAAATTGTGTCAATAACCAATGGATTCTACTACTTGCTTATTTGCTTTAGGTCTATAGGGTCTGAATCTGCAGATAGATTCTTAAGAGTATACAAGAAAGTAGGAAAAATGAGGCTGAACACTTACTTTTTTTTTTTTTAAAGATTTATTTATCTATGCGTGTCGAACTGGCCAGAGGTGTAGAGGCCTGAGAGGATTCACCAGAGTCAGAATGGGGAGCAGAACAGGTAGATAAAGTTGCACTGCTGAGGGGAGCAAATCGCCGAGACAGGAGAGGTTTGTTGCACCATGTGGTTCACCTGCGGGATCGGGGATCGAACTCTGGCTGCAGTGGCTGTGGCCAGCTTGCAGTGCTGCGCCCCAACTCACAGCGCCAGTAGGGAGGGGCCAATAAATTGTTATTTTTAAAGATGTTGAGATGGAAAATTATTGGTAAACATGGGTGAAAGCTATTTATGAATGGGATCTACTCACTGTTTACCTCTTTATGACTTGTACCAAACCAAAGTGCAAAAGGATACAAGATACATTTATGCTTTTAATGTATCCATCTGAGCTGCTGATCAGGATGGAAGTTGAATCCATATTCTTCTCACTACAATTCAGAGTTTGTAAGGTGGAGTTTAAAATGATATTTAATACTTTAGTTTCTCTTCAGTTCATATAAATCTTTTACCCTTTGAAGTGATCTTTAAGAATACACTTAGATGATCAACATAAATATGGATACTGTAAGATTATTACTGGTAATATCTACCATAGTTATTATATGAGAATGCACATAGTTTTTGTCGGAGACCAAGACCAGGACTTCGCCTCCTGGTCTCGGTCTCCGACAAGTTTTGAAGATTATGGTGATTATTGAAGATTTCCCACTCACTACATTCAATTAGTTGTCAAATATTATCACTTCTACATAGAACACAGTCCTCATGCTTTCCATTTTCCTGTGTCTTTCAGACTAGTAGGCTATATATAAACATGCTGGTAATAGTGATGGTGTGTAAAGAATTTTTCTTATGTTTGGAATAATTTTCTGAATTTCCCAGTTTGAACATAATCACTTATAACCAGGAAAATGGACATGATATATAATAAAATCTGTTTTTCTGAGTTGTTCGTGTGGTTGAGTAAATGCCCACCATTTACTTTGTTCATGTGCATGAATTATTTATTCTTTAGCATATGATGCACCTGTCTCTCTCAGAATAAAGACTTCTGGAAGGCATTATTTGGTCTCCTAAAATCTCACAGAGTCTAGATATTCCAAGCATATCTGCTCAGTAAAAGTTAGTTGATTCTGGTGGAGGAGAAACCAGATAAACTTATCATTACACCCTTGTTAAAGTAAAAAAAAAAAAAACTGAAACAAAAACTAAAATCCTCAAAACTGCAATCCTCAAAATCCCCTATATGACTGAAAATTTCAAAAGACAGGGCATCAAAGAGAATGAAAAGGAAAAGAGAAAGAGAGACTGCAACTTCCAGCTTCTTCAGAATTCACCATTAGGCTTGTCATCAATCCAGACTTTATTTCATTCTCTGTAACTTTCTCCAACGTGGTTTAAATCCTTTTTATACATTATTTCATTAAGTTTCCCTCCTTCTTTTGGACTTTGAGTTGAATCATATCATTAAGAGTCTGGGCAGGAAGTTTCAGAACAGTTGGGCATTGGAATATTACAGCATTTGGAATAATTTATTCTAGACCATTAATAGATACTGCACATCTATTTAGCCTAAAATTTTGACAAAGTCTTTGACAAAAGCTGAGGGAAAGTAATCTCTAGAGGAGGAAGAAAAGACATCTTATTCTAGCTGGCTAGACTAGATGGCATCTTGATTTCCTACCAAGGTCCCCAAATATTGGCAAGTAATGATTTTGGTATAAATTATATGCTTTGATGTGTACAGAGGTTATGAAGCATTTTATACAAAGTAATAATATTAAGTAATTTGATTGAACTAATGGCTACTTCATCTGGCATCTAACGAAATCAACAACACTAAATATGACACACTAACCCTTTTTAGTCTTAAATTCTGGGATAGTCCAAGTTGCTATTTTTGCTGATCTTGGCGAATCTAAGATTGAGTAACTTTATTAGCAACTGTAAGACTTTCAATCTTCAGTTTACAAATTGCATGACTGTTTCCAGATACATAACTCAAGTCCTCCTTGTTCTTATTAACTGAAAATAACTATATCTGACTTTTAAAAATAAACCCTTACCTTGATTGCATTTTCATGGAACCAAAAATATGCTGGTGTTCAATTTTGCGCAGGGACTCACATCCTGGTAGCTGATTATGTGTCGCTGGTATTCTTGACCCCTTTCTTCCCCTTGAAGCTCTCCATGTATAAGAATTATTCTCATCAGAGAAGTAGATTTGAATAGCTATGTTTATATATTTCAGTGGTCACATACTAACCTGGCTCCTTTACAAAAGGTGCTGCAATTTGAAACCAAATCAAAAAAAGCAAAAAATGAAACAGCAAATCAGCAAAGTTGATTATAACTTCTTAACAGTTTTAATATTGAAAATATGATTAATAATAATGTTGAACCTATGATTTAAAAAAATCATAGATAAATGGCCTATGACATAGCTGTGCACTGATTTTGACAGGTCTGTGGACACAAGAAAGGACTAATCTGTTGTGTTGCTTCAACCCTCTGGGGGTCTTGTGAACTTATGCTTAGATGTAGCTATGGAAATAGGATACACGTCTGGACTCCAGTGAATCTTCAGCCTGACCAAGCAGTTTTCCCTTCTACCACTAGAATGAAAACAGTCACAGTCAAATGAGCTGTTCCCTGCATCTTTATTCAACTAAGAGAGTTTTAAATACAATACAAGATGGACCGGGATAGGAGAAGATATTCTCCTGGGCATACCTTTGAAATCTTCTCTTCCCCTCTCCCAGATACAAACATCTTATACATGCAAACATTGATTTACTTTGCTTATCTTTTTAAATAATTGTAACTAACTTGCACATAGTTTTTTTGAAGTGCCACCCATTTTGCCACTTTAATATATTAATAGATTGACCAATGTAAATTTCAGTTAGCCCAATGAATGTTATTTTCCTTCTTGACAGAGAAGGAAGCCCAGATGGTAATTTATGATGTTAGTGTCTGGGTGTTTCTCTCTCTCTACATGACAGGATTCTTCCTTATTCAGCTACAGAGTACAAATGACCCTGGTTTCAGAGGCAAGTGGGCTTGTATTAGAGTTCTGAGGCTTCATAAGTGGCTATAATTTGGCTCTCAGAAAGAAAGGAAGAAAGAATCCTTCTATGTGATTCTAGTCAATTTCCACAGTGTAAATCTTCCTGAAATGACTGATTTCAAGTTGCTAATAGTTCAACAACTGGCCTTGCAAAATTCCTGGAATTTTAATTATCAACTCTTGCAAGATGATATAAAGTGACTCCAGCTCCTTTGAGAGGAGCATAGGCAACTTGGCAGTCTTGTTCAACTCCTGGGTCACTATGATCGAGAACGATCTGTGGTGGCTTTGCATTCCTATGTGTTAAGAAACGGAAATATCCCCATTTCTCATATGCTCAGCTTGCTGTATCAGTAAAATACTCATACAAACAGTGCCACAGAGGTTGCTAAATGGATTAACTATGAGCTGGAAAAGTCAGCAACCTACTCAACCAAACACCTGGGCATTTAAGGCACACACACCTGGATCCCTGTCCTTCAGGACCCTCTCCTACTTCCAAAGTGCTCTCCATCTAGCAGAAATGTGTTGAATGACGGAATGAATGAGTGAATAATTGAATGAGATTAATAAGGAGCAAAAGATTCAAATAGGAAGGTGTGATTTTAGTAAACTTCAGTTAGCCCAATGAATGTAATGGGTAGAAGTATGTGGCAGTGTTTATGTTTTGATGTTTCTGTGATCTCCATAATTTTTTTAAAGATTTATTTATTTGTGCATAAAGAACTGGGGGTACAGGTCAGAGGCTGAGGGGTGGCGAAAGGCTTTACCAGAGACAGAGTGGGGAGCAGAATAGGCAGATGGACGAAGTACACTGCTGAGGGGAGCAGCAGGTGGGTCAGGAGAGGTCTGCCACGCCATGTGGTCTCCTCCAGGGCAGGCGGGGATCGAACTCATGCGGAAGTGGCTTTATCTTCTCAGTGCAGTGCTTTAACCCGCTGCGCCATCAGGGAGGGCCTGTGAACTCCATAATTTTAAAAACCACCTTGCTTCTTCACACAGGAGTATGAATTCAAATGTCAGCAAAACCAAGATTTTGGTGTAAACATTGGACATATGCTGGATGTGAAGTTCATTGAGAGTGGCTGGGGTGAAGGTGGATTCTCAAACGGGCACACAAATGTCCACGTTTGTAGATTTCTGTGCGTCAAATAAAACGTGTTAGACTGGGTTTGGCTGGTGGCCACGCAGCATTCAACCTTTATTTTTGTAGTAGTGAAATCATGAACTTAGGGACTTACACTGGGCTGATTTAAAGCCTGGTTCTGCCACTTCTTAGCTAGTGACCCTCAATTACTTGCAAGTAACTGGTCCCTGTTGCCATATCCAAGGGATTGCAGTGACCCCCAGGGGAAGGAGCGGTAGCAGTGATCAAGAACAACCCCGGCTTGTTGATCCCCAATAACTCATAGGGCAAGAGGTAGGGACTGGGGAACATTTTACTCGGTTCTTTTTCTTTTGCATATAGAGTAGATGGAAAACATTTCTTCACACTATTACTGGAGACCCTCTAGTCCAATAACTCGTTCTCAAGTTTGACTGCCCATTAGAATCACCTAGGGAGCTTTAAAATTGTCATTCCTGATTCCTAGCCTTGACATGTTGGCATTATTGATGGGGTGGGGATGGTGTGGTCTGGGGGTCAGGGTTTCTAATGTGCAGTCAGGGTTAAGAAACAGTCCTAAAAGATGCAATGAGGGAAAAACATGTATGATTTCCAGGGACATTATGTGAATTACCTTTATGTACCTTTGCTGTGTGCTATTTTCTTTAACAAATGAATGCACAAAGGCTGTTTCCACTGAACTTCAAATATTTAAAAAGCAACTATAGACATAAATACTCCGACTCTCTGGTCTCACGTACAAATGCATTTATTCAAACTGATTTCTGTCTCAAAAAAAAGACTTCTTTCTTCACGGGACATATAGAATGCCATGTGGATGTTGCTTTAAATTGTGAATATTCCATCAGTCATTTCACTCTGCTTGAATTCTGCCTGTGCCCTCTGTATGAACTTCCACCAAAAAAAAAAAAAAAAACTTAAGTGTCTCACCTAATTTGCCATGAGGCCGCTTACCTATTTAGGTTAGGGTACCAGAGTTGATGAGAAATTCTTTGGGAAGCCAAGCACAAGTTTTTGCTTTCAACTATTTATAGCAATCAGCTGGCTTTTCCAGTCCCTCATTAGATCAATCATAGCCATTGTCTTACAGTGGAGTGGGAAATCGTTACAGGTGGAAGAAGGCATGATGTCTCTAATTCCGCACAGACCCCCCTAACAGGAAAGCTGCAAGGAATTACAATCAAATAGGAGACTTGTCGGGGGAATGGGGTGGCTTCCAAGGCAGGATTTCTGAAGACTTTCTTGGTGCTGGGTTGAACATAAAATAAAAGGTGGAGTGAAATGACAGTGAACTCCATCTGCAAAGAGAAGGCCACCCTTTCTTCCAGGCCCTGGGCTTTTAGCTTTAGCTGTCATGCCGTTTGGTACTGACACACTTAGATTTGGCGGGGGCTTATCATTTTTACAGCCCATTGATTTGGGAATGTGTTTTACAGGTGGCTGTGCTGGTGGATCCAGTGACCGGGCTTCTGTAGCTGCATGTCTTTGTGGCGGAATCAAGTGTCACATAGGATGGGCTGCTGTGAGTCCATCATTTGGGAAGTTGTTTTTTTCCTCTTTTTGCTTTCTCCCCTGGCCTGTTGAGCAATGGCCGTCAGAAGCCAGCTGAACCCATCATGAAGGGGCAGGCCAGGGGGAAGTCGCTGGAGTCCAGATTTCCTCTTGTGCCATGGACGGGCGCTGGGTGACCCCAGGTGGGGCTTATTGGGCATCCCTCCCACTAAAACCTGCCTCGGAAATCAGTTTATTTGAAGGAGTTAATGAAAGTGCTAGACATTTTCTACCCACTGGCAGAGGGAAAAGTAGTGCACACGTCTGAATAAATAACTGAAAATGGCTTCTCACTGTTCAGGAAGTACAATCAATTTGAAATTAGGATTATGGAAACATCTGCGAAAATTCAAGTGTCATCTCAATTTGGGCTCATTCAGATCCTGTATTTTTCAACTTCCCAAGCAGTGCATTTAAAATCTAATCCTAATTAACACACATAGTTTAATTATAGCCAACAAAATATTCTACAAAAATTGTGTGTGCTGGTTGGGGGGATGGGTGGGGAGGGAGGAGGCGAGGGGGAAGCCAGACAAATGTTCCCTGATTGTAAAAATTCTTGTTTGGTTAATAATATAAATCCTCGAGATTTTAAACACACACTGAAGTTTGCTTATCAGGGATGAAAGTAACATAAAATAGCATAGAGCCTCTTCAGTCCCAATTCTACTTTTATCCTTCCTCCTGTTTCTCGTTAACCTGCAGAGAACAAAGACCTTGTTAATTTGGCTCCTACACTCTCTTTTATGAAAACCTTTGTTTCTTGGTTTATTTTCTTTCTCTGATCAGAAGATAAAGCTTTATGGTGGTGTTTGAGTACAAATAAAGGAATAAATCTGCTTGCATAAAGCAAACTTTATGGTCTGTTGTTTTAGTGATGAGAAGCACCTCTATGGATTTGAAGGTTTAACTGAGAGAAGTAACCAACATGTGTGGATGCTTTCTTGGAAGCTCATCCTAATCAACCAGAGCGCAGCTATCAACCATCTTGCAGAATTATAGGCACGTTCCCCTCCCAAGCCTGGCAAAAGCGGAATGAGCAAAGGGAACATAAATTTGAAAGAAACAAAACAATATCAAACAAACAAGGGGAGAAACACCATCTAGAAGCTCAAAAATAATTTTGATTAAAATTAACTCTGGGAGAGAGCTTGAAAAGTCAAGTTGGTCCTTTTGTATTATTTTGGCTAATAATAAATCTAAGGGGAAAAATAAGATTTTCTTTTTAAAAAAAAAATTATTTATTTATTCATACAGAACTGGGATACAGGCCAGATGTGCAGAGGGTGAGAGGATTCACCAGAGACAGAGTGGGGAGCAGAACAGGCAGATGGACTAAGTATGCTGCTGAGGGGAGCAGTGGGCAGGTCAGGAGAGGTCTGCCGCGCCATGTGGGTCACTTCTGGGGCAGGTGGGTATCAAACTCATGCAGAAGGGGCTTAAGCTTCTTAGTGCTGTGCTTTAACATGCTGCACCACCAGGGAGGGCCTATAATATTTACTTATTCTTGTCATCCTTAAGTAATTAAAATCAGATTAAAATACAAGTTAAATGGAATAACTTTTTTAGATTCTGTTAGCAGGATTTGAGGGTCTCCCTATTGTTGAAAAGGGAAGCTATTCAAATTCTGAAATGTTTACTGTGGTTAATTGTTGTAACGAAATTCGACCCTCAGGTTAGCATTAAACCAGATAAGGGGCCTCCTTGGTGGCACAACAGGTTAAAGCACCACACTGTGAAGTTACCACAGCCTCAGCCACTGCAACATGAGTTCGATCCCTGGTTAGGGAGTTGACCCACATGGTGCTGCGGCAGAGTTCTCCTGAGGCACTTGCTCCCCTCAGCGGTGTGTTTCAGTCAATCTGCCGTTCCGCTCCCCACTCTGTCTCTGGTGAGTGCTCTCGTCCCCACTCCTCTGGCCTGTACCCCAGTTCTGTATGGATAAATAAATTAAAATCAAACAAACAAACAAAACCAGAAAAGGTGTTAGAGAATTTTGTTCAGATATTTCTTCTTAGATTAATACTTCTGTAATTCTCCATTAAAAAAAAGAACTTAGTCTTTCAGACAAAATTCATTTCCTCTTTGATAGTCTGCACACTTGTTTTTAAATGAATTCCAATTATGTTGCTCACTATGATCTTTGAAAATTTAGAACAATGGGGGAGTTTTTGATTGACTAAAAAAAATCCTACGTATCTGAATAGAACTCAGTAGCTTAGAAAGTCCTATCCCAAAATATAAGTATATACTTTATGGGTACATTTTATAGAGTAGAATAATCCTTTAGGTTTTATCTATGACTAAATTTTGATTAAATTCTATTTCCATAGTAGAATGGCACTTAGTAATTTTTTTTTTTTTTTGCTTATTCTTGCTCTTTCTCAATTTTGCTCTCTCCTTTCCTTCTCTCTGTTATTTTAATGTCTTACTCTCCAAACTCCATGAAGGAAGAGACCATTCATGCCTGTCAGAGACTCTGACACAGTACTGATGCATGAAAGAAAGCAATAAGTATAAATAGAAGGAAAGGATGAATTCTATCCATCCATTGATTTCCATAATGATATTAGATATTTGATTTTGGCTGGATGTAGGAAGGTGATTATAGAATCCCACATCATAATCTCATGCTGAAGAGGCTAACAGATTTTATAATGGTGATGGGTGAAGCAAGTCACAAAATAGGGCTAAGAAAGCTGCAATGATTTAGCACTCACACAGATTAGCTATGTGGGATTGAAACAGCAGTGAAGACCTTGACTCTTCTGTTTCTCCAGATAAGCTCTCCTATTTCCTTCATTTACCATCTAGAATTAACAAAGTTTGTTTTCTTACATTCTGAGAGAAAAGAGAAACAGGAGGAAATAAAGTATGAATTGCTGATCACCAAGTAATGGTGAAAGTAAACTGTCATCAACTAAACCTCCAGGTGCTTGTGTTATAAAACTGGACATGCCGAACCTTATAACTCTGGCTAAATACCTCTGCCCTCTGCCAAAGATCAGGATGGTGGTCTTTCAGGTATGCGTCTGCTTCCCTCTTCAATTTATTGAAAAATTAAGCTACTTTCCTTCTCCTTGAGCCCTTTTCCCTTTTATGGGCAAAGCGAAGCAAGAACAGCATTCTGTATCAGTCTAGCAAGGTATTTCACCTTCAGCAAACTTAGTTTCCTCTTCTGGTACATGAGCCTGGGTTTTAGTAAAAACCTAAAGAGATAATGCCTATAAAGTACTCAAAAGTGTCTAGAAACTAGTTTACGATCACAAGTTAAAGTGATTATTATTGTTGGAAATATTTTCATTTTGGTTATAATAAGTTAAAGGCCTGAAAGTGGAAAAAGCAACAGCTGAACGGTACAGAACGTTCTGGACTGAAATATCCCCAATATCTCAAACTCCTTCTAAATCATCTGTGGCTGAAAGTGGTAGGTTCTCGCTGGATCTCGGGTCCTGTTTCTAGCTGTGAGGTGGAAGTCGTTAGCTTGTGGAAAGGGACAGGTTGTTCTGGATTGAGGAAAGTTAGACCAGAAGGGGATAAATGCAACTGTATATCAAGGAAAGGGGAACAGTAATAGTAAAACAGATTTTACAGCCTTCCATAGTTAATATTTATCTAAATACTTTCTGAAAAAACTCAGACACCCAGAGTGATGGAAACAAGACCACTCTTTATCCATAAAGGACAGTCATCTGTTTAACAGGCATTCTGTTATTGTGCTGATCGGAAATTAGAGCCAGGTCCTAAAAGTTATTGTCGAAATAAAGTTTAAGAACATATTTCTAAAACAAAAACTATTAAGAATAATGGATTCCTTTTGTATCAAAATATATAGTTCTGAATCTAAAGTTATATGGTTAACCAAAGCCAGTGTGAAACATATCTTGAGAATTAATTATATTGCTATGGTTATCCTACAAACAAGCAAGCGTTTAGATTTTTGCTATTAACATGGTTGTGTATAATAAGTAGTGAGGTGAAGAGGGATGATCAGATCTTAGGGACATTAACAGGTCATGCTCTCAAAAGATTAAACATAAAAGTGACAAGAAAGAGTGCATGAATATTCAGAAAAAGGTGGGAAAGATTGAACATGGGAAAGTAGAGATATTTGGAACTTCTATCAATACCTTTGTGTGTTTGGGGCCTATAGAGAATTAAAAGACACATTAAAAAGTCTACTGATCTTATTTTCAAGTAAAAAATATCACAGAGTCAATTAGAAACAGAATGTGGTGTGGAAATTTGGCTTATGGTAATTCCACTTAGGGTACATCTGTTGATGTGGCTGCCTGACTTATGGTTCCATTACATCTATGCTGTAACCTTGCTAACAGTTTTGTTCCTTGGCCATAGCTGATTGCTATAAGAAGGGAAACCTTGATGTAGTGGGTCAAAAGAAATTCTCTTTCCAAGGAATTTGAAACATGACCTGATAGACACAGGTGGTGGTTTCAGCAACTGTTTCATTATCAATATCTTTAGATGGCTGTTACATGCTTCCTAACTCATCCTAGGGCCCTGTTCAGTTCTTCCTTATTTCTGTGAAATAGCTAGTCATTTTCTAGTAAATATTCCCTACCCCTTACATTTGGCATTAATTTACCAGCCTTTGTCTGCACCAAACAACCTTGTGTGATTTATTATGTACGTCCTGTTGCTCCCCAATGCTGGTGGGAAGACAATCATGAAGTCAAGAAGATTGGCCAGCTAATATAAAAAAAGTTGTTGGTTAGCTAAAGTAAGCTAACTCCATGATTTATAAAAGCAAAACAAACAAAACTCTGTGTAATAGCTTATTTCAATTTCTAAGTTTAGCGAAAACAAAAGAGTGTATCATGATTTACAGTGTGGACCCTGGAGTTTGACTCTCAGTCCTGTCAGTTACTATGTGTCCATAAGCATTTATACTCTCTACAAGCTTGACTCCCTGTCTGACAGTAATGGAGAAAATAGAGGGTTGGAGCGAGGGTTAACAGAAGGCATAACATAAGATACTTAACTTTTGATTGTACTCCATACATGTTGGTGATTTTATGGTTTTTGACTTAAATTATTGTACCTCAGAAAACAGGCAGGATCACCATTCCTTTTTTCATTTTATATTTTGAAAAACTGAAGCCCTAAAAGATAAAATGACTATAAACCATCAACCCACTGGACTAGAAACGTTACCAAAGTTTGAAGTAGGGCCGGGATTCCATTAAAAAAGAAAAAAAAAAGACATTCAACAAAATAGCAATTTACACATTTTTAGAGTGCCCCATATCAAAAAGACCAGAAAAAAAACAAGTGTTGGTGAGGGTGTAGAGGAAAAGGAATCCTTTTATACTATTGGTGGGACTATAGAGTGGTTCAGCCTCTATCAAAATAACAGTATGGAGGTTTTTCCAAATAATAAAAATAGATCTACTACATGATTCAGCAATTGCACTCCTAGGTATGTATCTAAAGAGTGCAAAATCACTAATTCTAAAGGACTTATGCCTTCCTGTGTTCATTGCAGTACCATTTATAATAGCCAAGTTGTAGAAACAACCTAAATGTCCAAAGACAAAGGAGTGGATCATAATAAAGTGGTATATACATACAATGGGATACTACTCGGTCATCAAGATAAAAATTTACTCTTGCCATTTGCAAAAAGTTGGATGGAACTGGAGGGAATAATGCTAACTGAAATAGGTGAAGGAGAAAGACAAATATCAACAATTTCACTTATATGTGGAATATAGAGAACCAAAGCAAAAGGGTCAGATAAAACCAAACCAAAAACAAACCCTAGAAAATTAACTCTAGGATTGAGGGGAAATGGGAAAAACAAGTGGGGAGTGAGATTTAATGGACTATGGGAGGATTGTGGCACCTGTGGGTAGGTGTGGTGTGAGGGTGTGATTCTGTGTCTATGAATCACAAGCGGGTTGTAAACCAATGTTTGCTCAATAAAGAAAAATGTTGAAGGCATTCAAAAAATTTTATTGAATGACTTAAAATGTGCTAGGCTTTGTGAATTCAGTTCCTCTCCTTGATAAAATTTATAGTTTAGGATGGGGTCCACTCACCATCATCTCTAGGACAAATCCAGCCCCTTCTTCCCTCTCAGCTTTTGTCAATAAAGTTTTATTGGAATCCAGCCATGCTTCTTCTTTAGTATATTGTCTGTGTTTCTTTTTTGCTACAGCAGCAGACATCAACTGCAGTAGAGACTATATGGTCCTCAAAGCCTAAAGCCTAAAGCATATCTGCCTGTATAAAAAGTTTGCCAATTTCTGATCTAGTGGATCGTTGATTTATTGATTTAGAAGAATGTTCATTAATTATAAAGGGTTAATTCAATAAGAAAAAAAAACAACCTTGAAATGTAACAAGCTTTAACGTTTAAAGTATCCATTGCACCCAATGAATGCCCTTTCCTCACTTCCTAAAAGAATTTTTTTTTTCAAGTAGAGGAAGTTAGAAAATGGTTTCTGATGGAGCCTCATTTCCTCTGCATTGTCTTCAACATTTAATCCTGGATTATCCCTCATACCTAGAGCTTTATACACTGTCTTTGCTTTTCTAACTAGAGAGACGAAACAATGTCATGTTACTCAACTTGGCTAAGTTACAAAATTTCTCAACAGACACACCCTATGGAGTACAGCTTAGAAACTGCTTCCTTAACATTCACTTCCCAGGAACAATAAAATCACATGCCCACATTCATTTCATCTGTCCAATACTTCAATCATTTCAACTTTCCAGTTTCAGAATTTTGAGTATGTTTATACTCTTATTTTAATATAATCTGGTTAACTGCTTTCACTTTTTTATTCCAAAATGTACGTGACGAGGGGACATGACAGTATTGTCTCTAAAATAAAAAAGACTATTCTACAAAGGATAGTTGAGTCCAGTAGTGTCATTACCTGGTGAAGTCAACCTAGCCTTGCTGGCGGGGGGGCGATGAGCGACCTTGAGCACAGAAACTACTGATCTAAAGATCTGACTTCCTAGCTAATCTCTGTGACATCCCTCTGGAATACTTTGATTTGTAGAAGGGACGCAGAGCAAAAACCATGACAGATGGGCCATGTGGTTCAGATCCATGGAGCATTGGTCTCTGACTGCAAGGGATCCCTTGGACTTGTTTTTTTGATGAAAGGTGGCTTGGGTTTTAAGCCTTGTTGCTTACAAAAGGAAAGCTTAGAGTAGACACAGAAATTACCACTAGCAGAAAGTTCTGAAGCCTGTGATGTACCCAGCTCATGCTTTTGAAACCTCGTGATCTTTAATTTCTAGTTGACTGGCTCATGTAAGCTGCTTGAGGGGCAGGTACCCAAAAAAAGAGTGACAGTGGAGAAAACAAATGCTCAGGTGTCTCGTGACACTTTAGAAAAGATGATGGTGAAGACCAAGCTCCTGTAAAGTTTATATGCAGGGATTGAACATTGTTGGGGGCAGCAGAGGAGGGGAGGCAGCTTGACTCCGCCCATTCATGGTGAATAAAAGTGTTCCAAAGTTGGCATGTGGGGGAGTCACCACCAGGAAACAGCCAAATTAATGTGCTGTCATGAGTTGACTAGATTTATAGGGGGAAAAAACCCCTGAGAAGTAGAAACGTGATGATTTAAGGAATGCAAAGCCACCAGGAATAAAAACGTAAATCAAAATTAGGATGCCATATTGTGGAGTGTCAGATAAATTCGAAGACTGTTACATTTCAAATTAAAAAAAAAATGACAAAATCTCCTTAACATTTTGATGCTGAAAACTATATATCAACCTTTTCTTAGTCCTTTGGGTCTATTCCCCATTGGTCTTGGTCTTGCTACGTAATCCTAAAGATATTTTGTCAGTGGGTAGGAAGCCTAAATTCACTCCATTTGAGCACTCAGTTTGGGGTGCACTGCTTTGGTGGATGAAGAGAGAGTTGAGCTTACACTGAACACCACACGGCACCACAGAGAAGGCAGGAGCTCATGGGTAGTGGTGACTGGAAACCAGCAACAGTCAATCCAACTGGAAGAAATTCAGCACCACTGAAGAACTTTCTCGCATGATACTCCTTGTGCGCATCCCCTCCTGTGCCTTAAGTATCCTGTTTAGGCTTTTATATAAATGTCAAAATAAATTAATCAAGGTTCTATCCTGCCTTTAGTTGAGATATTCAGTGTTTCTTCAGTTATTTGCTCACTCTTGAGTGGGAACAGAATAGATGTTACAGATGTGGCTGCTTTCTGTCACCTATTGCTCCCAACTCTGACCTCCTGCTCCCCCCCACTCCCGGCCCCTCTGGCTTCCCAGCATCGCCTCTCCAGCAGCTCTACCTTTACTAATGAATGTGCTTTGCCTCCGAATGTGGCTCCATTTTTACTTCATTCTCCAGGACAGTGTGCTGCAACGCCGGAACTTCTCTGTGCTGTTCTCAGCTCACCTCGAAGGACTAGTGATGGGGTGAGGTGAGGCTCTCTTGAGGAGCACCGCATCCTCAACACTGCCAAGGAGGGAGTGGATGTTCCTTCCCAAAGGTCTATCACGGGGAGCCCTCTCTTGGGGGTTTCTCCCCTGGCAGCCCAAAGGCTGTGGCCTTACCATCTTCCCTCACTTTCTCCTTCCTTCAGGAGACCCACTTCCAGTTCAGTTATTTTGCCTCCCATCAAAATCCCATAGGGACACATGTACACTTTAACATCTTACTAGATACGCTTGCCTTGTTAAGCTGCAAGCATATCTAGTATTTAGTCCCTCTTTGTCTCCATTGCCCTATCCCAGACCAGAATTGGAAGTACCCTCTGAGTAAGAAAACCCTGTGTAACTTTACAAGTTAGAAAAACTAGTTACCATACTAATAATATTAAAAAGGGAATCAATTTTGCTCAAGCTGGATCATACAATTATCTCTTAGCTCAACCCTCTATAAACAGCCCTCAATAAAACAGCACATTTGATGCTTTCCTCTCATTAGTTAGATTCAAAAACAAACACTGGTTCAAGGCTATGGAGCCAGGCCTATTATCCCTACTGCCTTTGATAAGTGTGTGACCTTGGGGGTCCCCTTGTCTCTCTGATCCTCAGGCTGCTTGCTCTTCTGTAAATAGAAAAGGTAGCATTAAACCAGCATTTTCCAATCTGTGTTCTTCATATGTTACTTTGGCAAGATGTTAATGGGTGTTCCAGGGAAAATGTGTTCTGGGGTTGACTCTCAAGTACTGCTCACTTTCAACAAGCCTGAAAAGGTTCATTTGCTGCAGGACTTCACAGTGGCTATACAGGAGACAGATTATGTGGCAGTTCCCAAACATATTTGAAAACCTCCCCTGGCCCCCCATTGAAGTGAGAAACCTATGAATATCTTGCAGAAAGGCTGCGTATTGAATACTGTCATTCTGGAGAATAATTAAGATGAGTCATTTCATCCTTTCCATGCTCACATTCAGATATAATTGTTTCTACCTATTCAGCCCCAGTAAAGCAATACCAAGTCAGCAAAAATGGTTTTTATCTCTTTCTTTTGGTCAATATTAAAAAAAAAATTGCTGAAAATTTGCTCACATGAAAAATTGCAAAGCTGGGAAGTTTGTCAACATGGCAGAGCTGTGTGGGGATGGGCTCGGTGTGACCCATTGTCTACCTTGTGGAGTGGCTCCCTTGCAGTTTGGGGTGCCCATGGGGGGCAGTGTTTTAATGAAAAGATAAAGGGGCCAAAGTTCTTGCAAGGTTGGGTTATGCACCTTGACTCAGAGCTACTCTCCACGTGGTAACTCAAAATCTAAACTTTTTTTTTAGAGTGATTCAACACATGTATTCGCATTAGAATGAAAAAAAAGCCTCTTTCTAGATTTTTTTTATTGCAAAAATATGGGTAAAATGATCAAAGTAGACTTTCTGGTGGGTGGGTGGATGAGGAGTGCATATACTCTCTTGTGGGACTGATTGAGAACACAGTGTGCTAGTGGATAATTCAGTACTAATTAGAGGCCAGGATCAAGGGTATGTTCTGAAAAGCATTTTGAAGCTGTAGAAGAAGCTGGCACACTGTAAAACCTTGACTTAATACCCGTGACAGAGCCACAGAATTAGACTCCTTTCTCTCATTCTCTTACCAGCACACCTGTATCTAATGCTCTTTGGCCACTAGAATTCTCCAGGCTCCAGAAGACATCTGCTTTTCTCAGTTTATGGTGTGAAGACTCCGATGGATGCTGTGATGTCCCAACAGCTGTCTCTTCAGGAACCCCCATAGCCGGGACCACCATCAGTAAATGTCCCGCAAAGGACATTTGGTCCTATGAAGGAACCACCTTGGCTGAAGAAGGTGGTCTCACCGAAGGCCAGCTGCAGTCAGGGACAGGTAGATGAAGGGATAAAGGCTTCTGTGCCTCTACTTAGAGAGACCCTACAGTACCCTGGTGTCAGATTCTGTGGTACTGACTCAGGCCTCTGCTGGGACAATATGGCAGCTTTCCTCTTCTCTTTCCCAAATCCTGCTTCCTTCCCTCCCAACCCCCACAGTTTTTGATCTTAAGAGCTCTTTGTGCTAATCTTTGTCTTCGACTCTTCATCACAGCATCCCATACAATGGAAGCTTAATATACTCCCAATTGTTGGAGGATATTTGTGTTTTAAAGGAATCCACTGGTGTTAGGGTTATGTTTAACTTAAAAGAAAGACTTACTGATGGTTCAATTGCTTCACAGTGTGACATCTGGAAGGGAGTGGGAGAGCGGTGATTTATGTATATATAAAGGGAAGGAGGCTTTCATTTTTTTTTTTAATCATTAGTGTATTTTATGTTGTGTTTAAATGTAGTTTCCTAAGTGGAAATAAAAACACATTGTTCTGTTTTCTTCTACAGGTTCAGATACTTTGCCAATGGCAATTCCAGTTGGAATTGACTTTGTGTGATTGATTTTTCCATTTTTATAAAGTACAAAAAGTGAGGTAAAATTAAATATATGCTGTTTAGGTATAGAAACATTTATGACAAACTAAAGGGAATTTATTTATTTAAAATTCAGAGTTATTCTTCTGTGAGTTAGTGGCGGGAGAAGGTAAGATGAAAAATAAAAATATTACTGCAGCCAGTGGAGATGATAACACTCTAAGAGTTGCATTGGGCTATATACCCACTCATTATAATTTTCTATATTCTGTGCATGTACTATATATACTCTTTAGTGTATCGATACAATCTATTTTTAAGAAAGAGAGTAAGAAGTAGAAATTGCATAGACTAACAACTCAACTGTTTGCTGTAAAGGCTACCAGAGAAATGGCCAGTAACTGGACTGGAATGTGGAGGTCATGTAAGATTATAAGACATAGGCTATTGCGACAAAAGTGTATGTGGATACAAAAAATCCAGCAGGAAAAGAAATATTTTAAATGCAGAAAGAGGAGGGGCATTGGGCAATGCAGAAGCCATGTCCTGCATTCTTTTGCAAGGTACATTTCCTGGGTTATAACTTTTGCTTCTATTATATCTTTGCTTCCTTGGAATTGCTTGTTTCATCTATTTATTCATTTGTGTTTACTCAGAAATTTTATGAGCTCCTCCTCGGTGCTAGGAGCTCATGCATAGCTCTATCAGCAGTGAATTTGTTTCAAGCTCTATGCTCTCGAGCTTACTTACGGCATCAGGTCTTCGTGCTGGCTGTCCTTGTCCTTCTTAAGTGATAGCACAGCCACTCTCTGTGAACCAGGCCCCTTACTGGCTGGTTCTGTTGCTTTTACCTTCTCCTGGGCTCTCTGACGTCTCGAAGCCCTTCTCTGTCTCAGGCCCACTGCAGTTGCAGTCCTTTAGCCTGGGGTTCTTCCCTGATTCTCTCAGGATTCTTCCAAACTCACTTTCTCCATCTTTCCGACTTCATCTCCCAACTCCATCTCCACCATTTAAATTTGATTATCCTTCTCTTGTTCATAGGGCTTTGATTCACAATCACTTGCTGTAGTATGACAAAAATTTCAAATCTGTGTTTACTCACCAGTCTCTCTGGGGAAATAAACAAACTCCACCAGAGTGGGGCCCATGGCCCTCTGTGTGATTAGCTAAACTTTCACCTGGAAAATGACCAACAGACAGGCTGCAGTCTCCAAATCGCTGCTACTCCCATTTCACACTGGAGACCGAACCGGACTTGGAAGGGGAAGTTGGATGTAAATAAGGAATTAATTCTTAATCCAGTTTTGTTTCTATTATATAGTACAGGGTTTGGTTAGTGGCTACTCAGCACTTTTATGAAAAATGAACTAGTTGTCAAATCAGAGCTTGTTAAAGTTGGAAAGGACCCAGGAAGGCCCAGTGGAAATATCTCTAGGGTAGAGAATGACAGACAGGGGGAAAAGAACAGATAGTGCAAAGCTAAAAACAACTATTTACTAAGCACTTAATATGCATTAGCCCTGTGCTAAGAGCTTTACCTGCATGACCTAATTTAATCCTTTTGAATTTCCCAAGAGAAGGATCTATTAGCCTTATTTTACTATTCAGGAAACTGAAACTCCAAGACGATGTATTTTCCTGAGATCAGATACATACTAAGTGGTGTTACCAAGACCAAAATCAGGCTGCGTGACCCTAAAACAGTGTTTTCTCAACTTTATTGTGGGGACAGCTCTCCTGGGGATTCACAGAGATGGAAATTTGAATTCAGCCTTCAGTCAATCCAAGATTCTGCACTTAGAACAAGTTGCTGGTGATACAGGTGTGGCTGGTCCTTGAGACATGGTGGAACCCTGATTTATCTCAGTGCTTTCAAACTTTAATTTTGGGGTCCTTGGGAAAATTGCAATTCTAATCCATTAGAGCTGGAACTGGACTTAGAGTTCTGAATTTCTTGTATGTTCCCAGTTCAGGTGGATTATACTCACAACAAACCATACTTAGAGCAACCAAGCTCTTGGTACCCTAAATTCAACGTGCCCACTAGAAACAGGCTGAGACGGGTGTTAGAGCTTGCTGGAGACTGGCAAGGCAACCCAAAGGCATGTGTGTACCTAGCATGGCAGCCAGCCTCCTCCCTCCCCACGTTTCAAAGCAAGGTGATGTCACCAACTCTAAAAAACCCAAAGTTCATAATGAAACTTGTAATCAGGTGAGTCTTGTTTTGTTTTGAGTCCATTCACACTGTTTCTCACAGTCGCTCACTCGGTGACTTCAGGGGCACTCTAGGGGGTGAATTCTGGGAACTCTAACTGATCTTTCAGGTTTACATCAAGTGGGTTTGCTCTCCTCAGAAAACATCACTTGCTTTCTTGTAAATCTGCTCCCTTGCTCAGAGTGGGAACCAGGCTTTCCTCACTGATGGATACTGGGGCTGGGGGTGGGAGAGGGGGTCGGGGAAGGACAGGAGTCCGCAGCTCGCTCTGGTCTCAGCGGCTCCTGCAGCGGGATGCAGAGAAGATGAAACAGGTCACAGCCCAGGCAGACACTGGGAGGCTGGTGAAGCGCTTGAGCCTCACCCCCGGATTCTGGGCACAAGGTCCTGACACTCGGTTAAGAAAATAAACAAAAGAGTTGTTCAGACCTCATCTGATTTTTCACTGGAGTCTCTCTCTCTCTCTCTCTGAGTAAAATGGATTCTCTTGAAGAATGAGGCAGACACAGTGAAGAGCACTGGCCTTTAGTATTTAGAACCCACGGAGGAGAGACCCCCCCACCCCCACCCCCGGGATTGGCTGGAAGGAAGTGTTTCCCACCTGATTTCTGGCTGGAAAGAAAGAGAGAAAGGGGAAGACTATGGAGTTCAAAGGCCAGTGTTTCAGTTCTGGCTTCGTCACTGATTAGCTGTGTGGCGTTGAGAAGCCAGTTTATTACCCACTTTAAGATGCTGCCCATTTGGAAATGCGGAGTATACCTAAGGGCCGATTACAGCACGAGGATTAGTAGCCAGGCTATAGACAAAGCCCTCTGCCCCTGGAGCTTAGGGAGCGCTCCATAAAAATGAACCCTTTTCCTGTCCTCTTCTTTCCTCTTTCCTTTCTAGATTCCAAACGCCATAAGCAAAAATGATCAGACTCTGCAAAATGGCAGTTTCGAAGTGCTTTGTGCCAAGGTCCATTTGGGTTCCAAAATCCTCCCGTTCCACTGCTTATTTCTGTGCTCTTGCCGTCTGACGGGCATCTGTGCGTCTCTTTGATTGCACACTGCTGTCAGTCAGCGCGCAGGCAGACACACCAACAGATTCTGTTACCACAGCTGATTGTATAAGTCTGCTTCAGCCTCCTTCGCCGAAGATTCCTCTCAGACCCCGAAGGAACCGTGCTCCTGGCCAACTTTATTTTAAGAAATTGCTTGCTGTATTTATAAAGAGACCCTTCCAAAAGGTTTCCCAGCAGAACTTAAGTGGTGATTTTGCGCAAAAGAATTAAAACTGAGGTTCCAGCCGTGTCGTTAATGGAGGCCTGCCACATGTATGGTACACACAAGGCAAGGCCTTAATGTTTTATTAGATTGGAATCGTTTCTGGCACTTAAACATTTTGATGAAATTTGTTCAATTTTCTGGGTGTGTTTTAGATGGAAAAATTAAATGCTTTTTGGCAGTTCTATTAAATAGACACCGGCAACATCTCTGGATAGTTTAGTGCTCAGAAATCAGTGATACAGCATTTTATTTAATCTACCAATCGAGAGTTGTATTGTAGTGGTTTTCCTCTCTTCTGGGTCTGCGCGGTTCTTAGGATTACCTAGGAGTAGGAGGAGGAAACCTGCAGCGCCAGCTGGCTTTTAGCTGGGAAGAGAAGGCTATAGGAAACTACGCCAGGTCCTTGTATGAATTAGTAAAGGGCATCACATCTCAGCAGATGTAACTCAACTGGTCAAGAAGAGGGAACCAAGCCCTGAGTCCCACAAAGGTGCTGCCAGCCTTCTTGTTCAGTGCACTGACTGAGCAACATTGTTTAGGAATTCCAGGGTGCACCTCTCCTCACTCAAATCAAGAAGGTGCCTCTGCTTTGGGCTTTCTGTTCCTTCTTTTTTAAGGCATTAGCCTTTGAATGAATGGTTTCCCCCATAAGTTGGCCATGCACATTATGACCTCTGTCCCTCCGCTCCTGAATGCACAAGTGCTTATTGAGTGCCTCCTGTATTCATTGCACAAGTGCTTATTGAGTGCCTCCTGTATTCATGAGCACTTATTGAGTGCCTCCTGTATGCGTGAGTACTTATTGAGTGCCTCCTGTATGCACAAGTGCTTATTGAGTACCTACTGTATGCCAGCACTCAGGAGATCTTTAGTAAATGTGGTTTGGTTGAGTGTGCATTTATCTTGCTCAAGTGAGTGGAAAGGTCATGATATAAATGAACCTAGTGCACTGTGGGTCCTGAAGATGACATTTGTCATATTGTGAGACCTTCCTTCCTCCATCTTTTTTGCATTGCCCCAGTTTCCTGGCAGGTGTTTGTTTCATAGTGTCAACTACAGGGTAACAGTTCTTTGTTGGGAAATAAAGACGCAAGTGTTTACACAGGATGACTTTACCACTTAGCTAGGGGAGGGTATCATGGACACAGTGCATGGATTTGAAAGGCCACCTATGTTCCTCAGATTTCCCCTTTTCCCAGCGCCACCCTGGAATTCATTCGTTAGGCTTAACTTTGGGTCACTGGCAGCTAACTTTGGGTTGCTCTCCTGTTGCATTGATCTTGCAAAGTGTTTTCCGTGGGTTTCCCATTCATCCTTTCAAATTAGAGAAAGATAAGGAGGGAAAGTCAGAAACCATGGTCGGCAAAAAAAAGCAGGCAAAACTGTACAGAAACCAGGAATTTTCTGAAAATTTTTGTAAAATGTATGTCAGCATGGAGGACACATTTAAGATCAAATATCCAAATGGCTGATGACAGAAGAAGCTGTACAGGGGCTGAGAACTGGCCAAAGCAAAAGTAGAAGACCTCTGAAAAGCACTTAGTCAAAGTTAATTCTTGATTTTCCTCTTTGGGGTGTGCTGGGCCGTTATTGAGCTTGGGAAACCCCTATTGCATTTTTGAGGTTCCGGGACAAGGCACAATTGTCTTTAGCCAGTGGTTCTTGGTCAGTCTACACATTCTAGAACCCCTGACTGCCTCTGTTTTATTCTATCCTGATTTTTACACCCTCTCAGTTGCCCTCTCCACTTTTCTCTCCACCCTGCTTCTGGCCGCATCTACTATTCATGAGTCACGTCTGTGGGAGGAGGAACTAGGAGGACCCAAGAATACAAGAGAATCTTTCATCACAGGATCACAAGCTGCTTTAAGCAAGAATTAATCCTCACAACTTCCCTGTGAGTTTAGGAAGCCTATTAACACCTTTGCCATCCTAGGGGTTAAGTAGTTAAGTGTCTTTCTGTCAGGCCTCCCAGCGTGGAACAGACTGGGCTTTCTGACTCCTTTCAGCATTAAGGGGCTCCCCTCAGTGTGCCTGTTGTCCTCCACAGAGCCCCTGGATGAGAGAAACTGAGCCTGGCCTAGGGAAGTTCACATGGAGTGCAAACCCCACGCGTCCTATTCTTTCCAGTAGTAAAGCTCTGACTTGCAACCAGAGATCCTAGCACTCACCCTTCTCTGACGAGGTACTGTTCTTTGAGGCACATTTTCTTCTCTTGTGAAATGAAACAATTGATGTGATTGGCATAGAAGAAGGATAGTGTGTGGCTGTGAGAAACTCTCAAAAGCTCACCCTTCCCGAGTGCCTTTCTGGTTGTGCCAAACAACATAAATGTAAGGACCAAGCAGAGGTTTGGTGGATACCAGAGGGTCATTTTGGAATCACTGGAAAGAAAAAAGAATCATGAGCAAAATTTCACAAATGAGACTATGGAAGGTATTTTGGGGGCACATGGTTGAAAATTACTTACCAAAAATGATTTACTGGAAGGGAATACCCCTATAAAATCGAAATGATTTCTTTTCTCTTTCTTCCTCATAACCAAATTCTTTAGCCCATCATAAAACTTATCTTACCCTCTGTTCCTCCCCCAATTTTAAGGAGATATCATAAGAGAAATGACCAGTAGCAGAGGTACTGCTGAGTGGAGATAGGAAGGATTCCAAGAATTAGATAAGAACGTGGAGACAGAGAGTGTAGAGAAGGGAAATAAGGGGATGAGGGGATGAGACACATGGCAATAGCTACAGACCTCTTAGGATATTGCCCTGTGCCAGGAGGGGAAGAGGGAGACGGGTTGTTGTAGCAGATAAGCTCTGCAGTTGTCATTGGACTCTACACCAGTTCTACAGCCACCTAGAAATTCATCACATGACAAATGTTTATAGTGGGACCTAGATATATCCATGAAGATTAGTGGGTTTGACTCTTAAGCATAGAAAATCAGGCAGGGAGTAGCTTAAATGAGCAAATGCTTTATTTGTCCCATGCTAGAGAAATCTATAGGCTGGCAATCCCGGACTATTGCAAGGGCTCAAGGAAGTTCTCAAAGCCTTAGCCCCCTTCCAACTCCCTGCCTGGGAAACTTCGATACAGGCATTTGCACTTAAGATGGCTGTTACATGTGCAGGCATCTTATACACACAGGCAGAATAAAAGCAACAGGGACACATAGAGAATGGAATTTTACCTGGGAATGGGGAAGCACAGAACTGTCTAGTCGCCCTCTGCATTCCTCTTATTGGCCAGAGTTGTGTCATACGGCAACTCCTAGCTGTAAGGGAGTCTGGTTTGAGCAATGTAAACTCCTCCGTCTATGCTGATACATCTTCAAGAAAATCCACATTGCTCTATTTAGAACTGCACTGTCCAGTATGGCAGTCATTAGGTGCACGTGGCTATTTAAATTGGAGTTAATTAAAATTAAAAATGTATTCCCTCAGCAGCACTAACCACATGTGGCTATGGCTGCCATATTAGACACTTCACTTCAATCTTCTCAGAAATTTCTACTTCATGGCTTTATATGTGAGGAGTTACCACATCTTCACACCAGAAAACAGACAGCATGAAAAGAGCTCACGTGATTGGAACTGTAGATGACGGTAGAGGGATAGAATATTTGTTGTTATTGGCAGCAAAAGATCTAACAAAACTGGTATACAATAATGCTCTGTTCTCTGGCCATCTTCAAAAATATCTGAGGTTGTTCTTCAGGTTTGGAAGATAAAACTAAGTTGATCTTTTTCTTCACATCATTGATGGACAAGGAGCATCACCTTTCTCCTAAATGATCACGATGAACATATTTTGGATTTGATTTTCCCTACAGTAGGTCGGTCCAGTCTTTGGAGTCTCTGGGAAACTGAGGGGAGGGATATGGTTCGACTCCCAAGAACCACTCAGTGCTATTTGTCTAAGCATTAGAGGGAATTACTCTGCTAAGTCCTGACAACTTGAATGCAAGTTTACCTCTGAGAGTCTATTTCCCTTTCCTTTAGCACTTCAGCCTCATTGCTCGTATGGTATCTTGTGTGGCATCACACTGGATGCACATCTGTCCACAGGCTTATTTTGTTGGCTTGTGATGATCGGCTTGAATTTTCACTTTATTTTGAATATATGAGCTTAACTCCCGTTTTTCATGGTCATGGATACAATGAAAATCACAGGCTTATTTTTCTCCCAGATACCTTGAACTGAAACAATGCTACCAACACTGTGTTACATGCGTTACATTTATTTTCCTCTGCTGGTTCTTTTTGAAATGGCAGCCTAGTTCCTATCTGGGAATCAATGAATCCAGCCCTGCTAGGAGTGAGGTTCTCCTGATAAATGCTGTATATGGTACCACAGCAGAAAGTTTTGCTCTTCCAGCTCTGGTTGAAATTAATTACCCATCTTGCTTCCCTTCTCATTTGTCTTCATGCCTGGGAAAGTGATGGGAAAGCCTGGTCTTCTTTTTGTGGTTCCAGGGCAGAGACAGTTACCAGTAATTAAGGACGCAGGGTCCATTGTAGCTTTTCCTTGGGAATTGTGAACCCAGGGAACAGGGACCTGCATGAGGCTTCTGTATGAGGCTTCTGTAACTCCTTCTCTGAAGTGGGGGTCCTTTTGGCACCCAATAAGTAATAAATAATAATGATAAGTAGTCTTGGCTTGTCCTTTCCAGAATAGTGCCTTGCTTTTTCTAATTTTGTAAAATGGTTTCCTGATGAAGTAGAATGTCCATGTCACCATCACAGAAAATGTGGATTGGTTTTCAATGAAATATTAATGATTATCAACTCATAGGCTTTTCCGTTGTGTGGGCCAAAGGGAAAAAAGGAGCTGAATTTCATGATAATAAGTTAAAATATAATTGCTTCAGTATTAATTGTGAGTGACCTAAGTTTTTGTTTGTGTGTTTGTTTGTTTCAGCTTTTCTCACCTCTCCCTATTGCTCTTCTGACTGCCTTCATTTTGGGTATTTTCATTCTTTAGTAGAAAGACAGAGTAGCACATGGTTGTGATTGGTGGGATTTGTGGTGCTAGAATGAACCAGAAAAAAAAATCCTATCTCCACCACATCTTAGTTTCCTTTTATTAACTTTGGGGGAGCTATTGTCTATACCTATCTGTACAATGGGGATAATAATACCACCCAATCATAGGTTTGTGGTGAGGGCTAACAGAAAACTGGGTGTGGAACGCCTTGACATACTGGTCTGGTACATAATAGCCCCAACAAAATTCATCCTAGAGTTGGAGGGGCCACAGGGAACAACCCAAATCTAAATCTGCCAATTTGGCTCAAGTTAGCCACTAGGGTGAGAGATGTTATGGAAGATCTTGTCACATGGAGCAATTATAATGAGATTTGGGGATTATCTGTGTGCTTTCGCTTCCTGCCTTCTTCTGTTTCCTGATACTCTTTGGGAGTTTGTTCTGCTGACTCAGGACTTGTGCTCTGGAATTTTCTCCTCCACCTTTGCTGACACTGTCAGAATTATTAAAAAAACAAGTGGACTTTCATCCAGGATAGGGAATTCAGGCAGGAAGCACCCATTAGAAGAGGAGGTCCCCCTGAGCTCTGGAAGCAATGGGTGTCACCTCTGGAAGCAATGGGTGTTGGGCTTTGGAATTTCAGAGGGCTGGGCTCTGTCTTCTTTCCTCAGCAACTGTCACCTGCAGCACCAGAACTGCTCCCCCTCCGATGGCTGTGTGTGGTCTTATCTGCAGACCCACAGAAGGCTGAGGTAAGATGGAGCGATAAGCAGGAAGTACAGCGGAATTTCATTCCTGGAAAAAAAAAAAAAAGAAAAGGGACCTTGGCATGAGTAGCAGAAGAGAGGGTTCGGGATGTTAATCACTGCTCCTTTTATCAGACAGCTTTATTAAGATCAATGTTTTTTGTTGCCAAATTAGAATGGACCTAGAGCGAACTTCCCAGCAGTTATTAACACAAGTCCACATTTGCTGGAAGGATTGGGTACCTCCACGTGCTCAGCCATAGCTGGAAGTTACACAATATCTATATCATTTTTCACAGCTTTGTCATTAGCTGGTAATGATTTGATTATTTTGCAGATGAATCACAGTATAAATCTCTTTCACAAACACTACCTCCAAGTATTAATCAAAACCATTAAGGCAAAGCAGTCGGTGCAAATTAAAAAATTTGCATGTCTAAATTAAAAATTACAGTAATACATCATAAATAAATCTTTTAAATTCTCTATGGCCTCTGTGCACATCCTTTCTTTGGTGTGTGTGTTCTATAATGAGCCACGAATACCCAGCTTTTCTCTTTCTCTCTATTTTATGTTTATTTGAACAGTATCTGATTTTAAAGGTAGAGTTTAGATTCTTCAGTGGAACCGGAAGAAGAAAAAGAGAGTTTTTAAATCTTTTGCTGTTTATTTCTTTATTTCCCAACTGAAGATTCAAAGATGGCACCAAAAAAAAAAAAAAAAAAAAAAAAGATAAGGAAGAACGAATGGAAGCTATTGCAGTAATTTGCAGCGTCTTCCATTTTCATAAAGTAAATATTTGTAAAAGGTGATGCTTCTTTTTCAAATAACTTTGAACTGTAAGGAAAATTACCAAGTTGTGTTTTAGGTAATATTTCATTTTGGAACTATTAACACATTACTTGCAATATGGGAGGAAATTAGAGGGCTTTGAGTGATGAAAGCCACCTTTGGCATTAAAAAACTATTATTATTCCCTTGAAACGCTGAAGCAAATTAAAACAGGAAAATGAAACTTTCAAGTGCCCTGGATTTGAAAAGGCATTTTCTCCCCTTTCATTTGTCAAAAAAAAAAAAAAAAAAAAAAAATTAAATGACTCGTTTCAGTGGAAACCTGAAGAAATCATTTATAAGAATGAAAGTGCAGTTTTCAAAATTCCTCTGCTGCAGCATTTAGAGGAAGTGAGAGCCCTGTCTGCAAGTTCCCACCAGGAGCCAGGCTTAAACAGGACCCCAGGAACAGAATAGAGACTAATGCACACTAAACATACAGGGAAGCTCCAGGGAATGAAATGACAATCAGCAATCAGAAAACACTTTCGCTCTGCCCAGGGTTTAACCCAATTAACCTATCTGTAACCTATTAACCTAATTAAATGGAAGAGCTTCTCTGTGAGGGAGGGATAAAGGACTCTTCCCATTCAGGGCTAGAGGTTGGGAAAGAGGGCAAGGTTTAGGGAATATTATAATTTGGAGTCAGAATATTTATTTATTTATTTATTTAATTTTTTGTAATGGAACTGGGACATCAAGACACCATTGCAAAGGTGTTTGTTGTTTTCCTAACAAGAGGTCATGGGATTAACTGACAGGTAAGATTTATACTATTTACATCTCCACCTGTGAGAGTTTGACCTGAAGTTATTTCTTGAATAGAGATTTATTAAGCGTCCATCCTCCCTAGAATTGTTTACCACTTGTTCCTTGTACATCAGACTTCAAAGCAAGTACAAAGAAAATCTTCTCATTGGTTTTCTTACTTTATTCAAGTCTGTGTGATTGTTTTAAACACCGTGGGTAGGCCTAACATTCATTAGTAGGTGGAATTTATATCTGACCCCTCACTAGCTTAGCAAATTGCTTAATTTCTTCAGATCACACCTTACTCATTGTGTAAAATAAGTGGGTAGAATGAGATGTTCACATAAAGGTTTTTCTCAACTCCTAATCTTCTGTGGTTTTATAACACTCATTCTCCACTCTGTGGTCTTTGATTCTATTTACCTGTAATTGTTTCTTGACTGACTTTGAACCACACTGTCAAGTACGGTAGCTATCCAAATTAAAGAAAATTTAACATGGATACATATAAAATTCAGTTCCACAATGATACTAGATACATCTCACATGTCAGGGGCCACATTTGACTCATGGAGAGAACAGATGACAAACATTTCCATCAATGCAGAAAGTTCTATGTGTGAACTAGCCTCTAACAGGTCTTTTCTTGAATGTTCACCTTTACTTCAATTCGTGGAATCCAGTCCTTTCCCTGGGAAAGTGAAGGGGGTTACCGGTGATGGGGAAGGGAGAGCAGGAATTGGATGGAAAGCTTAAGGCAATAAGATCTTGGCACTGGAGCTTGGTGGAGGGCTCCAGACATGAAACATATGGTAAGTTGAGGTATGGAGTTTTGTAAACATGTGGTAAATCCATGAACTTTGATGGGACAGAATCCAGTCTTTCATTTGCATGTCATGATAAAGAAGCCAAACTCTTACAGAAAATTCATCTTTACCCAGTTTAAGCTGAGTAACATTCTACAACACCCATAATGCTTTGAATTAAGAGCTCAGTCACACACTAGTTATCTAATAGCATATACATTGCTCGGTCTTGCTACGCCTCAGTTTCCTCATCTGTTCTACAGAGTGTCTTTAGGTGAACTACTCTGCATGGTGCTGGAGTGGTAACAGATGCCTAATTACTAGTATTGGTATTCATTTGGTGGAATCACAAAGCCTGCCACTAGGCTGAAGAAGTACTTTCTATTTATAAAAAAATATATAATAAATAATAGTAATGGGTGGGGCCCTTCCTGGAGGCTCCACAGGTTAAAGCATAGCACTATGAAGCTATCACATCCACTGCAGCCAAGACTTTAATTCCTGGTAAGGGCATAGCAGACCCCTCCTGACCCTGTCTGCCGCTCCCCTCAGCAGTGTGTTTTCAGTCAATTTGCTTGTTCTGCTCCCCACTCTGTCTCTGGTGAATCTCCTCATCCCACTGCACTTCTAGCCTATACCCCAGTTCTATATGTATAAATAAATTATTTAAATAATAATAATAGTGGGTGAAAATGAGACTTGGTAGGAAAATATCACAAACACAATTATTTTTCTTCTGAAGAGACACTAGATTGGAACATGAAGCACAATGATAGCAGAAACCTTGTAAGTCATATATCTATTCAATTTTTAGAATGAAGACTGAAAGAACAGAACAGAGTGATCTATTTAGCTTCAACACTTAGAGTTTGTGATAGTTCCTTCCTCAGTGCATGTTTGATACTTGATGTGCCAGAGAACCGGTCAGCAGGTGGTCTGCACTGGCTTCTGTAAGGTGTCCCTCATGTAGAAGTTTTCTAGAAGATTCTCACTTTGTATATGAAGTTCACAATCTTAACTTCAGTCATCCCCAGTCATGCACCTTTTCTGAAACCTGTAGGAGGTTACAGCATTGATATTTTGGATTCATGTAAAATAGTTGCTGTGTGCTTTAAGAAAATGGTATCAAGATGATATATATATATATATATATATATATATATATATATAGGAATATTACTCAGCAATCAAAAAGATAAACTTATGCCATTTGCAGCAACATGGATGGAGGTGGAAGGGATTATGCTCACTGAAATTAGTCAAAAGAAAAAGAAAAAAATGAATAGTTTCACTTATAGGAAAAAAGAAAAAATGAATAGTTTCATTTATGGGAAAAAAGAAAAAAAAAGAATAGTTTCACTTATAGGAAAAAAGAAAAAAATGAATAGTTTCAGTTACATGAATAGTTTCACTTATAAGAGAACAAAAAGACACAGGGGGAAAACGGTGTATTTTTATTATTACAGTAGAAAACATAACAAAACAAACAGAAAATTATAAACCAGAGATATCCTACAGGGAAGGGGACAGAGAGGGAACAGAAGGAGGGAGGAGTGTGGGGGACTGTGGTGATGACAGGAGGGTGAAATGGGGGGGGAAGTAAACATTGTCTTAAAAGGAACAATAATGTAAATAGATGTATAAATACATTTTTTAATGTTAAAAAAAAAAGAAAGAAAATGGTATCAGGGAAGGCTCCATGAAAGCAGTGATTTCTCCCATTGCTTTTGCTGAAATTCAAGAGCAAAGATAGGGCTGAGATGGATATTCTAGGTTCTTTATTTGAATACGTTTGTTCCCACAATCCCTTATACCTACTTCTCTCACTCTCCCTCTCTTTTTTTAAAGATTTCTTTATGTATGCATGCAGAGCTGGGGTACAGACCAGAAGGCAGGGGTGGTGAGAGGATTCACCAGACAGGGTGGGGAAGAGAACAGGCAGATTCTGAGGGGAGCAGCGGGAGGGTCAGGAGAGGTCTGCTATGCCATGTGGGTCACCCCCCACCCCCACACACCAATTGCCCACCACAGGCCAGGAATTGAACTCTTGGTGAGGTGGCTACAGCTAGCTTCCTGGGCTTTAACTTATTGCACCACCAGGGGAGACCCCAATACCTCCCATCTCTTACCAGAGGCAAGGAATGGCTTCCTTTGTAGTTTCAGTAATGTAATAAACACCTGGGTGAGTGTGGGACTCAAAAGCTATACATTTTGCAAAGGAGGAGAATGACGCTACAAACTCTTAAGAGTTAATGGAGATGGTATGACTTTGTAAGCTTGGGACATATCCTGACTTGGGCTCCCCCTTTTGTTTTCCCCACACAGAGCTGTCTCCACCTGTTATAATATTTATTACGGTAATCTAACCACACTGATAACCTCTGTTGACATTTTAAAAATTTATACTAGGCGCACATGAACGTATTAAGAAAATTCAAACAAGGCAGAAAGGTACAAAACAAAGAGTGAAAGACGCTCTCTCCCCCCACTTCTCTACCTAATCTCTCTGACAAAACAACTGGTAACGGTCTCCCGTGGTAGGCTGCAAGTCCCCACATACGTAATACCTGCAAGGAGCCTCTTAACAATAATTCTTAACAGAATAAAAGGTTTGTTTGTCTTCGTGATATATTTTTGAGATTTTTCTGTATCAGAACATGCTACTGTTGTTTTTATTTTCCGGCTGCACCTCCTTTTACCCAGTGGACATGCATTTCATGATAAAATTAATTCTTTCCTTAAAGAAAGACATTTAGGTTGTCTCCAAGTTTCTTTTTGTTAGAACTATAACAAGTTCATGTTGCTTGTGTATATACATGTTTGGCTTTGCAAGCATCTAGTCAAATTCTAGCTGTATAATTGCCAGATCAAAGACAATATGTGTTTTTATTTTAATGGCTGTTGCCCACAGCTATCTTAAAGTTTTAACCTGATGATATACTGATCAGGAGTGTTAGGAATGACTGCTTCTTTGTAGGCTTACTAATATCAGGTGTCCTTACACTTTAACAGCTGCTTGTCTCTTAGGTGACAACATTTTTGTTGTTTCCATTTACATGTCTCTAATTATGAGTGAGATCAAGCGCTTTTATTGCCATTGATACATTTTCTCCCTTAAAGTTGCCTATGGAGCTAACCTTGGCTTGTTTTGGAGAGGTTCATCTTTTTCTCATTGTTTTTATCAACTATTTTGAAACTGACCAAATAAGTCACTCTCTGTATTGTAAATCTAATTTTTTTTGGTGTGTGTGTGAAACTTATTTGGCTCTGGACTTTAGTATTTTCCCTCCACCACCCTCCATGTTGGTGATTTCATTTTACCTGATCAATTCCCAATCACTTCCTTTACTGCTTCCAGACAATCTGAACTTGGGATCTTCCTAAAGCAGGAAAGAATGTTTTGTGAAATATTTTGCCACCGTACAATTATTCATGGTGCGTAGTTTCACTCCCAACAGTGTCCTAGTTCGTGTGATAAATTTGAAGAAAGGTCACTCAGCTTCTGTCCTTTCCCACTTACACTTTAAGATGACAGATCCTCTTTGAGATATTTAAAATATTGGGGGCAGCATGAGATTTAATTTAAATAATTATTTTTGAAGCAAAAAAAAGAAGATGAAAACTCACCGATAGAGCATTTCAATTATTTGTCCAGTAGAATTTGTTGAAACATCCCAACTCAAAGTCTTGTTCCAGGCGACGTGAACAATTAACAAACAGACATAATCTTTTACAAAAGGCATGACTAGCACTACTATTGAAAAGAAATGTGTATATAAGAAATAAGATTCTTAGCTAAATGGAATTCTTATAAGAATGTAAAAAAACAAGTTTCCTTTATATGAGTGTCTACTAATGTAGACCCTCTTCCAACGTAATCCAACCCATGAAGTAAAGGTCTTGATTGACAAAATACTTATTGGTGATATTCCACTCCAAGGGGGTAGTACAAATGACATTAACTTTTTGCAACAAAATACAGGTAGAAGAATAAGTGCAGAAACTCCAGTTGGTGGTTTGAAAATACAGAAAGATAGAAAAGATATTTGACTGAGTGGTGAGGAATTTGCTGGCTAATGAATACCCAGTTTGCATTTAACATTTAAAAAGAGAAATCTTGTTCTGTGTCGTCCATTATGTGACATAGCAAGTTCTGTTCAGATAAATAGAAAACTACTTGTGTTAATCAAGACAGATCATGATTTTGTAATACATTAAAAGGAATACAGTAAAGTCTGAATGAGCGCTAACAATTTTTTGTCGTTGTCCTTAAAAGTCTTACAAACAACTGTTGCTGTCTCCACACACTTACGTTTTTCTGGATGCACCAGAATTAATTCAACCAATCACTTCTTGTTGAATATGGTAGCGTGTTCTTATATATTTCCTTTTGATTAGAACCAAGATCAAGAAAAACCATCTTGTACATAAATCTTTCTCAATATTTGACAATCCATTAGGAGAAATTCCTGGAAGAGAAATCATGGGGTGAAAGGTTTTTACACCCTGAAGCCAATGCTGCACAGGAAGTTGGCATTCCCTGTGGCTGCTAACACTGGCATAGTGCTGTGCAAAGACCCTGGCCCCAAACACCAGGACGCTTTGAAAACCTATCTGGCGGCTTAAAAAGAACATTCCGCACCCTCTAAACAAACCCAGTGTCCCTATGACAGTGAAGCAAATAGCCTTCAGTTCTTCGTTTCAATTTCAAAAATACTTCTCCATAGGAAAGGGAATTTAACTTTTGTCTCTTCTATTAGAAGTAATCAGCTTGAGGCACAAGCCAGAGAATGTTTAACTGTGTTGTTGGATGTATTATCTTCAAACGCCTCAGATCATGCCTGCTTTCCTGATGTAGGTTCTGGGTGAACCAGGATAAAAGTCATTCAAGTTTATTTTCCCAGGGCAGCTTGGGAATCCTTATTTGCTATCTTTGTGGTTTGCCCTCGATTTACATTTTATTTGCCCAAATCTCCAGAGGAATATTTGGCCACATTCTTTGTAGCATTCACTGAAATGAGAAGAATCCATAACAATCTTCTCCACTTTGTACAGTGCTGCATGATAAGGACGTGTGGAGTTTTTAAGGATGAGCCAGAACTTAGAGGAAAGTGTGATTTGTATTTAAACAGGAATAAATGACTGAGTCACTTGGGATGAAAACCTGTTTGGCAATCCTCAAGAAGGGGCAGATTACTTCTGACAGGTCTAAACAGCCCAGGCAGATAGGATCATTTAACTATATTTAACTAACACTGACAAAGGAATGCTTGATTAATGTCTCCCACTCAAATATCCAGGGACTGGTAGGTCACCTTCTCAAACCAATAGGCTGTTGAAGTGACTTCAGAATTCTTCGTTATGCGTGATTGCCACATGCTTTAAAAGATCTGATGAGGATTCACGCCACCAAATTCTCAAGTTCCCCTTAGCTTTCTGGCGTGGTGTGGGGTGCCTCTATTTTGACATTAAAGGACCTATGTGGTAGAATGAACACCTAGGCTAGTCCAGTATGACATTTTTGATTAGAAAATAAAAGAAACAAAAATGAAAGCCACCTCGGGTGGTTGGAAAACAAAATTCACCGGGTGTTGGAAAATGACAATGAATTTTTGGCTACAAAATATGTTTTACTGTTTGTGGAGGCTACACAGTACTTCACCGGTGTTTCTGCCAGGAGAGTGTGGTACCCTTGTTTCTATTATTTTGTCAACTCTAGGAGTTTCTCACCTTGAAGGGTTAAAGTAATTTAATCTCGGCGTAAGCTGTGCCTCTAGGATTTGAGGATGCACCTGCTCCATTTTTAAATCTAGATGCCAATTGTGTGTTGCACTCTGGCAATCCCTAGAGCTGGAGTTGAGACTTTACATCTCAGTGCAGTGAACTTTGTTCATGGTAACAAAGAGCAGACAACAGCAAGTAATTGATTCTCTGGCCACCCAGGCTAACTTAGTGTAGTGTGAAATTCTTTTTGTGGGGATCTGTTGAACAGAACTCCTTGTTTATCAGCACTTTGAAAGATGATATTGCTTTTAACAATGAATAAATTCACCCATGTGTGTTCTGCTTTGCAAAAAAACCCTGGTCAAATAAGGGTTCATCCACTGTGTCAATATGAGCACCAATTAAACTACACCAAGAATAGTGATTGTACTTTTTTGGATACTGCTGGGTCATAATCACAGTCTGACATATGGTGGGAACTTAATAAATACTAGTTGAAAGAATAAAAGCTTGGACTTTGGAGGCATGAAGGCCAGAGGCCCCACACAGAGCTACCTGGCTTCATGGAATCTGACCTCCATCAGCAGAAGTCACGGTCATCAGTGGGTCCTTGTTCTAACTCCAACTCCACTGCCAAGTCTCAGCTAAGTTCTTCAAGGAGGCTTCTTTGACCCTTCACTACCTCCTATTAAGTTTAGGGCAGTATTAGTTTTCTATAGCTGCTACAACAAAATACTAACAGGTACTGAAACAGTAAGCTGAAACTCTGGTGCAGTTCTCAATGGCTAAATCAAGGTGACTTCTTTCCTTTATGGCCTCTCTAGTGGATCATTTCCTCACTCTTTTTAGCTCCTAGACACCATCCACATTTCTTAGTTTATGCTGCTCTGCTCCCATCTTTTGTCAATAATGGCATCTTGAATTTTCCTAAGACTCATCTTCCCAAACTCCTGGAAACTTTCTAAATTCCTGCCTTCTCTTCAATTGGTAAGGACCCTTGTGATTCTGTGGGGTTTATCTGGATAATCCAGGATAATCTCCCCAGGTCTAGGTCCTTTGTTTAGTCATATCTGCAGATTCCCTTTGGTGATGGAAAGTATCGTATTCACAGATAGTGGGGAAGAGCATCATTTGGGAAACCATTATTCAGTTGACCACAAGGAGCCACTATCATATACCCGGATAACAAAATGCTACTTCATAGCATTTTGAAATAACATTTGACTGATGTTAACCACTTAGTTTGTTGGTGACTCTTCACTTGATGTCTGTTTGCCCCATTGCACATAAAGACCCAGGAGACCACATGCAGTGTCCTCCTGGGGTTTACCCTTTTGCTCCAGGGTCCAGCACCGTTCTTGGTTTATAATAAATGTCTGATTTTTTTTCTGTTGAATGAATGAACATGATGCTAATCTTCTTTTATTTAGATGCTTTTGACCTGCAGGCAGAATCCCCATTGTTATAGAAGCTAGTAAGGTTAAGAGAGCAAATAACTAATTTCTGAATTTTTCTGCATCACTGCTGCATGGCAGGTGCTATCAGCTGCCACACCCCTGACAGGAAGAAAGCTTCCAAGGACATGGGAGAGCTCATCATTTGCTGATATCACTGCCAGGTTTGCATGTCTCTCTTAACTGGAAAAGGTTGAGTGTGACTAGGTAAGCATGAGCAATCACTAACAAACAAGATTTCTCGGTTGGCTAGATTTGGTGTCAGTCGCTGTGAATATAGGGCACACTAGCTATGTGGTTAACAGAATTAATCACGCCCTAGAACTCTGTTGCTATTGCTACAGATTAAAATAATCTCATCAGGCCCTCCCTGGTGGTGCAGTGGGTTAAAGCGCAGCACTAAGAATCGAAAGCCACTTCCCCATGAGTTCGATCCCCGCCTGCCCCAGAGGTGACCACATGGCGTGGCAGACCTCTCCTGACCCACTCGATGCTGCCCTCAGCAGTGTACTTTGTTGATCTGTCTGTTCTGTTCCCCTCTGTCTTTGGTGAATCCTCTCACTGCCCCTGCAACTCTGGCCTGTGCCCCAGTTCTGTATGAATAAATAAATAAATCTTTTAAAAAATAGTAAATAATAAAAAAAAATCTCAGCAATTAAAAAATGTTCCTTTTCAGGAACTTCAAAACTCCACTTTGATCACCCTGATATTAAGCTGCTATGCTAGTTGCTGAGCTATAAGGTCAATCTGTGGCAAGAATCTCTTACAAAGCTCAGTACAAAGTTTGGGTTCCTACTAAGTATTCAATAAATATCTGGGACATAATTTGAATGAATATGGACTGCAGGTGATGTCACTTGCTGATGACTAGGGAGTTAAGATTATAAGCTGATAATGAGAATGACTATTTCTTTATGGTGTTGCTCTCTACTTATTCCAGAAAGTACTTGACACAATTGTAAATATGATGGTAAGTTTCTGAAATCTAAAATCAGAAATTTTAAACCATATGTTGCTCATAATAACACACCAGTGGTTTCAAGAACTACCAAACCCATTATCTCACTGATGCTGGGGAAAAGACATCTGGTTATCGAATGAAATTACAATGGAGAAAGTGGCTTTGGATTTGCTTTCCTGGATTCATCTCTTCCTGAATATGCAAACTTGGGCAAATTGCTTCATTTATCTGAGCCTCAAATTTCATCTGTGAAATGGATATATGCTTTGAAAGGGTTTAAGACCAACATTTAATGTAGAAAATACACAGCCCAGTGACTAGCTTTAACAATACATTTTTCATTCTCTTTCTTGCATCGTTCAAAGAGTAAAAAGCGTCACCATTTGCCTTGAAAATCTTTCTTCAAAGAGCAACCATTAGCCTAACTGGTCTCATGACAACATAATAAAAAGAAGTAGACCATTGATAAACGATGAATTCAGTGTTACACTAAGTTGCTGACCATATGGACAATGACATGACTGAAAACTCCCAATAATCCTGGTGTAATAAGACTTACAAAGTAGAAGAGAAGTGGTCAGTGGGGCCAAGAGTTTTGCCACCACTGCAGAAGGGCTACCAGCCAGAAGATATTAGAAAGAGAGCTGGACATGCCAGCCAGAGAGGCAGATTTCACTTCATTTAGTGATTGTCACACCAGCAGAATTTTGATTGTTTATTGATGTGGTTACTTGTACAAATCAGAATTTGATAAGGTGTTAGGGCCTGTCAATGAGCTCTTTGTCTACATTCCTGAATAGGTAAACACATGCTTTTGGAGCCAAATGAGTGAGGAAGTGATTTCACACACTATTAGGAGCATGATAATGAGCTGGGGCATGGTGGAATCCACTCTCAACTGGTGTGAATGAAGAGCCAAAAGAAGAACGAAAGAAAAGGAGGAAAATCACTCCTTAGAGTTGCACTTGAAGACTACAGAGAGACATCCTTGAAATTAAGAAAGAAAAGCAATCGATGAGAACAAATCTTGGCCAAAAGAAACAAAATAGACTGGAGACCATGCTTACAAAACTTGACATTGACTTGTTGAATAGATTCAGCTTTCCAAAGAAAGAATGTGTCATAAGTAGGGTGGCTGTCCCTGGTGGTGTAGGGATTAAGGCTCAGCATATCACTGCTCTGGCCTGACTTCAATCCCCTAGCCAGGGAGCTGACCCACATGGCACAGCAGACCTCTCCTGTCTGGTCCGCTTCTCCTCTCAGCAGTGTGTTTTAGTAGATCTGGCTGCTCTGCTTCCCTGTCTGTCTGGTGAATCCTCTCACCACCACCCCACATCTCTGGCTGTGTCCCAGTTGTTGTATGCAAAATAAAGAAATGCTAAAACACAAAGAAGGGAGGCTGGCAGCAAGTGAAAGGAAAATGAGAGACTGTCCCTGCACAGGCGCTGGGGAGGAGGTGAGGAGCTCACCAGCCCTGGAGTCTGGCCCCATAGGCAAGGCTACCCTGTATAAGAGGCTGTTGCTGGGTGCTACCATTACAATTCACTTCGGTACTTTCCTCTGAGTCTCTGATGTGACCATTTTTGCCTCTATATGAGTACATGGGGGTAGGGGAGTCATATGGTCAAGTACATGGTAACGGTGACATGCTTTTCATACACATCAATTTCCTCATCTTCAGTCAATTTCCAGTCCAATCTTGGTTAATCTGCTCCAAAGAGGTGGGCTCATTCAGGAAATTCTGTTCATTGGGTAAACTCAGAAAGGAACTAGCTTCCTACCTTCCTAACTGCCAAGTTGGTATTTCTTAGGACATTTCCAGCCTGTTGGTTAAAGTGAGTATGTGCCACTTGCACACTTCTGAGTGTGTGGATTCCAGCATGGAATTACTTGAAGGCCCAATGGTTGGTAAACTTTTTTTGGAAATGTCCTGAGGGGGATGGTTCAGGCTTTTGCAGGTCACCTGTAATGTCTAATGTCTCCATTCTGCCCTTGTGGTGGGAAATCGCATGGGGGTGGGGGGGAGGGCTGTGTGTCGTTAAAGCCTGCATTCTGGTGTAGGCAGACTAAGAATGATGTTAATGACACAGAGAACAGAAGCACCACCGGAAAACTGTTTTCAAGATAATGTGTCCATTTGAGAAAAACAATAAAGGCACCATGATAGGGGAAGCAATCAGACATTGGCTGTCTTTCTTTAATTAAAAAAATTATATACTGTTTTGTTTTTTGAGTCATACATGGTGGTGATGGGGTGGGGTAGACATCACTATGATCTCTTTGGGGGTTAGGGTCACTAGGTCTTCAATTGACCTGCTTCTGTTTGCAGGTAACTTGTGATTCTAATGCAAATGATTATGGCTCTTTTGTAGACTTTCTTGTCAACTGTCTGCCTCCTTTCCATGTGGGTGAGACCTTGGAGTTTCTATCTTATAGATGTTTTTAAAAGATTTATTTATTTATGCATATTGAACTGGGGTACACGCCAGAGGTGCAGGGTTGATGAGAGGATTCACCAGAGACAGAGTGGGGAGCAGATAGGCTGATCCACGAGGTACACTGCTGAGGGGAGCAGCGGGAGGGTCAGGAGAGGTCTGCCACGCCATGTGGGTCAGCCCTGGGTCTGGGGATTGAACTTGCACTGACTGAAGTGGCTGTGGCTAGTTTGCAGTGCTATATCCTTACCTGTTGCACAACCAGGGAGGGCCCTCTTACAGATTTTTTACACTTGTTTTACTCCACAGGTTACATTCTAAGGGTCCAACTTTTCGTATCGTGCACATTATTCAGCTTCTTTGTGTATAAAGTGAAGCCAGAGCATGCGGGGACCCTGTGGAATGAGTGTGTCCCTCTCTGTCTCCTCTGACACCCGTGACATCAAGCACAGCCTGTGTGTCGTGAGTGCTTAGTATATTTGGAATGAATTAATGAATTTGATTTAGTGTCTAGTCTCTCCAGTTTTAAATACTGGTCCTAGAGTTCTCCGTTTCACACGGTCACAGCCTTTGTTGGGTGCCTTCCTATCTGTCTCTAAACCTGAAGAGAATGGAGGCATTCCACCAAAAGCCTAGGGCTGTATGAATCTACGTGCAAGAAAAATCTGTCTGGGATTCCCCTTTCTGGTAGTTTCAATTTTAGTAGAAAATAGCACTTGAAAGGTAATTTACAGAAAATGTACTTAAAAGGAGAGAGATGAGGGATGTTACTTATAATGGAAGAGAGATGTTTATATTTAAAAAATGTGTAACTCATTCTAACATCGTTCTAACTCCTTGTGAGAGTTTAAGTGAGATAGTTATAGATTACTAAGTCTATATATATCAAGTATACATATGTATGTAATAACATTAGTTTTTTCTCCTGTTGGGGAGGGGGTGCACACAAATTGTTACATCTTTTGTAATTTTCTGTAATAAGTAATCATGCAAGCTCTTACCTGCTCAGATCATTCTCAGTATCAGTATCAGTCAGGGTTCTCCATAGAAACAGAAATATATATATATATATATATATATATATATATATATATGTACATATATATATATATGTGTGTGTGCGTATATATACATACTATATATATATACATATATATTTGTTTCTTTTGGATTCAATATATATATTATTGGATTATATATATGTATATATATATATATACACATACACACATATATGTATGTATATATGTACACACACACACACACACACACATACACATATTGAATCCAATGCAGAAACAGAACTCTAAAACCCAAAGAGAAAATACAGAGGTCTACTCACCTGAACAAGTATTTGTTTACTTAGATTGATTTATTGTGTGGAATTATCTCACATGTCTTGAGAGCTGGCAAGCCTGAAATCCATAAGGCAGGTTGGCATGTTGGAAACTCAGGCAGAACTTATATATGGCAGTCTTGAGGCAGAATTCTTTCCTTTCCAGGAAATCTCAGTTTTTCTTTCTTAATGTCTTCCTCTAATTATATTAAATATGGGCCCATATTTATAATATAAAGTCAGCTGGTAATAAATAATATAATATAATATAATATAATATAATATAATATAATATAATATAATATAATATAATATATAATATAAAGTCAGCTGGTAATAATCATTACCCATACCTACAATAAACCTTCAAAGCAACTTCTAGGTTGGTGTTTTATCAAACAGCTGGGCACTATAGCCTAGACAAGGTGATACCTACAACTGGTTATTGTACTTTTCAGACCAAAATGCATTTCTAAATTGTCAGGACTCCCTCTTGACAGAGTCTTGACTCTTTCAAAAGTTATTCTTGCTTCCAATCAGTACCATGGGAGAGGGGCTTCTGATGCGTGACCCTGTCCCCCTTTGCACAGATGTGTCTTTAATGCTGCAGCTACGAGGTCTGCCTGTTATAAGCTTCTTGCATCCTTGCTGCCCATTACTGTGGAGTAGAGTCTCGTGGAGTAGTGTCTCATGCATGCCTATTAGGGTTACAGTTCTATTAGTTCATAAATATTAGGCCATTGCCCCAAAACATCACCTTTATGCCTAAAACTGTGGGAAAATGCTGTTCAAACCCTCAGGAGCTACCTAAGTGTAGATACTTCCTCAGTCTCAGTCTATCTTTCCATTGCCAACAACTTTGCTTTTGAAAAACCTCAGCTGCCAAACTAATTATTGGAAGAGGTTCTTACAATATTCAGCGTTCAAAGGTGGGACTATTTTCTTAAGTTTTTTGTCCTTCAAGTCAGTGCACCAACCTCCTCTCTGAGCCCAGTTCCGAGCTAAGTGCTCTGTATAGTATTAGTATAGCATTGTATTGGTATAACAGTGTAGAAAGCCAGGGACAAGGGCGATTTCAGCCTTAAGTTTGAATAACAAAGACCACTTTTGTCTTTGGAGTCTGTCGAATGTCTGCTTCCAGCTGCTTTCTGGAGATAAAGCTTGTCTGGTGGCTTTTCCTGAGATAGTTTCTGTCTCATCTCAACAGGATTCACTTCCCTACATATAGAAATATGGCAGGCATGTGTGTGTGTGTGTGTGTTGGGGTGGGGGTGTCCACAGTATCGTTTATCCATTTTTGCATTGTTTTCTCTCTCATGGCGCATATCCTGTTTTCTGATGTCAGGATACAGCAAGGGGTAGTGTTCTGATGCAACTCACTATGAGACATTTTACTACTCCCAGTTTCAATGTGGAAATATGTATATAAATAATACATACAAGGATTTCCTGCTTCTAAATGGCCCCAACATAATCTATAAATATGATTCACCTCAGTTAATGGAGTCTCTTCCCTAGCCAGATTGTTCATTGTGAGACATTATTTTGAAGTTTGCTGAAATCTTTGTACCTCATGAAAGAACCAGGACATTTCTAGCTTAGGTGGTTTGTCCTGTTGTCCTTGGCTAAATTTTCTTTGTAGCCTAGTTAAAACCTGGACACCTGCAAGTTTAAATTATCCCTGTAGGATATTAGTATATTAGATACCTATAAAAATGAAATTTATATGAGGCATCTGTTTACACTGAGCCTCCTATAAAATTGTGGCAGAGAATTCAAAGGAAAAGGCTTCAATTGAAGGTTTCATAGCCAAGAGCCAAAGGCTGTTGAGAAAAGCATCTAGATAACTAATTCCCACCTTATCAGTTAAAAATGTTTTTTTAATAGACAAAGGGTGTGTTCCCCCACTCAGTGGCTGTTTACATATATAGAATATTTGAAGAATCCTACTATGTTTGTATTAGGAACTTCAGTTCTAATTGCTTTATAATTACAGTAGATTCTAAGAGAAATAGAAAAGGGAATAGTTTTAAGCACTTATGTATTGATGTGTCATGAGGACTTGATGAGCAGAAGGATCAGGTTCTGATTCACACACAGTTCCAACCACTATACAATAGAAATTATACCGGTTAGCCATTGAATAAAAGTAGTGGTATGAGCTAAAGTTATAAGCAAGGGCTGACCCCAGTCTGCTAACAGATGTGTTCAAAGATATCCTTTTGATCCTCTGTCCTAGCTGTCATTATTCCAGACTAATCCGTTCTATTTTTAGCATATTTTGGTTGTAGATCCACTGCCAAAGTTGTGCCTAATTTAATTGCAAAAGAAAAGATGAGGGGAGGAAGATTCATTTGAAGCTACATCACAATTCCAAACATACAGGCAAGCTGAACAGTCAAGCCATGGTATGGACAGCATACAGCACCCCAGAAGTTATACTTAAAATTCTTAGTGACTGGAGCCCTCCCTGGGGGCACAATGAGTTAAAGCACAGCACAAGCCATTGCAGCATGGCCAAGGAGGTGACCCACATGGTGTGACAGACCTACCTCACCTGTCTTGCTGTGTACTTTGTCGATCTGTCAGTTCTGCTCCCTGCTCTGTCTCTGGTGAATCTTTTCAACCTCTGCACCTCTGGTCTGTACTCCAGAACTTGTATGCATAAATAAGTAAATCTTTAAAGAAATACTTGGGGCCCTCCCTGGTGGCGCAATGGGTTAGGGCTCAGTACTGCAAGCTGGCCACAGCTACTTCAGTGTTAAATCGATCCCCATCCCGGAAGTGACCCACATGGCGCGGCAGAACTCTCCTGACCCACAAGCTGCTCCCCTCAGCAATGTACTTCCAAGATCTGCCTGTTGTGCTCCCCACTCTGTCTCTGGTGAATCCTCTCACCGCCCCTGCACCTCTGGCTTGAAACCCAATTCTGTATGAATAAATAAATAAAACTTAAAAAAAAAATAAATAAATACTTGATGACAAGCATAGCATGGATACAGAGCAAATGCGCAGATAGGTGTGTGAATAAGCTGGAGTTATGGAAGGGCAGATAGACCGCAATTGGGCCCTCAGCTGAGAAGCAATATGCAGCAAACCAGCTCCAAAGGGAATTCCCATGGCAGAGAGGGGATAGCAACTCTTTCCTCTCCTGGTGTCACTTCCTTCAAGAAGCGCAAATTCATGTAATTGGTTTTTGTTTGTTTATTTGTTTTTGTCTTTTACTTTGATTTATGAAGGAAGGACAGCAATAGATCTATATCCCACCAAACCACGAGGGAACGGTGGGGCAAGAATTTCCAGGAGAAAATCAAGGTAATACTGCCAATAACAGTGGCTTGGTGCAGTATTACCGGGAAGAAACCAAGAACTACTTTTAACGTCACCACATCCATGCACATGGCAGTAATTGCAAGAGGGTTGACTTATTCTTTCCCATTCCCCACATCATATATGTCTGTCCTTTTATACTCGATCTCATTCCTATTCCTCTAGTGGTAGCATTTCTTCTAAGTTTTCTCCTCTTCTCCTTTCCATAGTATTTCAATTACAATGTGAAGTAAGTAGACTTAAGGGGTTTGGAGAGTTTTCAGCTAGGGATGAAAGCATTGCCACAATGTTTCTCTGGAAAGATGTATATGTGTCAGATCAAGAGGAGAATGAGGTACTGCAGGAAGAGTATGTGTCTTTGGTGCAGGTGCAAGACTCCCAAGTGGATAGAGAGAATCAATGGGATCTCTCCTTGATACTTTTCCTAGAAATACTATGGGTGTCTGGGACGTGGTCAAAGGAAACTGCCCCCAGCAGGGAAGACTTCTTTATAGTTGAGCAATCCCATCCTTTTCTGGCCTCAGCCAAACTTGTCTCTTATATTCACAGGTACTTCTATGTCAGGAAGTATCAATACCTAAATATTTTCTGACAGCTAAGCTTATCAAGTGTAAGAATGGGTTCATAGGGAATGCACATAATAGCTACCAAGTGGCAAGCCTTGTTCCAGAAGCTTGACACACATAATATGAACACTCCATCATACTATAATTTCTTCCACATCAAAAAGCCTTCATTTAACTCCACTTTTCACAGCAGCTACCACTCCATTTCTTTTCTCCCTTTTATGGCAAAACTCCTTGAAAAAGCTATCTTCTCTATCGCAAAAGTTTCTTATCTTAAGCTTGGCACAGTTAGGCTTCCTTCACTGTTACTGCTCTGCTCAAACCACTTTTGTAATGCTAACAACTGTCTTTATGTTGTCAAATCAGTTCTCAGTCTTCATCCCAGATAACCTAGTGCTTGTAATCATTGATCCCTCCCTCCTTTTAAACAGCCTTCCTAGAACTGGGTGCATTCCTGGCAAGATCCTTTGGTTTTTCCCTCATCTCTTTTAGTCACTGGTTTGCTCCTTACTTTTCTGCCCCTTTCTGGCTTTATTCACCTGCCTGTTGACCTCTTCATTTTATGACTTTAGGTATTTCCATGTGCTGATAACTCCTGACTTGCAATACCTAACCCAGACCTCTTTTCTGAGCACCAAAGTCAGACCCAATTGTCACTGGACACCTTGAGTATTTAACAGGCATCTGAAACTTGTGCCTACATTGAATTCCTGCATTGAAACTTGTTCAACCCATAGTTTCACTCATTTCATCTAATGGCAATTCTATTCTTATCGCCAGCCCAAAAATCTAGAGATCTTTCTCAACTTCTTTCTGTCTCTCACACTTAATATTCAATTCACCAGTAAATGCTGTGGCTTTCTTTCAACTTACATCAACATTTTCATAGTTCACCATTCCATTGTTACCACTCGCTATATTCCCGTGTAACTATTACTGCCCCGTGTCCCTATACTCAAGAATTATCAACCCACTAGCCAAAAGATTCTTTTTGGAAAAAAGAGTTATCCATGCATACAAGAACTAGAGTACAGGCCAGAGGTGCGGGGGGGTGAGAGGATTCACCTGAGACAGCGTGAGGAGTAGAGCAGGTGGGTCTACTGAAATACACTGCTGAGGGGAGCAGCGGGCGGGTCAGGAGAGGTCTGCCGCGCCATGTGGGTCACCTCCATGGCTGAGGATCTCACTCACGCTTCAGTGGCTGTGGACAGCTTCACAGATGTGAGATTTAACCCATGGTGCCACCAGAGAGGCCCCAAAAGATTATGTTAACTTCAGCACAGCGGCCTGTAGATCATGTCATGCCTTTCTCAAAAACCTTGCAAGAGGCCTCCCTTCCCTTCAGAGTCAAAGTCTGAAGTTCACAATCACTTCTGCTTTGTTCCTAGAGCCCTGGGCCCACCTCCCATGGTTCACAGTGGCCTCTTGACTGACTCACTTGCCCTCTTCCATTTTTTGCTGAAATTTCACCTACTTAGTGAGTTCTAGTCTGGTTATCATAATCAACTTTGCCATATATTCTCTCTCTTTTCACCCACAAATCTTCCTGCCAAACTCCCACTCCCTTTCTCCTATAGTATTTATAAGCTTTTAGCAGAGACCATTTCCATTATTTATTATCTTTATTATTTAATGTCTATTTTCTCCAACTACAAAAACCTTTTTAGAGCAGAGATTTCTACCTGTTTTGTTCACTGATGTATTTCCAGGTGCCTAGAAGGACAGAGTGGTTCAAAATGTATTTTGTTACAAAGATGAAACATTATGAGTAGTAAGTGTTCTCACCTAATACTCATTGAAGTCCTGGGGTGGGGTGAGGGTCTCCTGGTTTTATAAAAGGAGACTGAGGTTCAGAGAGATTGAGAATCAGTTTATGGTGTTAGTAAGTGTGGAGCTGGGATTCTTTACATATTGATTTACCTCTTAAGTCCCTGGTTTTTGAAACTTATTTTAATTTTTTTTAAAGATTTATTTATTTGTGCATACAGAACTGGGGTACAGGCCAGAGGCTCAGGGGCGGTGAGAGGCTTCACCAGAGACAAAGTGGGGAACAGAACAGGCAGATCGACGAAGTACACTGCTGAGGGGAGCAGCGGGCGGTCAGGAGAGGTCTGCCACGCCATGTGGTCTCCTCCGGGGCAGGCGGGAATCGAACTCATGCGGAAGCGGCTTTAGATTCTCAGTGCTGTGCTTTAACCCGCTGCGCCACCAGGGAGGGCCTTGAAACTTATTTTAAATGTGACTTCTTCAGAAGCTTTTTCAACCAAGAATGATGTTTTTTCTTGCTGGTTTTGAGATACAGTTCTTTCCATGAGTGGGTTAAGGGATAAATAGGTAGAGATAAAGCCAGTTAACATTTAGTCTAATGTCTTTTGTGAAATGTAATTATGAAGACTGCAGTTCATTCACAAAAATGATCCGTAAAACTACAACCTTATTTTTATTTGCCGATGATGAAAGTATTTGAAGTTCTTTGAACTTCAAAACTTAAGTAATTTGTATAATGTCCCTACTTGGTTTGTTTTTTTTTTTTTAAGATTTATTTATTTATACAAGCATATAAGAACTGGCATATAGGCCAGAGGTACAAGGGTGTGAGAGTATTCACCAGAGACAGAGTGGGGAACAGAACAGTAAGATTGATAGAAACACACTGCTAAGGGAAGCAGAAGGCAGGACAGGAGAGGTCTGCTGTGCCATGTGGGTCACCTTCCTGGCCAGGGATCCAACTTGTGCTGCAGTGGCTGAAAACAGCCTCATAGCACTGAGATTTAACCCACTGCACCACCAGGGAGAGCCCTAATGTCCCCATTAATGGCATAGGATTTTGACTTTAGGTTTTTGACTCCAGCCCTCCATATTGGGGGTAGTGAAATGGTAGTTTAGGTCATCCCATCATGATGAATTTGTTAATTCTAATTGTGGCATAAGATACCTCAGTACTAGGAGGGAAAATGGAAAACTTCCCTCCTGAGACTTCTAGTGATCTGAAGGGAAAATGTGAGCCCTGGTTTAGGGTGAACATTTGTTTAGTGCAAACAAAACCAAAGTCATGCTGGTTTGGGTGTTCTGAGGACCCAGCTCAGGCAAGGCAGTCTAGAGTAAGTAATCTTCATTAAAACTGTGCTGTAACGGGTCCTCCCTGGTGGCACAAAGGGTTAAGTCACAGCACTATGAAGCTGTCCTCAGCTGTTGCAGCGCCAGATCAATCCCCAGCCAAGCAGCAGACCCACATGGCGCAGCAGACCTCTCCTGACCCGCCCATTGCTCCCCTCAGCAGTGTATTTCATTCAGTCTGTCTGTTCTCTTCTCCACTCAGTCTCTGGTGAATCCTCTCACCCCTCACACTTTTGGCCTGCACCCCAGTTCTTGTATGTATAAATTTAATGAATCTTCAAAAAAAAAAAAAACTGTACTGCAACTGCAACAAAGTTTTCTGCATAAAAGAGAGGCTCAAGAATTTGGCGGATTCCTTCTCGTTATTTCTAGTGAGAATATTAAAGGATGTGAGAGAGAAAAGACCAGCTCTCGCTGCTACTAGCAAAGCGGATGGCAATGAACTTCGTTCCTACTGGTGCTGTGGCTTTCTCTCTCTCTCTGGCGTTCTCAGCTGTAGCTGACAATGCAGTGGTCACACTGCAAATCTTCACCTGCTCTGTCATCTCTGAATTTAAGTTGCACTTTGGGTATCGCCCCCAGTGATCTCTCTTTCTTTCTTGCCTTTGCACCTCTTTACTCACACACTTCCTGACAAAATAAAACTAATTTTCATTCTGAAACTGTACTTAACCCTCTTCACTACTGCCAGTAATTCAAAACCAATAATTCCCCAGACTGCTTATATTCAAGGAACTTTATTAAATTTCCAGATTACTATAATGATTTTCTTTGAGAAAGCTGCAAGAAACTTTCTCACTGAGTTTCTGCAGATTGCCCTGGCTCTCCAGTACATCTTCTGCCATCTTTGCAATGCTTAATCTCTCCATAGATCTGTGCAATCACTACTCTCAGTTTATTTCCTGGCAATGAACTTGATCACCAGAAACCCCCTTCATTGCACAGGCCCAAGGAAACTTGAAAAATAATCTTACTCTGCTGAATGGAAAATATTTAAGTTTTTGGATACAGTTTAGGCTACAGATTATATTTGGAAATTTGTTCTCTTTTAAAATTTTTGCCCTAATACTTCTAGTATTTCCAAAATGAGTGTTCAAGTTGCAGTGCTAGAGAACATTTAAACACTTTGCACCTGGAGGTATGTTGCACAGGTTAGCTGTTAGACTGCTTCTCCAGCCCCCCTTTGCATTTTATGTTGATAGTAGTTCTGGATTAGTAAGACATAGTTTAAGCGTTTGAAACTTTGTCGATGCAGAAATGAACAACTAAAAATCTGTAAAACACAAAGAAAATATAAAATGAATAGGAAACCCAGATTGAAATATGCATATAATTTCATTTCTCCTAGGAGTACAGAATCATTTAGAAAAATAAATAGGGAAATACAATCAGTGTAAATATTAGTTTACATGGTTTTACATGAGTATCTCAGCGTGTACCATTTACCAAGTGTTTTACCAGACTCCCTTCACAATAAACTAGGGAAAGACACTTGACAGATTTTATCCATTTTTTCATTCTACCAGGAAATTAAGGTTAAATTTAATGTAAATAAGAAGTCTATGGTCACACAGCTGAAAGTAGAGACAAACACAGATATATGTGTTCTTAACTCAGAAATCCAGTGCTATGCTAGTCCATGAAATTGACATTTTAATGAGCCAAAATAAAACTGGGCCTTAAGTAAATAATATCAGTAATAAAGTACAGCACATAATTGTTATTATAAAAAGGATTCTCACTCGAGGTCAGAAAATACAAGGATGACATTAGGTTTTGTTTTTTTTTTAATAAATACTGGCTACACAATGGGCTTGAATAATTTTATTCTTATGGATTAAATATGAAAGTGTACAAAAACAATAAAGGATAGTTGTAGCTTTTAAAAAATAGATAGGAAAAAAGATTCAATCTTATTCCTTTGGCCTTTGGAAGGAGAGAGAGAAAAATTGCATTTTTCCCCATAGCTAACAAAACTGCTGAAAATGGTGAGTTGCCAGTTTTGATAAAGTCCACGACTGGTATAGTGCAATGATTCAGCTGTGATTTTTTTTTTTCCTTTCCAAAATAAGACCTGAAATAAAACCAAAGTCTTAGGGAAAAGGATAACAACTTACATTTTTTTATCGTGTGTGTGTGTGTGTGTGTGTGTGTGTGTGTGTGTGTGAGGAAAGGAACTTATGATAGAGTTAGGAGATGAAGTAAGTGATCTTTAAAGATTATTGTCTCTGTTCTTATTCCAAATTTTAGAGTGGAAAAAGTGAAATCTCAGGGAGGGTTCTTCAAGTAATTCATGGTAAATATAGGAACAAAATCCAATTCCTGTATATTAATAATCCTTATGATGTAATACTTTTTTCATAAATAAGAAAAATGAGGAACTGTTTCTCTCTACTGTATGATACATTTTTCTTATTATTTATTATGCTTTTTTTCTTTACTATAAGAGGTATATAATTTGACATACCTCTATAGATAAAATGTGTTTCTCAAACACTCTAAATTGTTCCATCTCTCTCTTTTTCTCATGTCATTTTCTCAGTGAAACTAAGACCAACATCCTCAAGATGAACTTAGACATCTACGTGGAACACATACATTTCTAAGTTATATTTTAACCTGCTCCCTCCTTATTCAACTTACAACTCAAAATAAGCTATGAATTCTTGAGAATTATAAAAAGGAGACATTCCACAGATTGCAAGAAGAAAAACAACAGTTCAATATTGTCTTCCTTGCTACCTGGTGGACACCATTTAGCCACAGACCTAGAACTTTTCTCAAATGAGCTTTTCTGTTGAGATCTTCAGTATCTAGTTCAATTGCATTTTTTTAAAGCAGAATATGTTCTATTTTCATCATGTCGAGACATTTTATTGGAGAGAGACAAATCTCCATTAGTGCTGAGGAACGGTAGACACTATACATGCTTTCTCCATGCCTATCCCCTCTGCTCTTCAGTCAGAACACATGAAAGGAAGTGAAAAAATGAACAGTGAATAGGTTGTTTTTCTCTTCTCATTTAGCTTGTGATTTTTCAGAAGGAAAATTCTTTGTAATCAACTATCTTGCCTTTCCAGATGTTTTCATTCAGCACCAAGAATATCTGAGACACTCAAAGACCAACAGTGACAGTGTTAGAGCAAAACTATTCCTTCTAACTTGGCAACAAGTTAATCCAGTCCCACCTCTCCCTTGGTTAAATTTTTAGACACATAATATGAGCTATTAATATTTCTCTTTATTAACTCATTCAAGTTTTAAAAATCTCTCTTTTCTGACTAATGTGAGAGAAAAATTGGGAAACCTCTTATCAATGTTTTTTTTCAGAACTGCCATATGGGGTGCTAAATTATTACAGGAAAGTGAACTCAGTATGGACAATGAATATTAATTTGCTGCCTAAAAATCTCTTCATGTTTGGATCTCATTGTTACCTTGGCAAGCATGTCTTTTGGTGAGGGCTGGGAATTTTGAAACATAAAAATGGAGAAAATAGAAATTGGCCAGTGGGATGCTTCTTGGGGTCAAATAATACATGCTGAATGTCTCAGTGTGAAATATGGGTTCTTTAGTAAAACTCAGGGGGCAGTAGTGATCTGTTCACCAGCATCAGTCTGCAGTCTGTCATGGCTTTAGCACTTCCAGAAATATTTATTTCTAAACAAATATGTAAATAATTTGTACAGTGACACCTAAGAAGCCAGTAGAAGACATATATAGTGACATGATTGTGATAGTGGTCATGTGTTTGGATCAGGCCAAAGACAGAGTCCTGAGCCTTGAGGTGACAGACACAGCAATGTTTCAGAAAGATCTAGCAAAGAATAAAACGTCACCCTCAGGCAGGATAATCAGAAAACACTTAAAGAAACTCTTCATTGTAGTATAGACAGGGCAAAAGGTAACCAGTTAGTAGTAGACTACCCAAAAGCTAGCATCACCACAGAGTCATTGCTGTTCTCGGGTCTTCAGGCACAAGTTGAGGAAATGGTTGATGGAACCCCCACACGGGACCTGTAGATGTGGACAAAGCTTCCACGAGAATGACTGTGACTTCTCAAAGACGATGCAATAAAAGTGTGGTGGCTCAACCAGGAAAGAGCAAGGAGGCAAGAGCCTCCTCTATTCCCCAGTTTCTAAAGTGGTTGAAGAGACTGGATCTCTGCTAAATTTACTGACTGCTTTTCAGGTAAGATTTGCTCTGCTAAGCATAAGGCTGGTGGGAAGGCATGCTCTGTAAGAGAGGATCCCAAATTCTAAGATCTCATATTCCACACATTTTTTTTTTTTCTGCCACAAATCCTGGAGCTTATGATGACAAAGGCTAAAAATACCTTCTGGCCTGAGACATAGTCAGATTTGGCAATATTTTTTTATATTGATCATGTATAGTAAATTTTAAATAAAATGTATACAGCACCGTGGATAGTCAGTTTTACCAATGTACCTTAAAAACAGACAAAACTAACAAAATCATAATGAAATATTGTTAGAGTACCGCTGAGTCATATTTATTAGTCTGATACGAAAACTCAAAGCTGATAAATAAAACATACAAGTGTATTGTTGGTAATGGATTTTTATTGCTAGACTACAATCTAACAAACAAAAATAATAACTATATGACACATAAATTAATATAATTAAAGTGGGGAGTAAAAAAGGAAGAATTGGCTCTAAGAATACTATAAGCCAAATATTGAAAGTACTTCTGGTAGATTCACCAAACATTTATATTAACAATTTCTTTTCATTCAAGTCAATTAAATAAAATTTAAATTATTAGTTTTATTAGTTAACATTAATATTTACCCCAGGTGAATTTGCTGCTGAGCAGAAGAGAAAAAAATCACATCTCTCTAAATAAATGAGAAACTTATGTCTGTTTATCATCTAAAACATGAACCCAAGGATCTAGTTTAGAATAGTTAGTAATATAGAGATGATTTGAGCAAAGTTGTGGTAATACCTCAAATGTTCTTATATGTAGTAAAAACTAGAATGGTTACACCCATTATCTTTCAGTGTATACTACAGTTTTTGGAGGAGTCTTTGAGATTCTTTAATATATTAAAGTTTGTTCATTTGCAGAGTATAACATTCTCCTATCCCCATTTTTAGAAAAATCCTGCCCTGCTGAGGAAGGAAAGCAAAGCAAACATGAGTTTGGAGCATTGCAAAGACGCTCAGCTTTATACAGTTCTCATAGGCAAACACGTGAGCCTCGCCAAAGTTGGCCAGTGAAAAGCTATTAAGGTCATGCTCATGGAAAGATGCCAATGACACTTGTAGATGGAGACCATGGTAGAAAGTAGAGACTCAAAAGAATCATCTCAGCAAGGAGATAACTTGTCACCTCAGGTAACTGTTAACTGGTAGAAAAGCAGTCTTTGGGAAAATGTCTTTGGGAGAAGATGTTTGCTTTTGTGAGTCTCTTGAAGACCAGATGTCTAGTTCTTTGCAGGTAGTTTCAACAGGAGATTTTTAAGTGTCCATAGGGTCAAAGTAAGAAGAATTCATCACTGTTCTTAAAAGTCAACACACGGGCCCTCCCTGGTGGTGCAGCGGGTTAAAGCACAGCACTAAGAAGCTAAAGCCACTTCTGTTCGAGTTTGATTCCTGCCTGCCCTGGAGGTGATCCACATGGCACTGTAGACCTCTCCTGGCACGCCTGCTGCTCCCCTCAGCAGTGTGCTTCCAAGATCTGCCTGTTTTGACCCCCACTCTGTCTCTGGTGAATCCTCTCACCGCCTCTGCACCTCTGGCCTGTACCCCAGTTCTGTATGCACAAATAAATAAATCTTTTAAAAATAAAAAGTCAACACACACAACAAACAGTGTTATGTTGATGCCGTACTCTAACTAGATTGTTCTTCCTCTTGCGAAGGCTGGAAGAGAAAGAAGGTTTCCCTTTTCCCATTTGTCCATGAACTCCGCTTCCTTTGTTCTTTCCAAACTATTGTTTTCATGATTGCTTCCCACAATACCAAAGAGCAAATGTTACTACCTGTGATACACCCTTTTAGCATCTCTATTGAACACCCATCACTTGCAATTATTAATTTCAGAGATTATTTATTTGCTTTTCTCCCCTATTCGCAATATCTCAATGAGTGCTGGTTTCAAGTCATTCCTGCTTTTGGGAAAATCCAAGCCAAGAGAGTCTGCTGTCTGGAAGGAATGTAAATGGGTACAAAGCAGAGAGAAGAAAGCATGTGTGCGTGTCTATCTGTTTAGATATATATACTTTATCTTAGCTTCTGCCCTTTCAAGTCTCTTGAAAAACTTCCTTAACAGCAATGGTATTTGACTGTCAAAAAAGATGCACAAAGCATCTTTAATCCAAAGCAAATCTGGTCTCAGGCACTTGGGACCCAGCTCTGGTGCAAGCAATTCCCTTCACTTTATGCTGTGTTGCTGACAAGCAAGGGCCGATAGGCAGAAGAATTTCCATCTCGGTGCTTTGTGACCCAAGTTATTGAACCACCAGTGTCAAAATGCAGTTTTATCACTGCTAACCCTCAATGACTGATGTGTATTTACTCTGGCTTTTGACTATTGCACTGAAGTTTGTTCAAAGTTGTGCTGGTCAGTGAAGCTGCCCTGAAAATTCTTTCAAAATGTTCTCCAGCTGCCTTCATTACTGTCTGTGCTCCACTTCCCTGCTGCTTTTTGATTCATGAATTTCTTACCACTTGACATTCTCTCCAGTTTTTAATTTATTGTTTGTCTCCTCATTCAAGAATGAAGTTCCATGAACAGTGAGATTTTTGTCTCTTTAACTTATACCTGTGTCCCTAGGACACACAGCAGGCGCTCAGTCTATAGTTGTTGAATAAGCAAATGAATGGATCTGAACACTGAACAATTTACATGATACAATGATTATAACTACCAACCTCAACACAATCTGAAAGGGTAGTTGGCTGTACCTGGTTGATTGACCCTATAGTTTCACGTCTTTAATTGTCTCACTCTGGAACCCTAGATTCTGGTTGGAGACTATAAAAATGGAGAGTCTTGGTAAAACCACACCAACACAAACCCTAGAAATTTGACTGCAGAATTGAGGTGACTAGAAAAGAAGGAGGAGCAGGAGAGCAAAGTAGGGAGGGGGCCCAGCGGACTATGATGAAGGATTAGGGGTGCCTTTGTGACAGGTGTGATTACATACAGGTGAAGGGTGAGATCCTATACCTCTAGATAGTGTCTACACCAATGTAACTTCATAAAAAGAAATGTATAAACAATGAGGATCTTTTAGAATATTTTAACAAGGTTACTGCAATTGGGTAGATTGGCAGAGCCATAGTCTATGGTAAATTAAACAAATAATAACATTTAAAGCATCTTTAAACTTATTTTGAATTTAAAAGTCACTCAAGAATTTCAGAGTACTACAAGCACGTTGTTTACTTCTGTTTGTCCTTCATTTATCTCTTTAAATGCAAGATTTGTTTGTAGCCTTTGCAGTGTTACCTTATGGTCTTGACGTCATTTTCACAGTTAGTGTAGGGTCCTTGGGCTCACTCTGGGAAAGGCTTTACCAGAGCTCCCCCTTCAGTGGCACGCGGCAAGTTCCCCAGGTAAGTTTCTTCACAAGACAGAGTTGTTAGTTATATTTAGGGAACGAGCTTATTCAGGAAAAGGACAGAGGAGTGAGTAAAGGACTCTTGCATAGGCACAAGCAGGCAGGAAGAGCTGCTCTGAAAGGGACAGGTTTGCTGAGCGAGGCCTGCATGGCCACAGGTGGCAGCCTTAGGAGAGCGGCCTGCTCTGAGGGAGGTCAGTTAAGAGAAGCCCCGGCAGGTACAGGTCCCGGGCAGGCAGGAGGCTGCTGCCCTGCAGAAGGACAGAGTGGGTGGAAAGAAGCACCTGTGTAGGAGTGGGTGGGCAGAGGACTGCTGCCCTGGCCAGTGCAGAGACTGCCCTGGATAGTCCTTTTCTCTTGGGAAGGGCCTCACTGCTTTGTGGAGTGGCCTGTTTGCTGCTGATTTTGGATAACTGTGTGGAATGCTAAAGGGGCCAGAGATTTTGCAAGGGGCCTAATCTCTGTATCTTTACCCTCAGGTCTGTGCTTCCAAAATTCCTACCATTTGTCTGATCCCTCTTGGGCCTAATGCCTTGTGATAAGGAGGCACCAAGAGTCTTGATTTCTATAACTGTGTTATTGGTCATGTGAGTCCCTTGTACCGCAACCTGTGTGAGTCAGGTTTTAACCTTGTGATGTCTCCTTCAGATTTTGAAAGTTGCATAATCAATAACTGATAATGACACAGCAAAACCAGGCTGTAAAGAGGGGAGAGAAAACCAAAACTTAGTATTTTCATCACCACTCATCCTTGCTTTATCGTTTTGCAGTGGTTGGTGACATCAACCCATGCGGGTTTTAGTTCTGTTTGTGTAGAATTTGACTTTATCCAGATATTTTCTGTCCTGGGTGGTGAGAGATGAAGGCATCCCATTTGCAGGGGTAAAATGAATTCACACATGTTCTTCTGATCCTTCCTCCTCTTCCCCTTCCTTCCTTTTCTTTATTAGCTAAACCCCAGTACAAAGCCAAACATAAGTGGAGGGAACCCATACCTTAGTGCTGTCCTAAACCTCAATGAGAATGACTACATGGCTTCACCAGTAAGCCTGGTATTCACTCCACTGGGTCTGCCCAGACCTTTCATCTAGTTTAAAAAAAATGCTCTTCTTGTAGTTGGCTAAAAGTTTGGCCTTTCAATATAAATGGATGCTGATTTTAGCAAAGACTTTTCCAAGATATATTGATATGATTATATGAGGTTTTTGAGTCTCAGGGCAAGTAGATAGCTTCTAGAGTCAGAATAGGCTAGGAAATAAGCCTCCAGGAATAAGGGAGGCTTGAGAGATAAGGGTAACAAATTCAAAAGTCTCCCTCCAACTCCAGGCAACAGAACCTTTCTGGACAAGGACAATAAAGAAAAAGGACTCTTAGATAAGGACTGGGACAAAGGCTTAGTTCTGGGCGCAGAGACATTAAGGCAGAGTGAGTGAGACCAGAGAGAACAAACCAATCCCAGAGAGGCTGATTTAGGGAAAGAAAGGTCTATATTCCCTGAGGCAAGAGCCAGGCTCTACTGGCCTACAGTCCCTCTTTATTTCTGTCCCTTTTCTCCTTAAGAAACTGGCGAATCATTGTATTGTAAAATCATTTCTTGTATTGTAAAGTTGTTGATATATTTTTTCACTATTAAATAAAGGGATAAAAAAAAAAAGAAACTGGTGAATCCTCTCACCACCCCTGCACCTCTGGCCTGTACCCCAGTTCTTTATGGATAAATAAAATATTTTAAAAAGCAAGTTGTTTTTTATATCTATTTCTGTAGACAAATTTGCCTCATTTCGCTTCCTTGCTTGAGCATCAGTGAAGTTCCTGCTGTGGCTTCGTCAGACGCCAGTGTGCGTGGTCTTGTGGCTGGACACAGCGCTGCCCCCGCAGCAGGGATTCTGCTCCTGGCCGGGAGAGGAGGCCTGGAGACCTGACATTAAGGCAGGCGTCAGTTTCTCTTTAATTTGGTTATGCTGTTAATTTACAGGAACTGATTTTCTAACTTAAAAACACTTTTGAGGCCCTCCCTGGTGGCGCAGTGGGTTAAAGAACAGCACTAAGAAGCTGAAGCCACTTCCGCATGAGTTTGATTCCCGCCTGCCCCGGAGGTGACCACATGGCGTGGCAGACCTCTCCTGACCCGCCCGCTGCTCCCCTCAGCAGTGTACTTCATTGATCTGCCTGTTCTGCTCCCCACTCTGTCTCTGGTGAAGTCTCTCGCCGCCCCTGAGCCTCTGGCCTGTACCCCAGTTCTGTATGCACAAATAAATAAATCTTTAAAAAAAATTAAAAAAAAGCAAACCACTTTTGTAAAACCTGGGATACTATGAAATACTATGAACCCGGTCCTTTATTTTATCTTTTTATATATGACTGCATTCAGTTCACTAATGTTATATATAGAATTTTTTTTTAAATGTATGTCATACACACGGTTGGTGTATCATTTTCCTTTCTTGTTCTGTCTGCATCATGTTTAGGCAAAAAGACCATTTTAATTTCATAAAATGGATGAAAGCACGTGGATATTCTTTTATGTATCATGGAAATACTTGTTCCATGACTATTTAGCAGAAATTGCCATAAAATCATGTGGACCTTACTACTACATGTCACTTAGAATAACACAATTTTTAAATGACATACCAAGTGCTGGTGGTATGGACAAAGGGCACCCCAGCACCCCCAAACTTGTTTGCTCTAAGTAGATTTTACCATCTGCCACACCAAGATAGAACATACTCTAGTGCATAAGACCATTAATGGAAATAAATTTTAACACAATTCATGTGCAATAAATACAAGAGAAGAGAAAGAATAGATAAAATGGTCTCCAAGTTAAGCACCCCAAATGACCCATCCTTTGTGGGTAAATGCCCAGCCAAACAGTTGGCCCAAAGCAGGGCCACTGAGGCCCAAAAGCTTGCCACCAGTCTAAAGCACCTTCAGGTGGGGACCCATATTGTAACAGGGTGGTCCCTAGGAAAAAGGGAAGTTCCAGGTTCCCTGCCCCACCCAGAAGGAGGGTGGAGCTGAGTAGAGAAAAAGGAGAGAAGAGAAGGGAATGAAGTGGGATGGAGAAGGAGGAGACCTGAGGAAGCCAAGTGGAGCAGCAAGCATGTGATGAAGAAATGGTGCTTGCTTCCTGACCCTGGACTGGTTAAGGCAGATGTTGGGTGAGAGACCTGTAGGGAGGGTTGAGTTTTGCCCACGAGGGGATGGGTCACTTCAGGTGTTTGATTTAGAAGTTATATTCTTTGTGTTCTGTATTGTATATTCACTGTATTAAAGTCCCTTTTCATTAAAGTTTTATATGTTTTGTCTTGACGCGGCAGATGGCAGAACCCACTTAGAGCAGGCAGGTTTTGGGGCTTCAGGAGTGTCTCTCTCTCTCCCTGTCATATAACAGAATTGGGGTGCCCTATAACAATAGGAAAGGGGCAAAGGGGCCCGACAAGCTGGAAGCAAAAGAGCAAAGTCAAGAAAATGCTGACACACTAACCTCTTCATGGGTCTCTCACCCATACCTCTTCTAAGTGTCTCCTTCTATGTCCCCCCCAAGACTCTGGTGCAGGTCCAAGGCCGAGAAGCAAGCGTAGCCTCTACACATGTCTCTGCTCCTTCTTCTGTAACAGGTACAGGTTTCACAGTTTCCGCCCCCACTCCATGCTGGAACTCCAAATCCCATCAGTACCAAGAAGAAGCACGCAGGGACGTGAGGGCGGAGCTGAGCAGCCAGGTTGGGATAAAGCCGGACATGTGGGCTCTTGGGCTCTCTTGGCCTGGTGGTTCGCGGCTGATCGTTTTGGCGCTCAATCGGTTTTCAGCATGCCGGTGGAGTCCACGTCTTCAGAACTGGTAGGACATCCTAGTTAACCTGTGTTTCTCTCCCTCTTTCCCTGGGTTATCCCTTTACCTTTCTCCTTATAAATAAATCCATTATTTAACCTTTTGAGTGTGTCCATAATACGACTGAATTGTAAGCGCCCGGGTGAGGACCCACAGATAGGCAACCCAATTCACATTGGGGTGCCCTGGAACACTTCCAGTCTCCTCCTCTCCAGCTTCCCCTCCTCCTGACACAGCTCCTCTCTTCCTTAGGGAGCCTGGAGTCCCTTTCTTCCCCTGGGGGCCACCCTGTTACCCTGGCAAGGATGTGAGGCCATGGGGACTACTAGCGGAGTTACAAAATGATAGTCACTCTGAATTTCTTCCAAAATTGTCAATTTCTTACAAAATTAAACATATATTTACCATCAAACCTAATAATCCCATTGCTTGGTATTTACCCAAAGAAATGAAAACTTGTGCACACTAAGAACTATATGAGAATGTTTATTGAAGCATCAGTCACAATTGCTAAAAATCTGGGGGGAAATCCAATTATTTTTCAACAATGTAATTTGACTTTAAATTCCTTATATCCACTGCATTATCTGTCCCACAAATTTCTCTAAAAAGAGTTTTGTTCTCATTGACTTCTCATTCACATGATAATCTACACCAACAAACTTTTTGCCTCTACCACCACACTCCAATAAATGCATTGATCTAACCTGAACTTACTGTCCTTCACCTCTTGGCCAAGATTCATCCTTACTGGACACATCCTTGCCTAAGACCTGGCATCAGTACTCCTGCCTGCACTAACAATTTTCAAGATAGTTCTGTTCAAGGGGGCCATCTCTTAAGTTCTCTACTAGTCAGTCTGTTTTTTCTCCTCCAGTGTAATGGAATGTCAGAGTTGTTTCCTTATAAATAGTGTTGGAGGTGTGGAGTCAGGTGGAAATATAGAGTAAGAATATATATATATACTTACTTTTATATGCATTTTAAGGACAGATTGAACTCAAAACTATCACAAAGTGAGCATACTTTATCATATCTCTGCCTGCTCACCAAGACAACCACTTTCAGCTCTGCTGTCTTGTATACAAGTCCATATTTTCATGTAATATGTTTATGCAACTATTTCCTGATTTTCAACCTTAGTCATTATTTATTGAATTTATATGATGATAGATGAGGATTTTTGTCTCTTGGTTCCTTTTCTCCCTTATTGAGGTATCAAATCAATGTCTACATTGTACCAGATGTTTAAAGACAAGTTTGATAACAATATCATATTAATATTATTTTCCTGAATTTGATAACAACAATAAGATTATGTAAGAGAAAGTTTTCTTTTTGAGAAATACACACTAAAATATTTAAGGGTAAAGTAACATCCTGAAATAGTTCAGAAAAATTTTATAGAAGTTGATATTAGGCCCTCCCTGGTGGCGCAGCAGGTTAAAGCACAGCACTAAGAAGCTTAAGCCACTTCCGCATGAGTTCCATGCCCGTCTGCCCCAGAGGAGATCCACATGGCGTGGCAGACCTCTCCTGACCCGCCCGCTGCTCCCCTCAGCAGTGTACTTCATCTATCTGCCTATTCTGCTCCCCACTCTGTCCCTGGTGAATCCTTTCACCCTCTGCATCTCTGGCCTGTAGCCCAGGTCTATATGAATAAATAAATAAATCTTAAAAAAAAAGAAGTTGATATTAAATTTTCAAATGAACTGGCAAAGTTTACACAGCTAGTAAGTCAAAGAACCAGGCTTAATTTTTTCTTTCTTGCAGAATACATGCAATCAACATGAATCTCACCATAAGCATACATCTCACCATAACTACACATTCATGAACATCCATATACAATATAGAAATTCTTGTGAAATCTATACAATCTTACGATCTAGAAATAAATTTATAAAGTCTAATAAGTCAGATACTCAGTTAATAGTTCCTGTCTCAGTCAGTTAGTACTGCCTAGCTTAGGAAAATTTTTCTCTTTGTCTCTCTACTTCTCTTCTCTGCCTCTCTTCTCTTCCCTCCTTAACTCTCCCCTCTCTCCATCTCTCTTTTATGTTATCCATCAACCCATCCACCTACCTACCTAATGTTTCATAGTTTCCAACTCATATTTACTTTATCTGAGTTTTCAAGTATTAAGTCAAGAAAATTGTATTTAAAAAAAAATCTCTAAGAAATTAAGAAGATTTTTCTAAACCCACAAGAACAAAAGGGGGAGGGAGATATTGCCAGCTGAGAGATTTCAATAAAACTGGAGATGGAAAGTGTACGAAGTTGTGGAAATTGGTAAGACACTGATCCGGTCGTGTGAGGGTCAGTGTTTTTGTAAAGAGAAGTACAGGAGAGAATGTATGATGTGCATCACAAGCTCAGATGCATCAACGTGGTGAAAGGCGGGCCTAAGTTGTTGGTTAAAAGCAGAAAGAAATTGGATGAAAATCTGTATTTGGAAGAGTTGACCTTCCTGTCTCCCACTAAGGCAAACATAACCCAGGCAACCAGGTGTCTACTTCAGATAGGATATTAGAGCTTTTATCTCTTTAGCAATTCAATGGCCTCAGATGAAAGACTTTGACATTTGAGTGCCCATTCTGTGTCTATCACTACACCAGTCATTCACAGAAATGTATAAGTGCTTCAAGAGGAACTGATTTATAGGTAAGCTCAAACAGACTTTATTGAAACAATAAAGAATAACGACAAACTATAGGTGTGTGCAACTTGCAAAGGATTTTAGATCTTTTTCCACTGTGCTCTCTATTCACACAAATGTCACCTTCCCAGGGAAGGCTCCCTGGCACACCCCTCCCACCCTTGGGGCGTCCCCCCTCTGGCTGTATGGAGATATTACTGATATATAACATTGTGTAAGTTGAAGGCATAATGTAATGGCTGGTTACACATTTATATTGCAAAATGTTTATCATAATAAGGTTAGTTGGCACACCCTTTCCCTGCCATAATTACTATTTGTTGTTGTTATCATTGTTGTTATGGTGAGCATCTGAGAGCTTTATTCTCACAGCCACTTTCAGACATGAAATGTAGTGTTAACTCTTGTCACCCGGAGGGACGTCATTTCCTAGAATGTATTCATATGTTAACTAAAGTTTGACCAACATCTCCCCACTTCCCCTCAGACTCCTAGACCAAAGCAACTACCCTATTTGTATGAGTTTGATGTTTTTAGGTATCATGGATCGTGAGCCCTCATGTGCTTTGACATACCATCCCAATTTCTCTTAATCACGATTGCACAGCTACCAACCCTGTCTTCGGGAATCAGTAGACAACATTTCCCAGAGTCCCCAGTGGCTAGATTTGACTAGCTGAATGTGGCAAAAGTGGTGTGTGCCAGGTATATCCCCTCTCCCCAACTCACCTAGAGGAATACAGACAATCAACACTGTGGACTTGGTAACCTTCAAATGAAGGAGCCCATTTGGTGTTTACAGGGCTTGGAAGAATGGTTTCTGCCCCTTATAATGCGTAGCTCAGGATTTAGATAAATGAGATGTAGTCTTGCAGTGCATTAAGCCACTGAGATCTGGGGATAGATACTCTCAATGAAGCCAGCTTCTCTCTAGCTAATACACCACCTTTTCCTGCTTTCTTATCTATCTTAGCACACAAAAACACAAATAGTTGCACCAAAAGAAGCACAAGGAAAAGTGGTAGATTTGCTTTGTAACTTGTTTTCTTGTAGGTAACACTGGGTTGCTCAACATCCTGCAGAGAAAACACTGGAATGTTTCAAAAGACCACAGAATGCTCATTTCCAATAAGCAACGGATAATAACAGCAATAACAGTAATGCCATTAATGGCAATAATGATAAACATTAATCTCTCTTCAGCAAACCCTGAATGGTGTTCAGGGGGCCAAGGCCATTGTGACACGGGTGAGACTTGGCCCTCCTGTGGGCATTTTCTCAGCCAAAGAGGGGGACACAAACCTCTGAGCCCGGGACACAATAGCTTGTAGCCTCCTTCTCTCTGCTACTTTTCACAAGAAGCCAGTGGAGATCTGTCAGGGCAAAAGCTTTCTACGGAGCCTCCTAGAATAGGAACGCCTGGCGCTGCTCGCTTTTGCTGGAGAGCACCAGGCAGGCCTAATGAAGTCAGTAATTTCTCCCGCCTGCAGCCTTGAATTAGGCCTCATGGTAAAGCTTTTTAGGCTGATAAAAAAAAAAAATACACACACACACACACAACAAAACCACAGAACTTTAGAAAAATGGTTACGCCTTATTAAATTATTTGAAATCTCTGGAGTTGCATCTCTTTTATGGCTCCAAATTGGCATACCTGTTAACTTAGAGTGTTGAGATTTCTCTACAATATTATTGTATTTAAGACACAGAGCCATCCCCAAACTGAACACGAATTACAAGAGCATCAGGGAAAGAGAGAGAGAGAGACTCACTATTTTCCGGCTTAAAAACCTTTACCACAATTAGTAGTTAGTAGCTTTCAGAAACATTTGCTGGATAAGTAACCAAGGTCAAATCATATAATTTGGCCCCCACTTCTTTCTCTCTTTCTTTTATTCCAGGGTTTTGAGTGCTGGTCTAAGAGCTATAATTTCATCTTTAGGCATATTTCTACAGGCATTCTTAATGAGGCATTTGATTTGTCCAGTCCTGCCTTACTGAATTCAGCCTTTTAGAGATTTGGGGTTGGGAGAGTGTGGGAAAAATGAGGACGTGGAATATCACCAGGCTGCTGAGAAAACATAGTCTAAGGAGGCATATAGCTGGTGAATTATTATTTTTTTTTTTTGCCTCTTAGGCAGGATTGCGCCTAACAATATTCTACAGATAATTTTCCATTTTCAAATATTTATTGCAAGACAATGTGTGCTGTGAATACTCTAGACATGAAAGATACAAACATGAATTTATCTTATTTTTAATAGCTTTTTCAAATGTGAGATTTCAGTAGGTTTGAATTCCTTTTTTTATGAACTCAGCCTAAGAGTAACTAAATATTCTACTTTCATTATTTAGCAACTTTGGACAGGAAAACAAGACAGAAGGAAAAGAAGTCTATAAAAAGATGAAGTTTTGCCTATCTTGTTTACTTAGTTTTGAGAAGCTTCCATATGTGCTCAATAAATTCTTGTCCCCATGAGTAAAAGAGGTCTGGGGAAGGAAATCACTCAATCACAAAATCTCTAATAATTGAAATAAAACAGTTGTGCTTAAATAACTGAAATATCTCTGAAATATTCTAATACTGCCATCCTAAAAATACAAATTTTGTTCTCATTACTTGATGAAATACTTCCAGAAAATTTAAATATTTCTACACTGGCAATTGGAATTTTTGCTCTTGCTAATTGACCGTGTGTGTGTGGAATCACCATTTCTTTCTAAGAGGAACTGGGAACAAAATGTGTCTGAGAAACAATTGTACATGTGTTGGTTAACTCTCCAATCTAGTTGACAAACCCTGCATTACAGCTATTCAGTGATTTAAGGAGAAATGTGACCAAAAATAGATACCTTTTAATAATGAAATAAATTAAGAAGTTATGTCCTTTTACTTGGTGATCACTTGAGAACACAGGTTTATCAGGTGTGCATGTCGAGATGTAAGGGTCTAGAGTTTCCTCAGAAATTTGGAGATATTTTTTGATTTTGTCACTTATTTGGATATAATAAAGCACTTGTTATCTGTTTCATAGTTGCTGATTGTGTGAATGTGTGTGTGTGTGTGTGTGTTAGGGAGGGAGAGAAAGAGAGCGAAAGATGAATGAGTAGGCAAGAGGCATATTCAAAATATATTTTATTTCTGTTTTTTGAATCCTGGTCTATTGTGATAAGCCCTCTTTTATTCATCAGGGATTTGGGGGTTCACCAATGAAATAAAGTGCAGGAGAATGAAAAAACAAAAATAAAGAGGACTCTCTGAGGAGGACAGAAAATTGGTAAGAGGTCACAAATTTAAGAACGAGACTATGTGGTGGAAATAAGAGTAATAAATGATTAAAATAGTGAGGTGTCAGTGGCCTAGCACTTACACCCCATTTTTTTAAGAGGCAAACGATGGTGGTAGAAAAGAGAATCTCCTGGAAGCAACTACCAAGAAGACTCTATGCTAGTTCCTTCAGAGACAGTCGTCAACAAGCACAAGAAAGAAAATGTGAAGTGGAGTAAGAGAACCTGTGGAGAAATGAGTGTGCTTGTGCCAGCTGATGGGGGAAGAGATGCTTTTGTGTTTATCTGTGAGTGTTGATAGAGCTTACCATCTTGAATGCTGGCTCCCCATCATATGGGGAAAAGTTAAAAAGCCTTCTGTACTCAAGCTAGTGCTTGAGAACTCAGCATTATTTCCCTGAACGGACAACTTGCACACAGCAAAAAGCATGCTCTCAAGAATTTGACATCGAAGACTGTTGCCTCAAAGCTGAAGATTTATGATGTTGATGAGCAGTGGGAGCTCTGACCTTGGGAAGAATGACATTTCCTGAAACTGGTGGGAAGGGAGGTAGTGGGTAGGTCTTGTGCTTTGTGTTCAGGCAATTCTGTCAGTGTTCAGAGACCTCTGATTAAAGGGCTCTGGGGCGATACTGGGGCTGAACACAAACCATTGGCAGCAACAGGGTCCTAGGGGCACATTTGCCACAAGGTAATTAAAGCTGTAAAGAGTTAGCCTTCATTCTTTTGAGAGGTCTTGAGAGATTTAAAGCACGAACATCTAAAGTGTGATTCTACTCACCTGAAAATATGAGGTACCCTCCAGTGTTCCTGGGTGGCCACACCAGTAGATTTCTTGTAAGTGAAGGGGAATGCCAGTCTCCAAAATGACTGAGATGTGATTTCCTGGAACCCCTCCTAGTTGGGGATTGAACTACATTTAACGGTAAATTAGGAAAACAAAAATATGTATATATTCTGCTGTTGCTGTGTCCTTACATGCTTGTTTTTGTAATTTTGCTCTCTATGCAGCAGTCCATAAAAATACATAAAATCGCTTTGAAGTTTTCAGAATTTTATATAAATGGTATCATGCAGTGAAGAGGAGTGGGATGAGGGAGGAGAGCTGTGTGTGTACTGTGTTATTTATTTAAAAAAAGATCTGAAGCAAATATAGTAAAATGTTAACATTTGTTAAATCTGGAGGGTGGATATACAGGTGTCTCATAAGCTTTTATTCCTGTACTTTTCTTTATGTTTGAAACATTTGGTTGTTATTATTTTTTAAATATAGGGATGTGGTGTTTCTGGGCTCTGAGTGTCATGGAATGTTTAATACCATTTTGGCTTGAAACGCTTAGACTGGTTTGTTGCAAGACCTGAGGTACATTAACACTTGAGTTGGAGCTTTGCCTGTTTGATGACATACTATGTTGCAAGTTGAATAGGTCCCAAATGGGACTCTTGGACTTTTTACCATGACATCTGGTTTCCACTTCTCCATTGTAGTCAAAACACAACTACCCATTCAATTACTCAGTTCGGAAACTGAGCGATTATCCAGGATTTTCTCTTTAACTTCCTAATTTCAAGCTATTCATTCTGTCTTCAAGTAAAGATTTTAATCCAGTCTTTTATCTCCCCTTCGTTGTCATCACTTAACTTCGGCCATCTTTTTTTCCTCCTATGAATAAATGCCCTCAAAAATATCCAAGTTAGTGTCAGTCAGCTGACTCTTTCCACACCACGTCATTCTCCAGACAGCACCAATAGCGATTTCTTCAAAAAATGAAAATTAGATCATTGTGTAGCCTGGTCTATAAGCTTACAATGCCTTTCCCAAATACACACCTCTCACCCTAGTACCAGGTCTGTAGGACCGGACTCCTGTCCCGACTCCTGCAACCTCATATTTTTCCCTCTTCCTCCCCAACCCCCCATTTATGCTCCAGCTGCTACTAGTTACAGGAACACTGAGCTTCTTGAGGCTTTCCTTTACTTAGATCTAATCTTGGCACAGACAGATCCTCCCCTGCCCTAGCTCTCACTTAAGTTCCTCATTGTACTTTAAGTAGACCATCATCCCCTTCATTCTTCATAAGCTCCCATTTTTGCTTCTTTCATAGAACTTTCTGCCATTTCCATTTATTTCTCAATCTTGTCTTAGGTGTTTTGCCACCTAGGATCTAAATTTCCCACATATACATTGAAGTCTGTTTCCAATATAGAAGTTAAAAATGGTGAATATCCACTTTGCAAGAGCCTTTGCATCTTGGACATATGACCTAGACTGTCATTGAGATCCCTTGCTCCAGACTCTGACTTTGAAGCTAGAGAAATGAGTGGGTGCAGCAATAGGGTTATTCCCCCCCTCACCAAAAAAAAAAAAAAAAAAAAGGCAAGGGCCATGGCTAGAGTGGAACAGATTTGCTATCTAGTCTAAGTGTGATGGGCAGTCCAGACATGGGTGTGTCTGTCCAACAACGGAATATTAGATGCTGTTATTGGACCAGGACATAATTTGGGACCTTGTTTTCACTCTACAGATCTGTTTCCCAGATTTTTTTTAGTGATTCCATGAGTGACCCACACAGTTGCTTTTTAAACAAATACTTTCTCTTTTCTAAATATCATTTCCATTTTAAATTACTTAATTTCTTCTATTAAGGTGGCATTGTTTTACAAGACTTTGTAGGTTTCAGGTGCATACTAACTCATATTCATTACTGTCTCCACCAAAAGTCTAGTTTCCCCCATCAGTGCACAACTGACTTCCTTTCCAATTAAATTAACTCCAGTTGATTTTTGTTTGCTTGTTGAGATGAAGACTAGAGTGAGATATATGAGACATGTGGGACATAAAATTTAAGAGGGCTAATTGCCAGGTCATGAGGTGTCAGCCCTGTGCTTCAAATCTCTACGAATGATCACATATCTGTGGATTTTCTTTGCCTTACTCTACTCCCAGCTTTCATTGGCAACAACATATTAAATTCAACTTTTCATGAGACTGAGTTTCTGCAAATAGTTGCTAACTGGCCTATATAATGGGTGGGCCATCTAAGAGTGAGAAGCTAGTTCTCCCAGAATCAATCCATTACTCTCTTTCAGTATGTATAAGAAGAGGGAAAGATGAAGTAGAATTTGGAGGAGTTGCTAGTTGCTCTTGTCATGGACTTCTCAATGTGCTACCAATGAGGGAAGGGAGAGCATGCTTCCTCCTCAACTCAAAGTGTGTAGAGCTTCAAGAGAAAGATTTGCAATTCTGTACATTTCCTGTAAAGACAGGGACACAGGAAACAGAATTTTGAGTCCAGTCACTTAGATGGTAGATTTTGCAACATTGGAAATGAACAGAACTTTCTTAGTTTGATAGGAAAATTGATATGACTTTCTTGTTGGGAGAGTTAGACCTTATACATGAAAATTGGCCTGTACCCTGACCCTAGAGGACAATGTAGAGGAGCTGAATGAATGGTCCAAGCTGAGATCTCAATTGCTAGAAACTAGTGACTGCTGGAGAAGATCAGACATCATTAGCTGGTGGGGCCTTGACTTTGTCAAGAGAAATACATATATGAAATCATTGGTAATGGGAGATCTCCAAAAACACACAAAAAGTACCTTAGGAGACAATCAACATGTGACATCCACCCACATCCAGAGGGTATCCTATGAGATTCCAACTGTTGCAGTTGGGTTAAACTTTTTCTGTCCTCAATTCCTTGTCTCCTAACTGGTTTATCTTTTTGCTTTGCTTTCCCTCCCTCCCCCCATCCATTCTAATTGTAGTAGCCAAATGCTTTTGATAAAACCTATACCAATTCATGCCTTTCCTCTGTTCATAATCCTACATTGATCCGCGATGACCTGCAAAGCCCTACGAGATATTGGTTCCTCTTTGCACTATGGTATGATTCAGTACTCTCCCTCCATAATTCTACTCTAACCAAATTGCCCTCCTCGCTCTCAAGTAAGTTAGAGCATATCCTGATTCAGAGCTTGATAGCTAGTCACGAATGACTTAGAAAATCTTTCTATTTATTCATTCCTTTATCTTCATTTCTACTTATATGCCAACTTCTCTGGAAGTACCTACCTACCTACATAGTTCATTTTTTTTTATACTTTCTATCCTTTTCTGACTATGTTCTTTACTCTAGAACCTTTCACTATTATATGTGTACTTTACCTTACTCTACTAGCTTGCACTGGTAACAACATACTAAGATATTGATCCATGAAGATAGGAAAATTTGTCTATTTTGTTTTTTGCTATAAACCTAGCATCTAGAAAAGTAACTAATAGAAGAGGTGGTAAATACCTATTTGTTCAAGTAATGGGTCAGAAATGGGTGGAATTAGAAGTATAGTCAGAAAGAAGAAAAGCTGTTCATGCCCCCATCCTTCACACACACAAATTCCCTGAAGCTTGCCAACCCCAGGCAAGCAAGGAATAAACTGAATATCAAGTTCTTAGATTTTAAACTAAATTAAACTTGGAGCTATGATATTGCACTAGGCTGTACTAGTTGCTACCTCAAGATGTATTCTATTACCTGATAGTGACCAGAGAAGTTGTGGGAAAACCCAAGAAGTCATATTGAGGAAGCAGAAGTAGAGTAAATAGGAGGTTATTCATATGTGTAGTTTACCAGGTAGTTCTACTTTTTACTTGCAGGCACAAAAAAGGATTTTGTCTTTTTTATCATTTGAGATGGCCATAATTTTCTTGCCAATGAGATGTGGGTGGAAGTGACAAATGTCATTTCTAGACAGAAACTTTAAAACCTAGTGCATAGTTTGCTGTGTTCTCTTTCTAATGCTAGAATGGTTATGAGAACGTGCTGAGGTGTACCTCAGGTAATGTCACTGAGTGACTTCAAGAAGATAAAACTACCACCTGAAGATAGACTTGCAGTAGAAGGAAATAAACCTCTGTTGTGATAAATTTCTAATATTTTGCGGTTATGGGTTTCATATTTAGTGGACAATGGTGGTCATTAATTCTGGTCATCTTATATTTACAACTTCCTGTCTTCTAAACATGCGGTAGGCTTGACTTTCCTGCCACTGACTGTAATGGTTAAGCTGGATGGTATCTCTATCTCTAACCATTGTATTCTCGCTGTCACTGCAGCATAACCTAGCCCACACTAACTTATACACTTATTTTTGCAGAAGTCCATAATTTGATGAGTCCATGCTAACTACCAGGGGTTGGTGAAATATATTTGGAGTTTAAGGGACTAGAATTGCTCCTTTAGACTGTTTATCCTCATAAAAATCCATATATGAAATGAGTAGTATACACAGCTTAGAAGGACCAGGGACCTTTATTTTTTTTCTCAGTGAAGAAAGACCGCAGCTACAACTAGCTACAAAATTTGAATCCCATTATTTGTCTACATAAACCTTGCCTACCACTGCACGCAAGACCAAAACTTTGAAAGGAAAACCCATTCTACTCTCTCAAAGTACTCTGGGATTGTAGGACATGGCAGCAGGAGAAATCTATTTGTGTGATGTGGAGGTCACCAAGGAAGGCTAAAAGCTTCTAAAACCTCTCCATCAAAAGAGATTAAATTGGCATCTGAACAGAACTTTATATCATCCGGCAAACCTCTTCCTTGAGGGGCAAAAGCCATTCAATCAGATATGTGCTTACTGTTCTGACTAAGAGTAAAGAGCTACTGAAAAGGAGATTAAAAAGAGAAACTTGGATCTTGGAGGTTTTTATTTGGATATCATACAAGAGCGATCTCTCTACTACCTTCCCCCATCATAGGAGCAATCTTATACAATCAGGACAGAGGTTCAAGTTCTTTCTTAGGAATCATACCATACAATAGCAAACGTTTATCAAGTACTTAATAAGCTTCAAGTCCCTGAACTTATACTTACTTTCTTAAATACTAATAACAACAACTCTGAGTTCATTGTAATAATAGTTCCATTTTTCAGTTGAAGATAGAGGCTTTTAGTATCAGGATATGCTCAAATTCAATCTAAATAATCTGCTTTCAAGTCCAAAATCATAATTACTGTATTTTATTGATTTGATAATTTATTTAAAAAAAAACTATTAAGGCTGCTGAATTCATTGCATGGCATGGTTTTATGGGAAGGTTTTTTCTTTCTTTGTGGTACATAAAATGACAGTACATCTTGCAACTGATTACGTCTTAGATTCCATAAATATAATAAAATGCTACACGGCCCCTATTGACTGTGCAGGCATATGTAATTAGGGAGACAAGCAGGGGTAAGAAGCTATCTATTGGGAAAGATGCTTTCCAACTTTCTCATAGGGCAGAATGCATTATGCAAACATAATCTGACATAGAACTCCAATATGTAAAGCAGAGAAAAGTGGTTTTATTAGTATAAACATACTTTATATTTAGGTATATAAATATACTTATTATATAATCAGTGAGACTACAGGTTAGCTCACTGGAGACTTTGAGTAGGTTAAACTTTTATTTGCATATTCAGGGTTTTGTTTAATTAGTGTTATAAAACTATCAAAAAAAGTAATTGGAGACATTATAGTCAAATCAAGTATAAAGAATATCAGGACAAACCTTTGTACAAACACAAACAAAAAACCATTCTTTAATTTTTTTAAATGGATATAGCATTGCCTTATTACACTATGTAAGTTTCAGGTGTGCATTATTATAAATCAACATCTGCATATATTACATTAAGTTTACCACTAAGTGTCCAGTTTCATCCTTTACTATATTATGATCCCTTTATTGGATTTACTCACATCACCTTCCTCTTTCTCTTAAGAATAACATTTTTAAGAATATTTTAAACACCACAGGATAATTATCTCAATAAAGTCAAAAGATCACTCCAGTTTTTTTTTGTTGTTGTTTGTTCATTTTGTATATGGATGGGTCAACATTATTGCATTGAATTTGGGATGAGTTAGCTATCCAAAGAATCACTTTGTTGTATTATAGCACTGGAAAGATGTGGACGAAATACATTCTTCAGGATTTCTGACTATATCAGAGAACCATCGCCAGGCATATTGTCATTAGCAATATGACAGAACTTTCCAGAACCTTTCGCAGTGTTGAATCTCAGCTCTATACCTTGCTAATAACATGAGTCAGAATAAGCTGTTGAAACCTTTTCATGCTTCAGATTTTACTAGTAAGCAGGAATCAAAGTACCAGTGATCATTTTGTACTGTTGCTTTAAGAAGCAAATGAAATAAAACGAGTAAGTCACTAGCCATAGAAACTCTGGTAAACAGCTAATAAAGTATCTCTACAAAGAGAAAATTCTAAGGATTGGGGCTGTGAGATGATCCAGTGAGAGTTTATATAATCTAGTAGTTTTAATTTCAGAAGATTAGAAATAAGTCCAGAAGTTCAGTAAGACTGATAATCATGTCACATGAATGATAAATGCAAGCCTCTGGAGTCAGAGCACCTTGATTTTAGATTCTATTTATAAAACATGTCTCTAGACCTCATAGCAATATAAATACACATGAGAGAAGCTGGTCCTTTCTAGGGGTTGAAAGGCTGGTTCACCCACAAACAGCAGATTTTTTTGCCTGGGCTACTTCAGACTGAGGCAGAGCCTGTTCTGACGTCAAGTCTATACCTTCTAGAACAGGGAAGGGGGGAGTCCCAGAACATTTTAATATATTCACATTTTTCAGATCAAATTCAAACCCATTAGAATATTTGAAATAAGAAAACCTTTATGATGTGACCCCCGCTACCGTTCTGGGTGGGTTTCTGGAAGCAGAGCTCTCTGGTGTGGGCCCTTGCAGCCAGCAGTACTCTGTGGTAAGCCGTTCCCTTCAAGTAGCAGACAAATCTTATATTCTGAACATATTGTTTGTTCTGATTTACCCCCTGCCCCACCCCATCATTACCTCTTCTGAGAAACCTCTGATACTGTCTTCCTCTGAGGCTGATGCTAGGTTCTTTCTCTAAGTCCACATAGCAGGACAATCAGAAAGTTCATTTTCACATTTATGCCTCTGGAATTGCCACGGTCTCTTCTCTCATTCGTCTTCATCAATAGACTCCAGATTCCTTGACCAGGATGAACAGAGAGCAGCATGTGAGGAAAACATAGGAGGACCTATTACCCACCAGGCCCCTTCCCCCAGGGAGTCACTTAATAATAAGGAGAATATTATGGGTGGTCTTTCTCATGCATCTGAGCTGACAGTTAGGTCCCTCATGGACTTAAATCCATTCATCATGCATTTCTCTAAAAGCCCAGCGCCCTCTCCATGATAATTGCAAATTCCTGGTAACTTACTTCTTCATGCATCTGTCCATTGACATTCCAGCTGTCATAGAGGAGTCTTCCATTCTATATTGTCCCAGAGGCAACACTTAACACTTCTACCAGTTTCTGTGAAAGATCCTCTAGAAATCCATATCTAGTTCTCTACAGTGTTCATCTTTTTCCTTAAGCACTCATCAAGGAATAGCCCTAAGCAACTATTTTTCTTTTTCTAGGAGTAAGTAGAAGGTTAGCTGCTATATAGGGACATTTCACAACTTCAATTCATATTGACCCTTCCCCTTTATATATTTTATCCAGTTTCTTTAGATTTTTTTTCATATGGGATGACCCAAATGAGTTTCTCTCCTACAAGACAGATTTTTGCACCTTACACAAAAAAACTTGAGCTTTTTATAGGACAAACTTCCACTTTGTCTTTATTTAGGACCGAGCACTTTGAGAAGTTAATTTTTTTTTTTCAATGAGAAAAAAGTTCACAGGATTTTATAGTAATGTTTTTGAGAAACCTTACATGTAAACCTTCTTTCAAGGTTACCCTAAATTAATCCTCTGAAATCTAAGCTTTCTCTTGCCTTTGGTGGGTGAACAATTTGGTGACAAGTAAAATGGATTATTTCACCTGATTTATTTATACAAAGTGAAAAACAGGTCACAGCCTTTTTATTTAAGCTGATCAACTTAATTATAACTCTTTGGATGCAAACATTTGCAATGTTTTTTGTGGTTTGGGTGTAATTTCCTGCCAGAGGGGGATGTGGAGGCGGAGGGGAGAGAGGTGGGGTTGCTGAGTTTTGGCATCAAATTCTTCAGTCCAGCTGCTTTCTGTGAAATGTCAATGACCTTACTCAAAAGCACCCAGACATTCAAGGTCCCTCTAATGAGAAAACCAAATTACAGGTATGTAATTTTCACAGTTTTCTGCCAGAATCTCCAAGCTGGTGACAAATTGATATACTACGTCTGTACCGAAGACTAACTTTCAGAAAACAGGCACTCTCTGTTGAAATACTATACCTGAAGGATTGCGCAATTTCAAACCTCTGAGATATAAAAAACATCCTTCACCCAAGTCTCTTGTAGAATGTTGAACTGAAGAGCATATTTCTTTACTTGGAAAGACCTGACTTTAACAAAATGTGAGAAAAATCTCAGGTACCAGGAAGCAGGTGATCATTGAAAAGCAACTACAATGGAAAGATAATATAGTCCTATGATTCAAGTCCTATGTTCTTGTGAATTTGGCTACCCATTTCCCAACTTCATAGATGTTGACAGTTTGGCAATCACTGTCTTATATGTGAATAACTTTCCCAAAGGTAATCTCTGAAAATAATAATAAAGATAACAATCATAATAGTAATAAAAATAATTAATTTATTAAGATATACTTACATGCCATCTTCACTATTGAATATTTCCCATGCATTCACTCATGGATCCTCAGTCTTCATGAGGTGAGGGTTAGTATCATCCCCATTTTGTTAGCAGGAAGACTGAGGCAAGGGGTATAACTGAGTGAGGGGTATAATTTATTTGAGGTTGTACTGCCAGGGAATGGCAGGACCATTGGTCAACTGAGGTGATCTGTCTTCAAAGTTCACATGCTCAGTTACCAAATTCTTTTTTTTTTTTAAGATTTATTTATTTATTCATACAGAGCTGGGATATAGGCCAGAGGTGCAGGGGCGTTGAGAGGATTCACCAGAGATGGAGCGGGGAGCAGAACAGGCAGGTCAATGAAGTACACTGCTGAGAGGCGCAATGGGAGAGACAGGAGAGGTCTGCCGCATCATGTGGTTCACCTATGGGGCCGAGGATGGAACTCGCACTGAAGTGGCTGTGGCTAGCTTGCAGTGCTGCATCCTAACCCGTTGCACCACCAGAGAGAGCCCAAATTGTATATTTTTAAAGCCTGGTATTCTTTTTCTTAGGGGTAAGGACATCATTGATTGGTTTGACTATGGGCTTAGCCTTGAATGAAAAATAATATATCATATGACTAATGTTTAAAAAATGAAGTTAAAACTCATTGGCTCTCTTTTCAATAGAACTAGTAAATGGTCAAGCTGAGCTCTTACAGAACTGTTTCCAAATGTGAGACCACAGAAATGTGCCCTAACCCTGTGTTATTCATTGCATGGTCAAGCATGAGAATTTAGATGTCTAACATTTCTACAGGTGATTCTAAGGCATCTACGTGTTAGATGAGCACGGATCTAAATTCACCTTCAAATATTTACTGAATATCTACTCTTTGCTGGTTAAACAGAACCTTAAAATATGTATCCACAACTTCAAGCTGATCAACAAATCAAGCTTGGTGAGCAATAGATAGCGAGAGATAGGCAAGTAAGAAAATGCAATACTTTACAACAAAAATCTTGGGCGATAATAATTCTGAGAAATGTGAAAGGGCTAGGTGAATCAGAAAATGCTTTGCCGAGGAGATGTTCTTCCTGCTGAAATAATCTGAAAAGGTGAGAACAAGTGACTCAGGAAAGGGAGGCTGCAAAAGGAAGAGAAAAAAGTGTTCTCTGGTGGAGATAACATATATTCATTCCAGAATAATGACAGCAGCACTTAAGTGTTGCACATTTGCTATGTGTTAGGCATTGGTGTGGTGGGTAAAAATACATGAATATACTAGCAGGCCTGTCAAAAGCAGGCTGGTCACCCACAGTTGTGCAGTAAGCTGAAAGAACCATTGTGTTTCCTTCTCAGTAAGAGACAGCCTGCTGCTTACAATTGCATCCAATAATAAGAATCACCTCAAGTGAGTTACCTATTCATAATCAGAATATTGATTTCATTATGGCTATTACTTATATAGGATATTGTTTAAACACTGCTTATGGTTCAGAAAGATTGACCACCACCTCCTCAGATATATGCTGCCACTCTGTGCCCACCACGAAGGCACCCATAGTGCTCCAACCTAGTCTACTGTGTCACCTTCCGTTACCCGCTTGGGTGACCTCAGTTCTAAAGTCAGATTTCTAGGATGTGTTTTGGTTTGGTTTGCTATGACTCTGTTCATCATGACGGCTCATATATCCTTACGAATCATCTGACAAGTACATTCATTCCGTTTTGCAGAGTGACAAGGAGGCAAAGTGTCATGAAGTTTGTTACTTGTCTGATTTCTTTAGGTTGCGGGATCACAATCCTCCTTCCCTGGATGCCTTCAGCTCCCACTCTCCGTCCTCGAGCACACGTGTCACTCTGCTCCTTCAGACGGCAGATACTTTGAGCTACACTTTGGCCTCAGTCCGTTTCTGCACTTCAGTCTATTTCTATCGTTCTTGCACATTTCCTGAGCTTATCTGGCAAGCTGACGGGGTGAAAGAAAGAAATGAATTGTCCAGACACCATCTGCATTCATCAGTGGAGGTAAGCGTGCACATGCCATGAGGACTTGACTCTAGAGGCCCCTGGACTCAGTGTCTGGCCTACAGGCCAGCAGTCACGAAGACACTGCCCACCCAGGAGCTACTAAGTTGGGCTCTGTGTGTCCATGAGACTCCCAAGTAATCCCAGGCACATTAACATTTGAGAAACATGGCTCTAGACTTTGCTTGTTCATGCCCCCAACTATTGCTTTGTTTACCACAAAGAAATGCACACCCTTTGGCTTTCTTTCTCGTGGCTTACCTGCAACGAACATGAGTGACTCAAGGCAGCCAGGAGCACATGCAGCAGCACTTAAGGAAACTGATGTGAAACAAAGCAGATGCGAACTCGATATTTCATTAAAATAAGGTTAATAATAACAACAAACAACACAGAATACTGAGCAACAATCTTTTTTAGATTTTCCTTGTGTCAAGTACAGTCCTAAGTACTTTGTTATATTTATCTTATTTTAGTGCATGCCTGGTTCTTTTATATACACATAAAATTGTATATTATTTCTTTAATATATGAATTATATAACATAATTTATTTTCATTTCCCTTGGTTGTCATTTATTAGCAAAAGAGATTACACACACAGCCATTGGGTTAAATTCTCTAGTGGTCCCCACTTCGTGTGAAGGGTGAGGATGTTGTTGTCCCAGGTCCAAGGTCTAGAACATGGCAAGTCCCAGACTCAGACCCAGGCAGTCTGGCTCTAAGCCCAAGATCCCACCACTGGCTGCAACAGATTTAGAAGGACTCTGGTGTATTTCTTCCTCTGCCCCAATGTCTACAACAATAAAACACCTTGGAAGAAAATCATTACTCAGAGAAGAAGGGGTTAGAGGAGAAGGTGGTGGGAGAAAATAGGGGTCCACTCTGCCTGGTATTGGGGTAGCAGATCTTTGATTTGAGCTGAATCTGAAGGTCCAGACTCCAACCCGAACCTCCCATGCATTGAACATCTTATTTCCTTAAATTCCTATTACTAGCATAAAAATTCCATTCTATTGCCTTGTGTTTCTCCCTCTCCCTTGACCCCTCATGCTTATGTATCTATATAAAACTAATAAAAACTTGAACAGGAAATATAAAATCACCATGAAACCAAACCAAACCTGCAGCAAGACCTCTGAGGGCCTCATGCAATCAGAGCTGAGCGGAGCTATTTTCTGGGAGCTGGAAACCTAATAGCTGGCTCTGTGCAAGGCACAGCTGCAAGGCTCCAGGGACAGATGTGCCCCTTCTTGGAAAACAGAAGGGCATATAAAATTATTTGCACAAAAACTTTTTCTTTAATATTTTCCTAGCTACCTCAGGCACTCTTCCCTCTCTGCCCTACTTTGCTAAATAGTTGGGGCCTGAAAAGAGCAATGAGGGAATAATGATCCCCCCATTTATTATTATTGGTGAGCATAATTCTAATAATGTTTCCTGTTCAATTTGAGTGTGTAGTAATGTTAAATTTTTGAAGAAATTATTTAGAAGGACATTTTTTTCTCTCAGATTTTTTTATTTTTAAGTTTACTCATGTGGGGTGTGTGTGTGTGTGTGTGTGTGTGTGTGTGTGTGTGTGTGTGTGTTAGGAGCTGGGTTTCAAAATTTCTTAACTTTGTTGCAGGAATATCTGCTGCTTCCATCCAAGGGAATCATGCTCTTGCTACCAACCACAATGCCTTTTTCTCCAAAAGGTCCATCCTTTGAACCTATGTTCCTATACAATTCTCTGTTGTTTTTGTTGTTGTTGTTGTTTGTTTGTTTGTTTTTGTTTTGTTTGTTTGTTTGTTGTGGATATCAGGATTAGCTTTTGGCGTGGGTACCTAAGCCTGCTGTCTTGTGAAAAGGGATTGGGTGCTTCTTTCATTTGTCTTATGTTTTCACTCCCTTAGGCTCTAAAGCTTTGGAATCAGTCACAGTTTTAAGTCTGGCTTTGGTGATTACTACATATATAAAACTGCTCTGAATGGATGTGCCTTCTCTCTCTCTCGGTTACAAAATGAACTGATCAGTGGGTACATTGCAATAGTGCCTACCACATAGCCATTCTCTGTCCCTCTGTTGATACCTTCCGTCCATACAGAACCCTTTCAACAAGATGCAATCAGCATCCTGTTTTGTAGATGGAGAGAAAGGAGAGCAAGATCCTGCCTAAGGTCACAGATGAAGTAAGTGAAATTCTGGAATTCACTTATGGGTGTTATGACTCAGGAGTCTCTGCTTTTAACCCCCCTATGACAACATCTTCCAAACTGCGGGGTTATTGAAGAGTAAAGAAATGACGCGTGCCAATTCCCCATCACAGCAGTCCCTGGCTCTGAGAGTGTGTAGTAATGTCATTTTTCTTCCACATACACACTCAGGTCTATAGTCACTGTTTCTAAGCTTTTTTGATGTCCGCCGACATTAAGATTGCATTTTGCTGCATCCGTAGAAAGCTTAGTTGGTTATTCTATAAAGTTATATTATCTTAAGTCTATAACTTTCAAATTTTACATTAACTATTACGCACAGATATGTGCTTATGGATGCATATGTGTGAATTTTGTCGAAGACAACATTAGGACACGTTCCAAGTGTTTTATCTTCAGCGGAGGCACAACCTGGCTGGATGGTGGCAGAGGCTGGTGCTCTCTATCTGGGTTCGAGTTCATTGTAACTCTCTGAATCTTCTGTGCTCCTGATCCGTGCAACCCTTTCATGAACCAGAGTAAGCCAAAGAGGAGGGAGAAATAATGACAAGATTTGGGTTTAAATGACCTTTCCTGCTTGCTTGAAGGAAGCAAAAGGTGTAGCAAGATAGATCTTGGTCTTCCTATGGGTCTCTGATACACACAACAACTTAAGCCACTTCAAGTAATGATTCTCAAAGCAGGTCATACAAATGCTAGCTCCAACATTTGTATTACCAAATGCTGTTGAAGCCAGCATTTGGTATTGTATTACCTGGGGACTCTTGGAAAATTCAAGTAGGGGGGGCCCATCCAAAACCAACGGAACCAGAATTCTGGGGGGAGGAGCCAACAATCTGTTGCAAACGCCCTCCTGGGGATTATTATTTGAGCTTGACAATCACTGACTCGGAATGTGGGGGTCAGGGATGAGGTGTGGACAGAAGGGTGCAGCTGTCAATCTACATGCAGCCAGCCACCTGTTTATATAAATAAAGTTTTAATGGAATGCAGCCACACCCATTCATTTACTAATTGCCTTTGATTGCTTTTGTGCTGTGATGGCAGATTTGATGTGTTGCAACAGAGACTGTAAATCCTGAAAAAGGAAACATATTTTTGCTCTCTCCAAACCCTTCCAAAGTTCTCTGAGCCTGGTTTAGAGAATACCAGGAACCAAGGTTTCCAAATCAAGTGCTTGGAAGTGACTCTGCCACATATATGCATTGTGACTTTGGAAATTTCTTTGTGATCTTTAGTTTCCTCTTTAAGTGGAGTAAAAAAAAAAATTTTTTTTATACACATAGAAATTATCGTGGTCAGTGACTATGTGCAGAAGTGGGGACATTTAATAATACTTGAAATAGTGGTAGCTATTATTGAAACAATACTAGATGACATTTACTAATTAGTTTATACTAGAGTGGGAATGAAAGTAGAAAATAATATCTGACTTATCAACTAAATTCACTGGATTGCTGGAGACTAAAGAAAAAGTTTAAACCTACACTCTTTCCACAAGAAATTCAAGTTTTATTTAAGGTAATGAAATGTGCTTAGGTTTACACTTCAATTCTAAAATGAATTTGTATGGTTAATGCCTTCAGCCTTGAATACAACTGATTAATAAACAAAACTGTGCATTCATCTCTTAATACTTTAGACTTTTATAAAGTCTTAGTTGATGCTCTTATTTACTTGGGGTATAAATATGGAGAAAAATACTTTTGGAAAAGAGACGTTAATTCAAGCACAATTTACACCTGACAATTTTTCTTCCCCACTGTGGGCATTAGAGTTTGAACTTTATGTGAGTAATAAAACACAACAATAAGAACTAGCATTTATATCACAGTGTTTGCATACATTTATTATAGGTTACTTGTATATATATATATATATATATATATATATATATATATATACATATATATATGTATGTGCATGAGATACATTTATTTTGTATACATTAAAATGTGGGGTTTAAACTATATAACTAATATTTCAGTTCTTTATAATTTTACCTTGAAGTTTAAAACCACAATGATTATTATTCATGATTCTGTAAGGTAACTGGGCTTAACTGACAATTTTCTAGTTCATGTGATAGAGCAGAGACTATTTATTTGGCTGCATTCTGTTGAGTGATCTGTGGGGGCTGGCTCTCCCCCCTGAAACCCCCTGTACCTGGCAGGTCATCACTTGGCCACTAGACCACACATGCGCTAGTAGGGCAGTGGGCTTCTAAAACGGGTTAGTCCAAGAGGACAAAACATGGTATGCAAGCATTTGGCAAACTTCTACTTGCATCAAATTTGCTAATGTCACTTTCACTAAAGCAAATTACAACTCCAAGGGTCAATGGAGAAAGGCATGAATGTACAAGGACATGAATACCACCCGGATTTTTGCTTATTGGGGGCCACAATGTACCAGTCAGCCACTATCAATAGCTTCTAAATAATGAGAATTTAATGAAGCTGGAAGACACATTGACCGGCTAGATGGTTTCCAGTTGTGTGGGTGCTAAAGAAGGACTTGACACACATTTATTTCGACATGTGTATAGAATCAATTATAAAAGGCACATTTGTTTCTGAATGTTTGTTTAAGGATCTCAGTTCTGAATAAGTGAAGTACAAGAGAAAGATCTATTTTTCATTGTCCTATCTCCTCATTGAGCGATTTCAAGCACAAAGGTCAGGACAGATGTTTTGGATTAATTTACAACACTACCCCAAGCAGCCAGGTTTGGAGTGCAGTTGTATAATATATAAATTATGCCAGATTTTTCTGAGATGAGTTAAAAGTCAGATTTTGCTAATGAGAAAACAAGGTGGCTCTTGGCCAGTATTGTTGATACAGCTAAAAAGAATATATATATAAATGCCTCCCTCCCAAGACACCTGGCAATATATAAGATTGTAATCAAATGCTACAGTGACAGCCAGATTTTAATTCATGGGCAAAACCCGATTCCTTATCACTGGTATTGAATATTTTAAGAGGTTTACCTTCTCAAAAGATACTGATAATTCCATTCATATTATATATTGTTCAAAGAAATGAAAATAATAAGAAAATAGAAAAATAAATAAAAGATGGTATCATCTCCTGAAAAGGACCAATTAATTTGAATGAGTAAGATGCTATTACAAAACTTTCTGGAGATCTGTACAAAGCTTGTAGCAGAGATTTAATGTGGATTTTTTTACGGGAACCTGTGCAGATATCCTTGAGTAAAAAATACCTCCTCTGGGGAGGCAATCCTCTCTGAACAAATACAGAACTTCCGAGTGTTTGCCAGGCCAGCTAGTAACTGTGGGAGTAGTTGATGAACTTGTATATCAGTCTTAACTTTTGCACCATCTTGACTTAACTTCTAAAAGTATGAACACGTCCTTCAAATTTACAATACTAAATAGTTGGCATATCATTTAACAATGAATCCAAGTAGATATTTAATAAATAAATGATTTATTTTGAGGGATGATGCTGGTGATATTAGATTGCATCTTTGTGGATAAAAATATCTAGATAAAGTGATGGACTTAATATGCTCACTCACTCGGGCCCTCCCTGGTGGCGCAGCGGGTTAAAGCACAGCACTAAGAAGCTTAAGCCACTTCCGCATGAGTTCGATTCCCGCCTGCTCCAG
>NW_004567134.1:7408477-7416050 GCF_000260355.1 Condylura cristata | reverse complement strand
GGGGCAGGCGGGAATCGAACTCATGCGGAAGCGGCTTTAGATTCTCAGTGCTGTGCTTTAACCCGCTGCGCCACCAGGGAGGGCCAATAAATCTTTTTTTTAAAAAAAAAAATATGCTCACTCACTCAAGGAGTATTTTGAATTCCTATTGTATGTATGCCCATTTGGGCACTTCGAAGGATTTTTCCCTTATAGAAAACCAAGTGTGTGTGTGTGTGTGGGGGGGGGTGCTTCTGGAGTAGGGAGAGAGTTGAGGTAAAGGGAGCAGAAAATGTCTGTAAATTCCCTGAACTATTTCCAAATTTTCCAAAGCATTGTTTTATCTAGGGTGTTGGTCAGAATTTCAAAGCCAATTGAGTAGTATCGAGGCTTGGGATCATGCCTCTATCTGAAGTCTCATTTTTAGTCTAATTCCCTCATTTCTTAGAGAAAACCCAGGCCTGCGCTGAACCACATAGTGACAGGATCCCAAGGCTGACAAGAGCATTCTGTTCAAAAGACACTCATATGGTTATTGATAGTTTAGTTTAAAATTCCACAGATATAACTACGTGTTGGGTAATTACCCTTAAAATGATGCCCATAATTTGTCCAAATCTCTTATTGATATATCTTAAAAAACAAAGTGGAATTTCAGTTCCAGCCATGAAGAAGTATTACGCTAACAGGAAATAAAGCGGCATTCCCCAGATTTCCCCATGCCTGACCCCATCGTTCTCAGCTAAAGAAGAGAGGTAGATAAGAAGACTATTTACTTGGCAGTGGGCCATGGAAACTGTGGGGAGAGAGGCTTTACCAGTACAAGTAATTCTACCCACTGATCTCCAGGAAATGGCAGCTGGATTGGATTTTGTTCATTAGATATTTATCCTGGGTACACTCTATATGTTTAACTGACTATGGATATGATCAGGTTCAGGTAAGAACTAAGAACACGTGACCCAGATGAGGAATTTGTGGGGCTGCTTCTCATATGATGACTCTGTTGGACTAGCTTCCTTTATTTCTGTGGATGATATGAATTTCTCTGCCTCCCTTGTAGACTTCTTGCTGGTAAAACTGTCCCAGCATGGCTACTAAGCTGAGGACTTAGCCTGGATGCCTCTTCATCCAGTGGGCAGCACCAGGAAGAGAGAGGGGTTCAACGCAGGGCCTGTTCATGAGAAAACAATAGTTCTGTCGTTGCCTCTAGTTTTCTGTGTTTTCAGCCACCTAGAAAGATTTTTAAAATGCATGCTTGTTAATGCTTGTGAGAACCTTGGCTGGAGTCTTCCTTATGGGCATAAAATATTAATGCTGTTGGCACTGTCTGCTTTTACTCACCAAACACCAAGACTTTTTAGATCTGTTAAACTCAGGAGACTTCTTTTGTGGGGAAGGAAGGTTAAGCTGGACTGCTTTCCAGAGACCCTATTGCTCAAGGAAATGTGCCCCCAGAGGTTTCCTGTAGGGCAATTTAATTAGCCCCAAGGTAGAGCAGTAGCAGAAAAATTTGGGCCAGATTGGTCCTTTCCTCTGTATTAGGTCATCACCTTTGTCTGACAAACTATAAATTCCAGTAAGAAAAACGTATCAGCCTAGCAGCAAGGTGACGCTTGGCTAGCCTAGGTCAGCATCTTTGCCGTTTACATAGGGAAGAGCAGTTTTTCTAAAACACAAGTCCGATTCTGTCACTTCGTTGCTTCGGATGGGATCACATTACCTACATACAAAACCCCAAAAGGCCAAACTTCTTAGAATAAAATTTGAAAATCTCTCCAAATCCTGTTTAAATTTTCTAACCTTTGTTCATCCTCTGCAGTCGTTCTCCAGCCATCAAGGGTAATGTCTCTCTCTGAACTTGCTGCCTCTTCCACCACTCTTTCTTGCCTCTCTAACTGGGAATCCTGAGGAACCCTTGCAGGTTTCCTCCTTAGAAGTTTGTCCTACACAGGCTTTTTCCAAAGTAGAGAAATTTGCTCTCCTATCTGTCATTCCTCTAGCTCTATCCTATTACCGTGTATTCCTCTTCCTGTCAGTGTTTGGACTTTTCAGGAATCATACCTTCTCTGAGGCTGTGTGCTCAGTATTTGGCACCGTGTCTAGAACAGAGTGAGTGCTCCAAAAGATAGGATGAGAGAGGAACTGATGGCTATTGATCAACCTTGAATAGCAGTGTCATTTGAGGAAGTCTCAAATCTCTCACCCTTTGATTGTCTGGAAGGAAAATGGACCAGATCTTTTTTTTTTTTTTTAAGATTTATTTTTTATGCTTACAGAACTGGGGTACAGGCCAGAGGTGTGTGAGGGGATGAGAGGATTCATCAGAGACAGAGTAGGGGAACAGAACAGGCAGATCAATGGAAATACACTGCTTGAGGGGAACAGCGGGCAGGTCAGGAGAGGTCTGCCACACTGTGTGGGTCAGCTCCCTGGCCAGGGATCGAACTCGTGCTGCAGTGGCTTCTGAGAGCTTCATAGTGCTTGTGCTTTAACCCCTTATGCCACCAAGGGAGGGCCCAGATTTCTTTTGTCTATGTAACATGATCACTTCTTTTTAATATATGTTCAATGCTATTCTTACTTTATAGCACCAACTCCTTTGTAGAAAAGAGATTGATGACACCACCTCCCATTGAAAAGTCTCACCAAACACTGAAGAACCCCAAAAGAATACTCATTTGCATTGACTCATAGAGTACCCAGATCTGGTACTGGTTTCTGATGTTGAAAGGGAAGAGAGAATAGTGACTGAGCTTGTGGATTAAGTGGAAATCTCAGCTTTGCCACCTACTAGCTGTGTGGCCTGGGACAAGTTACATAAATACTTCTGTCCCAATTTCCCCACCTATTAAAAAATGATGATGATGATGATGATACACTCACCTCATTGATATCCTGCGATAGGGAATAACTCTGGCATAATATACCAGAAACCAGTAGAAGTTAATGGCCCAAATCAGAGATTTGAGGGCAGATACATTTTGCTTTGAATTTTTCTTCTGTTAACGATCACTGGGCAAGTTTTCATTATCCCTACTCCTCAGTGTACCTTCTCTTTAACCTGGGACTTCTAACAATGCTTCTTTCAACCTGCAGCCTTCAGTGAGGTAGCTTGCTCAGAGCATGCAGTAAGTTTCCAGCAGATGTTGCTTGTTATAGTGATTGCATGAGGTGGGCTCTCAACCCATATTTGAGACCAAATCTTCACTGGGTTAATGAGATAAATCACTCTTGCCATTAATGCTTTAATTCCACATACAGGTGAGAATAATGATTTCAGCTGACCTTTTCTCCATATCCTTACTGGTTTAAATTATACAATAGAATCTTGGAACAGAAAACTGCCACCAATTTTAATTGCTTAATTTTAGATTGATGGTTCTCAATTGAGGCAACTTTGAGCTCTCCTTTTTAGGGATCTGGAATAACTAGATGTCACAATACTGCTAAACATCCTGCAGAGTGTAGTCTCCTATGACAGGAATTACTCTCCTTGAAGTCAATACTGAGAAGGTGGACAAACTGTTTCAGATTGAAGGGAACTGAAGCCAAGAGAAGCTAAGAAATTTATCCACAACAGTGGGATGTTGTAGGGTTTGATAACATTAATTTTGGCTCTATCTCATCTACCACAGAGAACCTAAAAAATCCAGAAGACAGAAGAGAAAATGCAGTGTTGGTTGTTGGTTAAAACAGACTTCTTGTTCAGCTTTACAATCACCTTTCTGGCAATCTAGGTATAGAGAATCCTTATTTTTCTCACACTTCAGATTTTATCCCATTTACCAAGAAAAGCACATGTGTGCTCACAATTTCATCTGTAAAGCAGAGAGTTTGACAAGTTCAAGCAAAGATGGAATCGGTCTCCTGATCACATTGGCTTCAATACAATCAATTTGATTACCTTGTGAGTCCACATAGCTGTCATGATGAAAAAGGTGATTTGGGGTACAGGCCCTTATTGCTAGAGCACTAGAAGTAGGCCAGGGTTCTCACATATAATAATCATGACTTTGTGGTAAACACAGTACACAGACAACTGCAGAAATATTGTGACTATAGAATAAAGAGTAAGAATAGAAAAGGGAGTATAAGCCACACATATTCACAGGAAGTAGACTTCATCAGCTCTAGTATCTGTGGTTTTCTTCAATTCTCTTCAGATCTTATTCTGGGAAAAGAAAGTTGTCAGGTCAATAGTGTTAATGTGTTTGTTTTGTTTTGTTATTGCTCTGTTCTCCACCAGCAGGAAGAGGAGAAGTCCACACTCTGAACGAACTGGGAATAAAGAAGGAATCCTTGATACTTTCCAGGGAATAAGACGATAATGGGGGGGGGGGGAGATGAAGACAAGAAAATGCAGTTTTTTGACACTAAAAGAAGGACTAAAAATAGTTTGTTCTTCTCTAATATCATTAATGAAACCACACAGTGATGTCACTTCTGATCACGCTGTAATTTGAGTTGCTGATTTTGCGATAACAAGCTTCCTTTCTGCGCATTCACAGCATGTCTGCAGTGGAAAAGACCTTCAGGTTAACTCTGAGTAGGAGGAACTCATCAAGAAAAATAACTTTACCACAACAACAACAACAAATGACGGGAGAGAAAAATCTTCTCTGGGAGAGCAGAGGGAAAAAAGTGAAGTCAAAGTATTACACATATGAAAGAAGAGTCATTTATTTAATAGGAAGTAGCTCATTCACACAAATGTAACTCTGTGGTCCCTCAGAAGTACGTAAATACTACCCATCTGTCCACCACAGATTATCATCAAAATTTCTTGGGAAATGCCTCATACAGCGTCTTTAAAGAATAAAATGAGTGTGCGTCACTTTAATCATTTCAAAAAGCTGTTCAACACTGTCTCCTGCAATGTAAATTTCCTTTCCTTCCATAGATGCTACCTTTTGCCGAATTTACTATGAATTTTGAATTGAGGTCAAACACAAACCCTTTGTACCCCAGTCATCTTGTGAAAGGAAACAACTTCGAATGGACTGAGGCAGACTGTTCTCTGGCATTCAATAGTTCTTTCAAGACCTGTTCACTGACTACTTGTTGGAGTAATTCTGTCCCATAAAGCTTAGTGAAAAATAATGGATGAAACTAGTTTAAGGACTCATAAATCTCAGACTTTGAAAAACAATGAAAAGAAAAAACCCTCAAACCACCCATCTTATCGACAGTCTCCTTTCTTTCCATCATTTTATCCCTGAGTGGTAGATGGACACTTTCACTAAGAGAGCGTCGTTGCTCACAGAATGGATGTAGGTAAGCATTTCATCAGAAAGATCCACATGTGACAACTTTTGAGTTGTTTCTAATTTATTTTCTTTTGTCCACTGAACCATCTCATTGATGGTTGTCTTTCTGAAGAATCTGTCTTTCTCTTTAGTCCAGCCTGCTTTTCAAATCTAGAGATCTGAAACGTCCTGGAGGTGACCCACATGGTACTGCAGACCTCTCTTGACCCTCCCACTGTTCAACTCAGCAGTGTACTTTGTCCATCTGCCTGTTCTGCTCCCCACTCTGTCTCTGGTGAATACTCTTGCTGCCTCTGCACCTCTGGCCTGTACCTCAGTACCGTATGCATAAATAAATAAGTCTTAAAGAAAAAAACAGAAAAAGAAAAAAAATGCACACTCCTATCACCAGTCCTATGCCTACTAAGTCAGAAGCTTCTGGCATGTGTGGGTCCAAATGCACATTTTAACCATTTTAACCTGATTCTTGAAAGACTCTTGTCTGTTCAGGAGCAAATATGAAAACTTTAAAGGCAACAAAAATTAATGTGCACCTTCCATATTTAGGAGGGAAAAAAGACTATGGTGCTGCTGGGAGAGTTTTTAGCAGCCAGAAGAAAATATCCTGCATAGTGCATGTGTACACAACTAATTTCTATATTTCATCCTCCATCCTGCCTCTTCTCTTAGCTGATTTGTCTTTATTTTCCGAATTTTTTTTTAAGTGCGGTCTATTTTAACACATCTGAAAGAAGAGAATGGAAACAAAGAGGGAGAATAGGTGAAATTTAGGAATGGAATATGCCCTTAAAACTTAACATTTTTTAAAACGTATCTATCCTGACCTTTCTAAGGCTGTTATCTGGCATTATCCAGTTTGCGTGTTGTATAGCATCATATGTTTGAAAGTGGAACAGGAGCAAGAATTTATTTTCCAGACCTCAATTAACATTATTTACTCTATTATATTTATCTTGTTACATATTTAGTCATTTAATTAATTATTTTTTAATGATGAGCATATACAAAGGTTAGGGTCACTTTTTAAACACACCAAAGAAACATATCATTTTAAAAGAGTACTTCATGCTTAATTAACCTTAACCACCCTTCAGTGATTTTAACACATCTATTTCCCATGCCATCATAGGAAACTATAGGAATATTTTTTTTAACATTTTGATATACTGAATCTTTTGAAAACTGCATCAGCTAAGTAAGAAAATTTCATTGTCACCAAGTTGCAGTCACAGCAGCCATCTTGAATCTGCTCTTGACTTTGATTTTCCAACATACGGGAGAAGTAATAGTTAGGAGACCAGGTGCAGATTATGACTCCATTTGCTCAACTTCAAGCATGTCAGAAATAAAATCTGAAGTTTTGTTATGTTGATGTTATTTTCATGTAGAAATCTTTGTATTCTCATAATCTCCATTGACGAGATTTTGGCTTTTTTCAGTAACGACAGCTAGTGTTATTAACAGCACCAGGCAGACAATCAGGCTGGGCTGAACTGAAAGCTCAGTGGACTTGAACACACACGGGAAGCCAGTCACGTGGGGGGCAGGCCCCCGGGTCTTGTGTTAGGCCTGGCTGAGGTGAACTGGGGATGTCAGCAGGGTTAGGATGTGGGGAGCTCATCCTTTAGTGGTCTGAGAAGAGAGGACTTGAGGATGAAGCTGTCTATTCACCAGAAGGTGAGAAATCCGATTTAGAATCTTTGTGGGAATATGAGTGATGGCCAGGTTAAGTCTACTCAGGGGCAAGACAATGTTATGTGGAACAAAACCAGTTTAGTGAAAAATAAAGTGAGTTCAGATCCAGATGGATAGCACCAATGGCAGATAAAAATCTCTTCTAAGTAATCTCTTCTAACTTGTAGAAGCTGCCTGCTCAGTCAGTCCTCAGTCCTCCCTTCCACCTCTGCAGGTGCAAACTTTACCCTCCCTGAGCTCCCTGATCCCAAAGCTCATTAAAGAGCAGTTTTACTGTAATTCCCAAGTGAGCTCAAATGTACCAGTTCCCCAGAGGCCTAGCACAGTGTCAGCTAGATCTGACATGACACCAGCAGGCAGGAGAGGACTGGGTTGGTGGGGGGAGTGGGGGAGGTGTCCTCACCACTGGGGGGAGTTGGGGGGTGTAGTGGGGCTGGAGTTGGAGGTCCTTGGGAGAGGGTTAGCACAGGATAGGATGGTGCCTGCACAAGAGAAATGCCAGCCTCCCACCCATAGCTCCAGAGCCTTACTTTAAGCCCTGAAATTAAAAAAAAAAAAAAAAAATATTTTCAAAAGCAAATGAAGTCTGCTTTTCTAAGTTAAATATTATAAACACATACAGGTATGTT